>NC_133110.1:35204282-35560252 GCF_022965805.1 Primulina eburnea
GTCTTTGGGGGCTTGTTGTGCAACAACAGTAGTGGAAGCAGCAGCAGGTTTGAAAACTTGGTGTAGAGGTAGATTATCACTATTAGATGGGGCTAGAGTGGAGGATAGACCTAAAATGGGTTATTTTTTCTTGATGCGGATAATATGTTTGGCTTTCTTCTATGTTGACGTTGAATTTGGAGGAGGTTGAATGGGAGTAGAGAATTCTTCAGACCCCGTTTGTTCATAATCATTGACCACGGTTATAAGCTTCCTCTTGGTCTTCTTTTGCTTTTGAGCTGCTTATTGTTAGACCTCGATTTCCTTCTTTGCTACGATAAATTAAAGAACAAATGGTTAGGGTGAAGTACCATCTTTTTCAGAAGTGAGAGATACCAGCATCCTTGAGAAGTTTTCTAATTTACGAGCAAAACCAGTAGAACTCTTCTTCTAGACCATCTTAGATATTGATTTAAACAGAACAAATGCCCAGTTAACCTGAGTTCCACTAATGGAAGAAATCACTTGGACCTTCTCTTGTTTTAGTCTATCAAATGTTCCTGCCTTTATCACTATAGCTCTGACAAAAATATCTGCCAAGACTTGAAATTCCATCTTCAACAATTTTTTGAAGCAAGATGGAGACAAATTTTCTCCTGAAGCCAAAAAGTTCTTCGGAGCAGTAGCCATGTTATCCTTGAAGATGGCTGAGAAATCAACAATTCCAGATGTAGGAAGATTGAAAGTAGAACTGAGCAGGACATCATCAATAACCAACGTCTTGTTGTCATGCGAATAGACAACCTTCCCATCAGTAAAAAGAGAAGCTTTGGCATAAAAATCCAAAAGATGAGCCTTATAAATGATTGTTAGTGATCTTAGCTTGAAGACACAACGAAGATGATGTAATTTATTTCATCTTAAGAACTATTAAAGTTATTGAAAGATCAAGTATCAAGTTTATCATATTTAATACTATTTCTGATAGGACGAATTATCATGATCTCTATCTTTTGAGGAAATAAATCTTTACCTTTTCAAACTCTTTTCTATTTATCATTTCTAACCTTTTTCTTACATTTAATCATTTTTTATCTCCATATTTTTTCATATGTTTCTTTCGTCTTTCCACTTAATTTATCCTTCGTTTCTTAAAAAATATTGAAAATTGGAACAACAATACCGATTCTCATTATATCGGTTATATTTATTTTCTTTTCCTTTTTTATCAAATATTTTTAATCTTGTATTTTCATTGATATTTTTCAAATAATAACCTTCAGAGAGTGGGTTCTTTTATAGCATGTCTCAGTAAATCGAAAATACAATTCATCATCCTTTCCATTGGCTTGGATTTCTTTTGTTTCGTTTTTTCGGTTGGAATTTGAGGCAATCGGCGAAAACATGAGCTCTAAGTGCATAAATCCAACATCAAAATTCATTCTAGAAAGCATAGAGTGAAAGTTAACTTTCATTCAGCATATTCCAATATGAAACTAAATTGTGTTACAGCCACAAAAAATATTTATAATCTTTTACATCTGACATCAAACGGAGAAGGTAAAAATGTCCGAGCTTATTCTAGAATAGATTCTAACACAGTCCGTAGAAAACACACTGAATAATGCCACAAAAAGATAACATTTGACGTAAAATATGCAAAACACGTAATATA
The DNA here is from genome assembly GCF_022965805.1 of Primulina eburnea. Classification (NCBI taxonomy): domain Eukaryota; kingdom Viridiplantae; phylum Streptophyta; class Magnoliopsida; order Lamiales; family Gesneriaceae; genus Primulina; species Primulina eburnea. The sequence goes on from NC_133110.1 coordinate 35,205,937, forward strand.
AAAAAAAAACCCCACCCCACCCCCCCGTCCATCGACTTTTTCATGACCACCGGTGCCGCCAGAATAAGTAACACCTTCTGTCGCATTCAATAAAACTGACGCTCGCCCCATCGATGGACGTGGCGAAGTCTGTCGCGGCGTTTCGCGGGGGGTTGTATTCCATACTATTTTATATTTCCGTCCAAGGAACGTGGAGAGTAAGAGATGATAGAAAGGTAGTATGCTCTCGAGGATTTTTGATTAAATGTACATTTTTTGTAGCATGATGTACAAGTTGATATATTTTTTAATTCATTTATTTTAAAAAGTTTAATTTAATATAATTAAATACTAGTATGAATTTATACAAGTTGCATATTTTACGATCTAAAAATTTTTGAACCATTTTAAAAATAATGATTATGTTAAAAGTAAAAATTTACGGTAAAAAATTAAAAATTTCAAACTCACAAATTATATTAAACAAACACTTTATATAATTTTGTCTATTTAATTTGTGTTTTCTTCACAAATTGATAGAGCTATTTATAGAATTTCTTTGGAAATAATCCAAAAATAAATACATAATTACATACATCATAATACACTAATTTTCAATATTTCAACTCTTATTTTCAACATTCAATAATTTCAACTCTTATTTTCAACACTCCCCCTTATGACGATGATCATGATACAATAATTGTATTCATTACGTGTTTTTATGTTGTCTCGTTAAAAACCTTACTATGAAAAATCAACTGGGATAAAAACAATAGTGAGAGAAAAAGGGAGCAGTTACGTAAATTCTCCCTCATGTTAACACGAACGATTTTTCACAAATTTCATAGATTGCGCATCGCAATATTATATATGTTTTCTGAATATTGTCGTAGGAAGTGCCTTTGTGAAGAGATCTGATGAGTTTTCACTTGATTGAATGTAACGAATATCAATATCTTTATTCTTCTCAAGCTCTTCGGTGAATACGAAGAATTTAGGGGGAATATGTTTAGTTTTGTCGCTTTTTATGTGTCCTTCTTTCATTTGAGCAAAACATGCAACATTATCTTCATATAGTGTCACATGCTTCTTGTCCAATGTAATCCCAATGCGATTTGGATATGTTGTGTCATTGATTTTAGCCATACACATTCACGACTTGCTTTATGTAGTGCAATAATCTCAGCGTGATTTGATGAAGTTGTTACGAGTGTTTGTTTCTGTGAACACCAAGAAATTGCAGTGCCTCCTCGATTAAATACATATCCGGTTTGGGAACGTACATTTAGTGGATCAGATAAGTACCCAGCATCAGCATAACCAATTATACTTTGACTGGTATCTTTTGAATACAAAAGTCTCTAGTCTATCGTTACTCGTAGATAACGGTTATTTTTGCTAAGGTGTTCTAGCTACTGAGAGCTCATGCTTGATCCCAGCATTTTCTAAAAAATTGTGAAAGAGTTTGATTGATGAATTCAGTCCCTCGATCAGACTTTATTCTATCAATACCAACTGATTTTTTATTTAATAATCTTTTGAAGATTTTAATCAGTTGTACATCAGTTTGGTCTTTAAATTTTATAAAGATAACCCAAGTAAATCTTGAAAAATTATCAACGATCACCAAGGTGTATTTCATTCTCCCTAAACTCATGACTGGTATAGGACCAAAAAGATCCATATGCAGTAGTTCTAAGCATCTGGAGGATGATTTACTCCCCTTGTTTTTAAATGAAAATCTTACTTGCTTTCCAAACTGACATGCTGAACAAATTTCATCCTTTGAAAAATCTATTTGGACAAACCGGTTACAATATCATGGTTACTCAGATAAGCAATAGACTTAAAATTTAGGTGGTTCAACCTTTATGCCATAACCAGTTCTTAAAAGATTTGAAGCTATAAAACAAACTGGTGCATTAGGTTGAACAATCCAACTGACTTTATATATATTTCCACAACGATTTCCAGTTAAAATGATCTCATCAGTTGAGTTTCTAACTGTACAAGTGTGTATATTGAACTGAACTGAGAAATTATTGTCGCATAACTGACTGATGCTAATCAAGTTATACTTCAAATTCTCAACTAATAAGACATCTTTGATAATAAAGTTACCATGGATGAGCTTACCATTACTCACAGTTTTACCTTTAGAGTTGTCTCCAAAACTGATGTTTGGACCAGTGTATTTGATCAAATTTGCATTCCCCTGTCATATGCTACAAGCATCCACTGTCCAGATACCGGATTGATTCCTTGTTTGTACCTGTCACATGCAATCACATACAATGAATAATTTTGGTACCCATATCTATTTGGGTCCTAAAATTATTAGTCCTTTAGGAACCTATACTTGGATCAGTCTGACTGACTTTTCAGTTGCTGTGTTCCAAATGATTTTTCCTGGCTTCTGTGTGCTTGGTGTGTTGTGTACGGATGAGACAATATGTGCTTTAGCCTTATTCAACTGGTTGTTCAATCGATATTTTTTCTGAACTGACTTACAGTTATGGTAATTGGAATAGTCATTTAGAGAAATCAGATGTTTATTGTTGAACCTTTTAGGTAGCCAACTACACAAATCAATTGAAGTTTTAGGGCTATAACAAATTACATATTTTTTAGCCTTGTTCTTTTTCAACTGGCTGCTCAACTGGTCTACTCGGCTCAGGTTGTTCGTGCACCACAGCTAATTTGACTAAGTGAATATATTTCCATTTTCCCATGTTCAGTTTTGTGTGAGTAGCACTATTAGAAGTTTCATCATGATTGCTAAAGCCTAAACCACTTTTATCGGTAACTGATTTTTGCATTTCATCTAGTAAAACTGATGATTTATCCCATGCCTGAATAAGCTCAGTTTGCTTTGAATTCTCAAGCATTAACTGCTGAATCATAGATTGATTCTTGCTTCTTTCAGCATTCAGCTCAGCAATCTCTCGTTTAAGACTCAACAGTTCAACTGATTCATCAGTTTCAGTTTTATCGTCATTGAAATCAGTTTGATTTGCTTTGGCCTTCTCAACTGAGATAGCAATCTTGTGATACTCATTGACCATGTCATATAATATGGAAATAAGTTCATCACGTGTAAAGTCAGTTGAACTAAAATCGAATACATGTTCACTGGTTGATTCTAGTTCTATGTCATCGGCCATCAGACACTTGACTTCCTCATCATCGCTGGAGCCGCTCAAGCTCTCAGGTTTTGATTCATCACTTTCAGATTCAGCCCATTTAGATTTATTTTCCTAGCTAGAAGAACTTCGTGTTTCTTTCTGAATGATTTCTTATCATCTTTGGTTCTTCTCCTATGCTCATGTTATTTCTTTCCCTTTTCAGCTGACACTCGATTATCCTTCTTTGGCTTAGGACAGTCAGCAATGAAGTGTACAGTATTGCCACAGTTGTAGAAAACATTTGGTTCTTCCTTGGTGTTATTCAACTGATATTGTTTTGAAAGGAGCATTGATTTCTTCTCATAAATCTTCCATATTTTTTGACAAATAATGACATTGCGTCATTACTCAACTGATCAGCAGTTTTCTCAATTGAATCAGTTGGTTCCATTTTGACAGCAATAAGAGCTGTTGTAGCTGCTAGTGTGGAAGGTTCTCCTTCTCTCGTTTGCAACTCGAACTCGTAGGCCTTCAAATCAGCAAATAGATCATGTAATCCGATCTTATTCAGGTCCTTTGATTCTTTCATGGCCATAGTCTTAACATCCTACTCCTTAGGAAGACCTCAGACCACTTTTAGTACAATTTCTTTGTTTGAATACACTTTTCCAAGTGCATTCAGCTTATTTATGATGCTGCTGATTCTCTCATTATATTCATTCATAGATTCTCCAGCCTTCATCTTTATATTATCGAACTTCTGAACAACAACTGAAGGTTTTTTTTCTTTAGTTTGCTCATTGCCTTCGTATAGCTGAATCAACTTCTCCCAGATTTCTTTTGAAGTCTTGCACATCTTATTTTGCTGAAAGTGATTTTATCCAACGTTTTGTACAAAATATCTTTTGCCACATTGTCCAAATTGGATTTTCTCTTGTCCTATGTTGTCCATTCCTCTCTTGGCTTCTCAATACGATTGGGTGCACCATCAGTTATGGCAACAACAGTATTTGCTTTCATTATTCTCATGGGTCCGTCATTAATGACATACCACGTGTCATCATCTTGTGCAGTTAGATGAACCTACATCCTAATCTTCCATTCATCGAACTCTTCTCTTGAGAAAATTGGAATTTTGTTGAACGAAGACATGGTGATCAGATTTTGTAGGTAGGAATATTCAGGAACAAGATTCAAATGCTCTGATACCACTTGATATGATGGGTTGGTATGTGAAAGAGTGTTTAGAAGGGGGATTGAATAAATACTCTAAAATTTTAGCACATTTTCAAATAATGAGCCGGTTTAATGATAAATATCAATCATTTAACTAATGAAAGTGCAAAAATAAACTGACCGAAAAATAGAATATAACTGAAATTAAGAGACACGAGATTTATGGATGTTCGAAGATTTCAACCACTCATACATCACCCCTTCTACCTAGAAGATATGATATTCACTAAAAGACTTTGATCAATACAAAACTTATATAGACCCCCTTCAGTTTTGGACTTAACAATGCCAAACGGAAACTCTTAGTTTCAATACAGCTTATCAGTTCTCAACTGATCTTAAACTACTTAGCACAACTGATCTTTATACAATCAAATATTACAATGATATGTGTTTGTGCTTGTACGCTCAATATATATCCTTGAATGCTATGAATGTATATGCTAAGTGTGAGCTTTTGAAATCTTTTCAATATGAACAGAAAGCTTAGTGATTTCAGCAGAATAACAAATTGGGAGTTCGGTTTCTTATATTATCTCAGTTGCTCTTCTCGTCTATTTATAGGCTTTGCTTCCAACGGTAACAATGAGTGCGTTTGAATCTTTCTATCCGTTGTTTAGCACGTCAATATCCTTCTGACAGTCGTACACTATAGCATTGCTGAAATGCAGCGTTCCCACTACATATTGCAGTGTGCTTTTGTACATTTGTCGGTTGATAGTTACATTTCTTAACTGATGACGTGTCAAACTATCAGTTTGATACAGCCGATAGAATTAGCTGATAGCTCTCAATTGATTGTAGTAAAACTGATCAGTTCCAAATGATCATCCAGTCGACTACATAGTTCAGTTATCTTAGTTCAGTTACCTTATCTCCGCAATAATCCTTCTTTATTGGGATCAAATGTTCATGCTGCAATTCTAATAGCTAATGTCCTATCAACTATGAGATCTTTTCTGCTTTTGAAGTCCAGCAAATCAAGGTTAAGCCTAAACCCATAAGGATGTATTAGTTAGTCTTCCCACAAGGTATTTGGTGCAAGGGGATTTTATTTCTCCTTGACCGTGTTCCCACTGGTGTGATTTTCCACCAGTTTGGAAATCTGTTCCGGTTCCTCCCATGTTTGTATCATATGATCTCACATTTTCTCTTGGTGGTCCTTGTAAATGTATTCTATTAATAATAGAATTTTCACCTCCATTTGTGTTTATTTTCATATCTACGACCTTGAGGTTTTCAAAAGACTATGCAAGATCTTGTAGATCATTGAGACCAATATTATCTATAGTTGTCATCATATTGTTTTCTTTTCTGAGATAGTTTTGCTAAGATTGACCATTTTTTCATCGTCGATTAGTGATTTTCAAATGTTTGTCCTTCTCTCTCTGATGTAATAAGGCTCTGATACCAAAAGATGGTGGTAACCTTCTTTCCGGAGTTCTTTTATTAGAATTTGATTGTTGTTTTGGAGTTTGAATTCTTGATTGAATATCTTTTAACGTCTCAATAATTTTTCTTGTTTTTCAATGATTTCTTTAATTTTATGTGGTACATAGTAGGGGTGTCAAAATCAGACACGACTCATTAACCCGACACGATTCAACCCGAAAAAAATAAGGTTTGGGGTTTTCGGGTTCGGATTGGACCCGATAGCTAACCCGAAAAAAAATGATCGGGTTTGGTTGTGTTCGGGTCAACCTGGGTTGCCCGAATATTTAAATTTTTTAAAAATATATATATAATTAATAAATATTGCCTACATTTTTTTTATATATTTTATGTCTAAAACAATATTTATTGTATATTTATATCATAAATTTTTATAATTTAATATTTATTTTGAACATTTTTTATTTTTTAAATAATTATTTAGTTGATTTATAAATATATTTTATTTTTCTACGATTATACTTTCAATTTTAAATCATATATATGACAGAGATTTTTTTATTATGTGTTTAAATTAAAATATTATTATTATTTGAATTTTATTTAATTTTCTTTAAAAAAATTCAAAATCGGGTTATACGGGTTGATGGGTTGATCGGGTTGATTCGGGTTCAGGTTTGGGTGGGTTGAGCAAATTTTGAATAGTAATATTGCTCAACCCCACCCAACTTGACCCACCCGAATTGACACCCCTAGTATATAGTACAGCTGACTATCATAATTGTACTATCTTTTGGATTTCTCTAGAATGTCCCGAGAGTTTAGACGAATCCAGGACTATTTCTAAGAATATGTTACTTTGAATCATATTTTTACCTTGGTAATTTGATATGTTCCCGGTTGTCCCGATATCTAACCTTGGTTAAATCTTTTTTTTTTCAGTATTCCAAAATATTATGATAAACCTAAAAGTAATACATCTCAGGCGTATATTCGATCCATATTTTGAGAAAATCTCCTCCTCAGCAAGAAAAGTTACTAAATAATGATAATTTTATATGTCTGAAATAAAAATCCTAGGCTCTATATAATTATTTCCTTATAATAATAAAACCAAGGGTATTTTGAGTAATTTTGAAAATATTTATACCTAGAGGACCTGATTGGGAAATTTTTTTGAAAGTTAAATGACTAATTTGTGAACGTCCAAAGAAAGGGATCAAATTCAGTTTTTGTTAAACATTAGGGATCAATTTGGGTTTTTCACGTTTCGACATCAAAGAAAAACAAAATATGTTTTACACCATACATCTATCGAACAAGGTAAAAATGGTAACGCTAATTCTAAAACAGATTGTGACACGATACATAGTACACGCCCTAAACAATACCACAAAGTGATAATCTTTGATAAAAAAAATCTAAAAAACATATTCGAAATTAGTTTTTGATGAGCTCTGGCATAATTAATATTAAAAATAGTTATGGTATTTATATCTTTCAATTCATTCTCTCACATATCTTTATTATATCATTACTTTATTACTTATATTTGTAAGAAAGATATTTGATTTGTCGTATATGTATTTAGTTTTTTGAACCTAAGAATTGAATTGCATATGAAAACTTTCCGATTAACCTTTTTTTTGTTTATCGAAACATTGGTAATATGTCGAAGATATGTCACATCCACTCATTTTTCAAAATTTAAAAAAACTATACTAAGGACACATTTTTTTTATTTGCACCCCATCACGATGTAAAATGTTATCTTAGTCATAAGAATGGAGTGTAATAGCTTAAGATCTACTCTTGAAATATATTTCTTAATCTGTGTCTCGATTGTGAACTAAGCATTGGTACCAGTTCACAACTAAAGCCACATTTTGTGGAATTTCTACATATAGATAATCCATCTAAAGCTATTTCACACCTTGCCGAATAGATATTTGTAAATTGTATTTGTAAATGATGACTCAGTTGTGTAAATTGGAAGAGCAATAAAATTTATTTTCATTTGCTTAACTAAAATCATAGTATTGCCAATGAAATTAATTTAACAATAGAAGTTGATTCTGTCTGGGCAGAAGAAATTCTTTAAGAGCAGAAGTATCAGTTACACATCTCACAAACTGTAAAGAATATTACAGGCTAGCACACATTTTGATATTCAGTTGCAGAAAAAATCTTCAAACCAGAAAATAATCAAAGTTCCAAGAGGCCAAAAACTAGTCATTGATCGAGATAACACGTGATTTCTGTCCTCGCCTTATCCATCAGCATACGGCGAGTCTCATCCCGAGTCAACTGCTTGGGCCTTTCAAGATTTTGAGGTGGCGGATTTTTAGGAATTGTCCGCGACTTCTTAGTTTTGGATCGAGTTTGTTGTGCAGGAAGGCATAATATGATTCCGGCTGGTGCTTGATTCCGAGTACGAGCAGGCAATAGATTAATTTCGTGTAAATCAGCAGCAGCAGCCGCTGGAGTCCTCGGTGGAAGAGATCGGCGTGGGGGATAACTGAAAACCATTCAAGGGAAAAACAGTCCCACAACGTAGATTAATGATAATGAATATTCAAATCGTTCATGAAGATCAACAGACGGAATCTGTCATTCGATGATATGATCTTTTGCCCGTGGTAAAAGCAATTAAAAAAATAATATGTTTCACTAAGTAACACAAAGACAAACCACACGGGGAATACATTTTCTTTAGGCATTTAGAGTTTAGGGTTACATTATGTTCATTGGAGACATCCCAATGGGATATTTGACAAACCAACTAATGGGAATATTAACTTACCAAACTTTTTAAAGCTCAACCAAAATACACAACCGAACAGAAAATTAAAAAACCTTTTTAATCTGCATATGAAAATAGCGCAAAAATCCCATGCAGACCTAGATTTTCATGTGTTGCCAAGTCTAAGCATGCGCAACTGAAGCTTTCACCTTTGACATTGACCAAATGAAAGGTCACAGCATTCTTCGAATTGAAAAAAAGGAACAAAAGTCGACAAAGTCAATCATATATCACTGAAAATGTGGTAATTAAAGCAACCACCACCAACAAACTAGATTACTGACCTCTAGATCGACTCATAGATTATGGGAAAATAACAAAATACGTGCACAAAAAATTCCGTTCATACACATTACGAGAGCATATAACTTTTTTTTTTGATAAGAAACATATTATATTAAATGATTGAAAATTGTTAGGTACAAACAGTAGATAAGAAATCCGCTAAGCCGAAATAGTATAAAGCATTCAAGGGGGGGAAGTCCAAAAGTAAACTATGATTAAGAATTTTCAAATTTTTCATGAAACTTCGTACAAGGAATTCTGCGATTGAATTAGATGATTTTTTTATATCAGTGGCGAACACCATGAGTTATAGGCCAAGTTTTGAGAAGTTGCATAACGAAAAACAAGTGTCATTGCTATGTGGGTATTTCATTACTTTTAAATATTTGAAAATCCCAAGCAGGCCTACACTCTCGTGCATTGCTAATTCTAAGCATGCGCAACAGAACTTGCAGAATCTTTCAAACAAATTGAATAAATATTCACTGTTGCTATTCATTTTTATGATCAAAATGCACAATTATGGCTTATTCATCATTTATACCAAGTTTATCATTGAAATCTAGAACCATAAACCAATATCTTTCGGGGTTTTTTTTTTTGTTAAATGCAGCACAATCTCCTAATCACTCTCTTCTACCTTCCAAAGCAAGAAGGGAACAAATTGTCAAAAAGTTTCAGATCATCAAATGGATTTCATCATTGATTAGTGATATGCCGTAATTGAGTATAACCCACATAGAAAAAACTAATAAATGGGATAATATTTAAGTATGGCGGTACCATGAATCAGTCACGCTTGCAGAGGCGCTTGGGTGATTGAGAATGATCTCGGTACTGGTTCCAGGTGTCGGATAATTTGGGTGACTCATAGTAGGATCGCCTGGAAAACCGGTGGCCTTCGTAGGAGTCCCAGGCTGCATAGTTAGAACAAGGGATCAAGGGAAGTCATGTAAGTCATTGTATGAAAAACATGAAAAATGTCAACAGACAACACTGTCAATCTTAAATCCCTAAAATTATGATCACAAATGCTACAACCAATAATCTTGATAGCGGATTTCTAGAAAAGAAAAAATGATTAAAAAACGTGCAATCACAAAAATATGGGGACGTAGAACCATGACCTAAGATATGTGAATAAAAACATGAAAGAAAGACTTATGTTTCAAAAAGTAACATAACGACAAATACAATGCACAATTGCTATATGGGATATCATTTCCTATTATGTCGTTGAAAGTTGTGATTTAAGTCATCATGTAAATCCATCTCCAGCATATGACATTGAATGAATCGTACGGAAACATCACAACGACATTTATAATAAGGCAACAAAAACAAACCAACTAACGGAAAACTAAATTAGGGAAATATTTAAGCTCCAAGCCAGACCACGTCAGAATACAAAAAGTTACCCAACTTTTGAAATCTGCAAACAGAATTGGCGCGAAAAACCTAACCAGACCTAATTCTTATGCGTTGCTAACTCTAAACAAACAAAACAGAAACTTTCATCAAAATTTTACCAAATCAAATCAATCAAGAAAACAGAGCACATTCATCAGTAATACCAGAACACACGAAAAACCAGAATTGTCAACACAATTTTTTTAACATTAGTTTTGTTACCGGAAGATCAAAACTACAGCCATCAGCTTTCGCACCTTCCAAAGCCAAAAAGAAGGGAAAAGATTTATGAATACTAGTCAATGCTTCAGATCATCTAATGTATCTTAATATTAGTGAGTAACACATAACAATTGGGGAAACCCACAAAAAAACCAATAATCAAGAATAAACCCCATGAGTAATTCAAACAAAAACAATAGGGAAAAAAACTTAATCAACCTGGATAGTTAATCAAAATGACATTGAGTGAAAGAGGCCAGAAGAATAATAAAAGCTTGTTCAAAATTCAAATGAGAAACACCCGATGTAATGATATGAAGGAACCCTACACAGAAAAGATGGGCATATATATCACACATAAAAATCAGTAAATGAATTGATCTAACCAAAACCCTAGACTCCCAGAGTAAGTTGGCATACAATCAATTATATATAGTAAAAGGAAGATGTACATGCATAAAATCACATAAAAACATACAAAATCGCCTCTTTCCATTTGTTGTTTTTAGCACAAAGGTAAATAGAATTGCAGAGAAGTGGAGAAAAAGAACTGATTTTGGTGATTTAAGGAAATCAAAGGGAAGCAAAAACATATAATTCTGGGAAGAGATATATATACTTACAGGGAGATCTGACTTAAGAGACTGGAAAATTGAAAGCCCTTGCTAGTTAGTTAGAATTGTAACAATGGTTAGCTATAGCTTTCAATGAATTTGGACACATATAACTGGACAATTTCATTTAATGTTTTTCACCAAATTACAGATTGGATGGCATTAGAATTTGTGCTAAGATTACAAGAACATTTACATTTTTGTGAACCTTGGTTGTGTTTATGAAACAATGTTACCGTTATTGTTGCTTTATGATTGTTCATATGTATTCAGGGTTAGACAAATTGAAAAATTGACAGCAGGGATCAACAAGGACGGACTGGAAAATTTGGCTTTATCTTACTCAAAGCCAAATTAGTCATAATTGTCTCTGCATTCACACATATAACTGAATCGTTGCATTTTAAAGCAGCTTGGTTTATGCTAAATACAGACTGGATTACATTAGGATTTTAGTAAATAAGATTACAAGAACATCTAGGATTTTGTGAACCTTGATTGAGTCTAGGAAACAATGTTACAAGTATTGTTGCATTATTGTTCAAATCTTTTTTATCGTGTTTTGACAAAAAAAATACACACTATTACAATGTTATTCAGGAAAATTCAAAGTTGAAATTCACAATTAGCTCTCCAAAATAGATAGAAATTTTTTTTCGTCAATGTCCATGCAGATTTGTGTAATCTACTTATTTTCATACATGCATGCTTTGAGTTCTTAGCAACAAAGTTTATAGAATCTATAACTCTATGCAAACTCAGCACTCTGTCAAACGGCTGTATAGGCAGGAGCGGACAAATCAAAAGAATTAAGGGGGTCAAACATGATTTTTAGAAAAATTACGTGTAAATGTCATTTTTTGGCTTCAGGGGAGACTGCCCTTGGTATTGGAAGCTTGATGAGGACAAAAATTATGTTTCCATGCGCTTAGGGGGATGGCATCTGAGCTTTCATTAACTAAGTCAAAATTGAATGAGCCATATGATGGTTTGCAGGAAGAGTCCTTGTGGTCAGTGTGCTGGAAATATGACGGAGTGGTCACATGGTGATCTATACAGTTTTTGTTAAAAATCTAAATGAAAATTGACTCATCACGAAAAGCTGTTAAAGCATGTTGCAGCTATATATAAATGATTTAATTAGTAAATTTACCCATAAAAATTGGCAAATAGCAATGTTAATAAAAACAATAAGATAAAAAAATACAACTCCTACTCCGAATATCGTCAAAGGAATGACATATGTGTGTGAAGGCATTCCTTAAAGAAGTTATTTATTAATCAATAGTACATAATAATCAACTCAATAAAAGATAAGTGTACTGTTAGTGACTCTTGAAGACACAACGAAGAGGATATAAGTTATTTCATCTTAAGAACTATTAAAGTTATTGAAAGATCAAGAATCATGTTTATCATATTTAATACCATTTCTGATAAGACAAATTATCACGATCTGCATCTTTCTAGGACATAAATCCTTTACTTTTTCAAACTCTTTTCTATTCATCATTTCTAATCTTTTTCTTAAAATATAATTATTTTTTATTACCTTATTTTTCCACATGTTTCTTTCAGTCTTTCCACTAAATTTTGTCCTTAGTTTCTGAAAAGAATGAAACTGTGGAACAACAATGGCCATCCCATTCTATCGGTTCTCGAGGCATTCGGCGAAAACATGAGCTCCGTGAGCATAAATCCAACATCAAAATTCGTTCCATAAAGCATAGAGCGAAAGAATTAACTTTCATTCAGCATAATCCAATATGAAACTAAATTGTGTTGCAGCCGCGGAAAATATAAACCATCTTTTACACCTGACATCAAACGGAGAAGGTAAAAATGCAGAGCTTATTCTAGAGTAGATTCTAACACAATACACAGTAAACGCACTGAATAATGCCAAAAAAGATTAACTTCGACGTAAAATATGCAATATATACAAAAAAAAGTAATATAAAATACCCCAGTCCATCGACTTTGTCATGACGGCCGGTGCCGCCACGGTCACCGGTGTAAGTAACACCCTCCGTCGAATTGAATGACACTGACGTCGGCCCCATCTTCGGATGATGCGGAGACCGAAGCGGCGGCTTGTATTCATCTACTTTTTACTCTGTACAAGGAAGCAGATCAAGAGGGATGAAGGCAGCCTGAGGAGTTTTAGATTGAATGTACAATCTGTGTAGAACAATGTACAAGTTCAATTATTTAAAAATGGAATGTAATTTAAAATATAATATTTGTTAGGAAATACAAAAATAGAAAAAGAATTACACTTAGAGTTTTTATTCACAATAATTAATTCAAATTTAATACACTTGCACGTCAACAACTAATGTTCTTGTTGATCGATTGTGTTTTATCCCCTTTAAAATTGTACTATTATATAAATTGTCACATTAAATAAAAACATCATCATGTACATAGTACAAACAAAACGGATAAAACGTCTTTTATTGAAGATTATATGATTTGATGTTTATCTGACATGTTATCAAAAGAAACTAGCAGGATGACTACGGCTTCCGGCTTTGAATTAATCAATTCTAGATTTGTTGATATCTGATTTTGACAATCTACTCGAGTTTTTTCTTAGTGAGTGTTCTGGTTATCCTTAATCATAAAATTAGCAAAACCCGACAATTAGCAAAACCGGACAATTCTGGTTCACTAGAAATAAAGTTCTAAGTGCCTTAAGATTTTGGTTTTTCTTAAGCAGTTCATCACCATAACTAAGATTCAATTTCTACTTTTGTGGTGATGTCAAAACTAGAAGATGATAAAGCAGATAAAAATAAGATAAGTGCATAAATAAGAAAAGTGAGAACATCAAGATCATACAAATGTATCGAGTAATTGCAGCCAAATTAAAGACGAGCTTAAAAAAATGTTGTTTTCAGTCTACTTCTCAATTTCCTCATCTTCACTTTCTTGATCTTGTATAGGTTCTGCTTCTGATCTTTTTCTTGCATCTTCTTCCTTTTTTTTTTTTGCAGCGCTTTCTCTTACTCGTTTGTATTAATAGTTTGGAAAAGTGTGGATTTTCAAGATGAATAATTTCAAATAAATGATCAGAAATGTTGCCAACTCGGTTATCCAAAGTATGAAGAGATTGAGATTGATCATCAAGCTTAGCATCTAGAGCATAGACTTTGGAATCGAGTGAACAGAGAGATTCTGCTTGGGTAGTAGTAGAAGATGAAAGATCAGTCTGAGCTCGTATGACATCTATTTGAGTTTTGACAAAATTATATTTGAGACCAGAAAGCTTAAAGGCCATCTTAGTCACATCTTTGTTGATAGACATATTTTTTTTTAACCAGAAGTTCTTTTAATAAGTCAAAAGTAGATTTAGCAGCAATCTACTCAAAAGTAATGCCCTTGATGACTTCAATGATTTTGTTGCAGATGTGCTTAACATCTTCTATCCAAATTTCTATGACAGTTTGATTATCATTAGATGTAGATGTTGCATCCATGCGTTCTTTAATATCAGTTAAGAGAGCAACACATACATATAGTTTAAAGGAAGTGTCAACTGGATTCTCACAATGCAGGACCAGGGCATTATTTGGATCAATAGGAAGTTCTGGTTCAGTAGGCATTTTAACCATATCTGTAGTTACAAGTATACTTGGTTCCAGATCAGCAGACAATATTTCCCTTATTTATTGTTGATTTTCAACATAGAACATTTCAAGATCAGGAAGCACAATTTCTTGGAATAGGGGAGCATCAGCAAGCCTTTTTTCACTTGCAGGGGTGATTGAAACAATAGAAGGCACAATAAAAGCTATCAAATCATCAACATCAGCAGCAGAAGGAGCATCAATAGTGACTTCTGTGTCATCTTTTGAACAATAGAATTGATCACTTCTTCTACTGCTGAAAATTCTCGAACTGACAAGTGTAGAGGAATGTTGTTGTGTTGGAGCGGGATAAGTAGCAGTAGCAGCAACAACACCAACTAGTGCAGGTGATTGTGCTGGAGTACTGGAGACCTCATCCCTTGTAGGGGTTTTGGCTCTTCTCTCAACTTTCTTGAACTTGAACTGTTCTGCAATTCCAATTACGATAACTCTACTCGTATTTTTCTCAATAACCATGACAAACATCTCTAAAGTTCTGAATTCAGAAGAGAGATGAGTGATCACTACTTGATCATGAAAGGAAGATTAACCTTGGAAATCATAATTGGAGTTCAGAATAGCCAGTGTTTCACTCAGATTCTGAATTTTGATCTTCAAAAATATGTAAATTCTTTTGTACATTTCTTCAATGAGGCACCCTTGGTCTTGAACGTCGATAGATGCTGAACTGTTCAAATATTCACCCAACCATCAAAATAGGAAATCTGTTCTTTAGCAGGTTTGTCTATTTCTTCCATGTGAAGGTCGATGGCCATTTGAACTAAAGATTTGGGGCATGTTTCCACTGGTTCTTCAGGAAAAACATACATTTTTCCTTCGCTTTTATCAGCGGAAACTGGTTTCTTAATTCCATAACGAGTCGATTCTAGAAGCAACCTCGAATGACAACTCCACCTGCTGATCTGCAACCAATGATAAAAGAGCATGAACTTCCAACTATTGATCTCTTTGGTGTTATGGCAGGAACTTGAGTGATTTTAGTTAGAAGGTCTTTGGGGGCTTGTGGTGCAACAACAATAGTGGCAGCAGCAACAGGTTTGAAAACTTGGTGTAGAGGTAGATTATTATATGGGGCTAGAGTGGAGGATAGATCTGGAATGGATTTTTTTTCTTAATGCGAATAATAGGTTTGGTTTTCTTCTATGTTAAGGTTGGATTCGGAGGAGGTTGAATGGGCATAGAGAATTCTCCAGACCTAATTTGTTCATAATCATTGACCACAATTATAAGCTTCTTCTGCTTTTGAGTTGCTTCTTGTTGGACCTCGATTTCCTTCTTTGATATGATAAATTAAGGAACAAATGGTTTGGGTGAAGTACCATCTTTTCCAGAAATGAGAGAAACCAGCATCCTTGAGAAGTTTTCTAATTTACGAGCAAAACCAGTAGAACTGTTCTTCTAGAACATCTCAACTAGTGATTTAAACATAATAGATGCCCAGTTAACTTGAATTTCATTAGTGATGGAATAAATCACCTGGACCTTCTCTCTTTTTAGTCTGTCGAAGTTTCTTGCCTTTATCAACATAGCTCTGGCAACAATATCTTCCAAGACTTGAAATTCCATCTTCAACAATTTTCTTGAGTTGTTGCACATATAAGGTGTATAAAGGGAGAGACGGGGAAATTGCGGTAGCCCGAATAATGTGGATGGGGAGACGGACGACAGGGAGGCGAGAGATTGTGAAGATTGGGAGAGAAATGATGGAGTTCATATTTTTATGATGTGAAGATGAATCATTTCTAATTATGTAAAACATTTCACTAACGTACTTGCAAGTCTTTGCAACGGCATAATCCAGCAACATTTCCGCAATACTGCAAGGGCCGTAGCAAGCCAAGAACTAGCTGCAAATAACTTGGTCCTCTCTAATCTTTTAATCAGTGTTTTAGATGTTACACATATAGGGTGTGTGAAGGGGGGACGGTGAAATGACGATGGGCCCAATAATGTGTATGGGGAGACGGACGACGGATGGGCGAGAGAGCGTAAGGGTTGGGAGAGAAATGATGGAGTTAAGGTCTTTATGATGTGGAGGTGAAGCTTTTCTGATGATGAAAACACGACGCTAATGTACTTGTAGATCTTTGCAACGGCATAATCCAGTAACATTTCCTCAATGTTGTAAGGTCAATAGCGAGACCAAGAACTTGCTGCAAATAACTTGGTCGTATCTAGTCTTTTAATCAGTGTTTGAGTTGGTGCACATATAAGGTGTGTGAATGGGGAGATGGTGAAATGATGGTAGCTCCGAATAATGTGGATGGGGAAACAGAGGACGAAGGGGCGAGAGAGGGTGAGGATTGGGGAAAAATTGATGGAGTCCATGTTTTTATTATATTGAGGTGAATAATTTCTGATTATGTCGAACACGACAGTAACGTACTTGCATATTTTTTCAATTGCATAATTCACAAGCATTTCCTCAATGTCGTAAGGGCCGTAGCGAGCACAATAACTAACTGCAAATAACTTGGTCATCTCTAGTCTTTTAATCAGTGTTTGAGTTGGTGCACATATAGGGTGTGTGAAGGGGGATACGATGAAATGACTGTGGCCTCGAATAAATTTGGATGGGGAGACTAACGACGGAGGGGCGAGAGAGAGTGAAGGTTGGAGAGAAATGATGGAGTTCATGTTTTTATGATGTGGAATGGAAGCTTTTCTGATGATGACAAACACAGTGCTAACGTACTTACAGGTCTTTGCAATGGCATAATCCAGCAACATTTCCTCAATGTTGTAAGGGCCGTAGCAACGCCAAGAACTAACTGCAAATAACTTGGTTGTCTCTAATCTTTTAATGTGTTTGAGTTGGTGCACATATAGAGTGTGTGAAGGGGGAGACGGTGAAATGACTGGCCCCGAATAAATGTGGATGGAGAGATGTATGACGGAGGGCGGAGAGAGAGTGATGGTTGAGAGAGAAATGATGAAGTTCTTGTTTTTATGACGTGGAGGGGAAGCTTTTCTGATGATGACAAACACGGCGCTAACGTACTTGCAGTTCTTTGTAATGGCATAATCCAGCAACGTTTTTCTCAATGTTGTAAGGGCCGAGGCGACGCCAAGAACTAACTACAAATAACTTGGTCTTCTCAAATCTTTTAATAAGTGTTTGAGTTGGTGCGCATATAGGATGTGTGAAGGGGGAGACGGTAAAATGATGGTGACTCCAATTAATGTCGATGGAGAGACGAATGACGGAGGGGCGAGAGAGCGTGAGGGTTGGGAGAGAAGTAATGGAGTTCATATTTTTATGATGTAGAAGGGAATATTTTCTGATGTTAGCAAACACGGCGCTAACGTACTTTCATGTCTTTGAAACGGCATACTCCAGCAACATCTCCTCAATGTTGTAAGGTCAGTAGCAAGGCCTAGAACTAGCTACAAATAACTTGGTCGTCTTTAGTTTTTTAATCAGTTTTTGAGTTGGTGCACATATGGGGTGTGTGAAGGGGGAGACAATGAAATGATGGTGGCCCTGAATAATGTGAATGGGGAGACAGACGACAGAAGGGCGAGAGAGGGTGATGATTGGGGTAGAATTGACGGAGTTTATGTTTTTATGAGATGGAGGTGAAGCATATCTGATGATGGAAAACACTGTGCTAACATACTTCTAGATCTTTGCAACAGCAAAAGCTAGCAACATTCCATCAATGCTGTAAAGGACGTAACAGGCCAAAAACTCGCTTCAAATAACTTGGTCGTCTCTAGTTTTTTA
Organism: Primulina eburnea; assembly: GCF_022965805.1. Lineage (NCBI taxonomy): Eukaryota > Viridiplantae > Streptophyta > Magnoliopsida > Lamiales > Gesneriaceae > Primulina > Primulina eburnea. Next base: position 35,224,386 of record NC_133110.1, read on the forward strand.
ATCAGTGTTTGAGTTGGTGCACATATAGGGTGTGTGTAGGGGGAGACAGTGAAATGACGGTGGCCCCAAATAATGTTAATGGGAGACAGACGACGGAGGGGCGAGAGAGGGTGAGGATTGGGAGAGAAATGATGGAGTTTATGTTTTTATGATGTGGAGGTGAAGCTATTCTGATGATGTCAAACACAACGCTAGCATACTTGCAGGCCTTTGAAACGGCATAATCCAGCAACATTTCCTCAATGTTGTAAAGGCCGTAGCGAGACAAAGAAATAGCTACAAATAACTTGGTCATTTCTAGTGTTTTAATCGGTGTTTGAGTTGGTGTACATATAGGGTATGTGAAGGGGGAGACTTTGAATTGACGGTGGCCCTGAATAATGTGAATGGGGAGACGGACGACAGAAGGGCGAGAGAGGGTGAGGATTTGGGTAGAATTGACGGAGTTTATGTTTTTATGAGATGGAGGTGAAGCATATCTGATGATGGAAAACACTGTGCTAACATACTTCCATATCTTTGCAACAACAAAATTGATGTGAATCTTTGTACGAATGAATAGCAAACTGTTGGAAACTAAATTCTGGAGTTTGACAAAAACATAAATCAATCGATTAAATCATCTAATACCCGAAAGCAAATTCGGCAGCTGGACTTATCAACTGAAATCAGTTAACACAAACTGATCAGTTGAGAACTGATCAGTTAAAACATTCAGCCGAAAATATTAAAATCTCTCAACTGAAGATACCTCGGGAAAGATCATATCAGCAACTGAATATGGAAAGTCGCACCTCGATCACTACAACATAGAACAATGTGTTTCGGCTATTGCATTTAAGACGCCGTATCACAATCAATGAAGAGAACATTGCCCAAAGGAATATTGAAGAAGCAATCAACAGATACATAAATTCAAAGTTACCGTTGAAAGACAAGTCTATAAATATGACAAAAGAGCAGTTGAAGAACAACAACGATCTATCAATTTCAAACTTGCCATTACTCTGTCAAAATCTCAGTTCACTCTTATTAGACTTATTCGTAGCAATCAAGGCTACAAGTTGAGCAAACTAGCACTCTATAATATTGATAATTCAACAAGTGCTAAAGTTCAGTTACTTACAGAGATCATTGTATTATACTAAGAGTTTCAGTTTAGGCAATAGATAAGTCCTAACTGAAGTGGGTCTGTACAAGTGTTGTACTCGATCAAAGTCTTTTAGTGAATATCCTATCCTTGAGATAGAAGGGGTGACGTAGGAGTTATTCAAATCTCCGAACATCCAGAAACATATTGTGTTGTCTTTACTACAGCCTTTCATTTTCAGTTAGATATTCTATCTTTCAATCAGTTTATTTTCCGCAACTGCTTATTCAGTTTAACTGATTGTTATTGACCGACGGGATATTTAGTTCAGTTTGTAATAAAACTGAACTATCTTTTTCAAAGAACTTTTAAATTCATAGAAGTGTTTATTCAACCCCCCCTTCTAAACACTCCGTAGTCAATAACCGATCCTATCAAGTGGTATCAGAGCAAGACATATCCTATCAAAGACTATCTATACTCAATCTGATCACTATGTCCTCATTCAATAAGATTCCTATGTTCTCCAGAGAAGATTTCGATGATTGGAAAATAAGAATGCAGGCTCATCTAGCTGCACAAGACGATGACATGTGGTACGTTATAACCGACGGACCCATGAAGATTTTGAAAGCAAACACAGCTGTTGCTATTACTGAAGGGGCACCTCACCGAATTGAAAAGCCCAGAGATGAGTGGACTACTGAGGACAAGAGAAAGGCAAATCTAGACAATGTTGCAAAAGACATATTGTATAAGACACTGGACAAAGTAACGTTCAGTAAAATCAAAATGTGCAAAACCGCCAAAGAAATTTGGGAGAAGTTAATTCAACTTTGCGAAGGCAATGAACAAACCAAGGAAAACAAACTTTCAGTTGCTGTGCAGAAGTTCGACAACATCAGAATGAAGATTGGAGAAACAATGCACGAATATGATGAAAGAACCAGCTGTATCATCAACGAACTGAATGCACTTGGAAAAGTGTATACAAACAAAGAAGTAGCGTTGAAAGTAATCAGAGGACTTCCCAAAGAATGGGATGTCAAAACTATGGCAATGAGGGAATCAAAAGATCTGAATAAAGTTGAACTTCATGATTTATTTGCTGACCTGAAAGCATATGAGTTTGAACTTCAAACTCGAGAAGGGGAACCATCTACCCCAGCAGCAACTACTGCCTTGACTGCTGTTAGAAGTGAACCAACTGGTTCAGTTGAGAAAGCTGCTGATCAACTGAGCAATGATGCTATGTCACTATTCATTAAGAAATTTGGAAGATTCATGAGGAGAAATCAAGGAAATTTTCAGAATAATTATCAAAGAAACAACTCTAGAGAAGAGTCTAATGTATGTTACAATTGTGGCAAATCTGGTCACTTTATTGCTAACTGTCTCAAGCCGAAAAAGGACAATCAAGTCTCAACTGAAAGAAAGAAGAAAGTGTATGAGCATAAGAAGAGATCTAAGGACGACAAGAAGCCTTACAGAAAGAAACATGAAGTACTCCTAGCTGAAGATAGCAAAGCCAAATGGGCAGAAACTGACAGCGAAGAGTCAGAACCAGAAAGTTCTTACAGTTCTAGTGAGGATGAAGAAGAAGTAAAATGTCTGATGGCTGATAACATAGAAGATCAATCAAACTATCAGCAGGTATTTGATTTTAGTTCAACTGATTTTACAAGAGAAGAACTCATATCAACTCTTCATGACATGGTCAGTGAGTATCAAAAGCTTGCCTTATCATTTGAAAAAATCAGAGCAAAGCAAGATGATCCCAAAGACAATAAGACAAAAACTGATGAATCAGTTGATATGTTGAGTCTGAAAAGGGAGATTGCTGAACTCAGAAATGAAAGAAGTAGGGATCAATTAATGATTCAAAAATTGTTGCTTGAAAATTCAAAGCACAATGAGCTTATTCAGGCTTGGAACAAATCATCTAAAGCTTTAACTAATATACAGAATTCTCAGAAATCAGTTGAAGATAAAACTGGTTTAGGATTCTGTAGTAAAGATGATTCGTCTTCCCAAGATACTCAACCAAAACTGAATATGAACAAAGGGAAATATATTCACTTTGTAAAATCAGTTATGGTACAAGAACAAGCAGAGTCGAGTAAACTGATTGTACAGCCATCTCAGAATATGAATAAAGGAAAGAGATGTGGGATTGGGTATAATCCAAAAAGTAAGACTGACTCATGGAGTCAGCAACTAAAAACTCTTAGCAGAAAATATTCAAATGGCTACTCAAACTACTACAACAGTAAGCCAGTTCAGAAAAGATATCGGTTAAACAATCAGTTGAAAAAGGGCAAAATACATGTTGTATCATCCACACACCATACACCAAGCACAAACAGACAAGGAAGGATCATATGGAATACAGCAACAGGACGGTCAGTTAGACTGATTCAAGTCTGGATTCCTAAAGGACTAATCAACTTTGGACCCAAATAAAAAAAAAAGGTACCAAAATCTTATTTTGTGTTTAATTGCAGAAAATAGGTACAAACATTGGATCAATATGGTATTTGGACAGTGGATGTTCACGACATATGACAGGAGATTCAAATTTATTATCTCAACTGGTCAAATACACTGGTCCAAACATCAGTTTTGGGGATAACTCCAAAGTAAAACTGTGGGTAAGGGTAAGCTTATCCATGGTAACTTCACCATTAATGATGTTTTATTAGTCGAGAATCTCAAGTATAATCTGATAAGTATTAGTCAGTTATGCGATAATGGATTCTCAGTTCAGTTTGACAAACACTCCTGTTCAGTCAAAAACTCAACTGAAGAGATTATTCTAACTGGCAAAAGGTGTGGAAACACTTACAAAGTCAGCTGGAATGATCAACCTTATACACCAGTATGCTTTATTGCATCTAAATCATCTCAAAACTGGTTGTGGCATAAAAGGTTAAATCATTTAAATTTTAAATCCCTTGCCTATCTGAGTAAGCATGAACTTGTAACTGGTTTGCCCAAAATAAATTTTTCAAAAGAAAAACTTTGCTCAGCATGTCAGTATGGAAAACAAGTACGATCCTCTTTCAAAAACAAAGGCTGTAAATCTTCATCCCGATGCTTAGAATTATTGCACATGGATCTCTTTGGTCCAATACCAGTCATGAGCTTAGGGGGAATGAAATACACCTTGGTGGTCGTAGATGACTTTTCAAGATTTACTTGGGTTATATTTCTCAAATCCAAAGACCATACGACTGCACAACTGATTAAACTCTTCAAAAGACTTTTAAATGAAAAATCAGTTGGAATTGATCGAATCAGATCTGATCGAGGAACTGAATTCATCAATCAAACACTTTCAAGTTTTTTAGAAAATACTGGAATCAAGCATGAGCTCTCAGCAGCAAGAACACCTCAGCAAAACGGTGTAGCTGAGAGAAGAAATCGGACTCTTAAAGAAGCTGCTAGAACAATGCTTGCTGATTCTGGTATTTCTCAAAGATTTTGGGCAGAAGCAGTAAACACTGCATGCTATACTCAGAACAGATCGATGATTAATAAGAACCACATGAAAACACCATATGAGATCTGGCATGGAAGAAAAAACATAATCACTTACTTCAAAATATTTGGCTGTAAATGCTTCATTCATGATAATGGTAAAAATTATTTAAAGGCTTTTGATGCAAGATCTGCAGAAGGAATTTTCCTTGGATATTACAGAGTATTTAATAAGAAAACCTTAAATGTTGAAGAATCTGGACATGTTGATTTTGATGAAACGGCACTAATTGATAAGCCAACTGATCAAGTTGAGCTAGCTGATCAATTTATAGATATCAGTCTGGAAGATGATGACTCAGACGAAAGTCGTAATAATCAAAATATCCTTCATACATCTGAACCTGAGATATTGGATCAACCAGCTGAATTAGAAGAAAATCTTGACAATCATTTAGTGGAGCAAACTAATGTTAATCAGTTAACAACTGAATTAGCTCCAACTGAAACTGAGAACATTCAGTTACCTAACGAAGAATTTGCTGACAGTGTAGCAACAAATGCTGAACTTAGATGGAAGAAATCACACCCTCCAGAACTGGTAATAGGTAACCCATCTGATCCAGTAAGAACAAGAAATCAGATGCTCAATCTATTTACTCATTCAGCTTTTGTATCTCAATTAGAACCAACAAAAACTGACGAAGCTCTTGTTGATCCAAATTGGATTAATGCAATATAAGAAGAGCTAAATCAGTTCGTTCATAACAATGTCTGGAACTTAGTTCCAAGACCAGCTTTTAAAACTGTTATAGGAACAAAATGGGTGTAAAGAAACAAACTGAATGAAGATGGTTCAGTTGTGCGCAACAAAGCAAGGCTAGTGGCACAAGGATATAGACAAGAAGAAGGAATTGATTATGATGAAACATATGCACCAGTTGCAAGACTGGAGGCAATCAGAATATTTCTTGCCTATGCATCCTTCAAGAACTTTAAAGTCTATCAAATGGATGTGAAAAGTGCATTCCTAAATGGCTAATTGCAGGAAGAAGTCTACGTTGAACAACCTCCAAGTTTTGTCGATCATAACTATCCTGATCATGTCTATTATTTGAACAAAGCGTTATATGGTCTCAAACAAGTTCCAAGAGCTTGGTATGAAACCCTTTCAAAATTCCTAACTGATCATGATTTTTCTGTTGGATCAGTTGATAAGACTTTGTTTAAATTTTCGAAAAATGATCATATCTTACTTGTTCAAATTTACGTTGATGATATTATTTTTGGGTCAACTAACCCCAAATTGTGCAAGAAATTTTCCAAGTTGATGCAGGATAAGTTCGAGATGAGCATGATGGGTGAGCTGACATTCTTTCTTGGTTTACAAGTGAAGCAACTGGATTCAGGAACATTTATCAGTCAAACCAAATATACCAAGGAATTGCTGAAGAAATTTGGCATGGAATCTTGTTCAGCGGCAAGCACTCCAATGAGCTCATCAGTTAAATTAGACACTGATCAAGGGGGAATATCAGTTGAGACGACACTATACAGAGGTTTAATAGGTTCATTATTGTACCTAACTGCTAGTCGCCCTGATATTATGTTTGTTGTATGCATATGTGCAAGATTTCAAGCTAATCCTAAGCAATCACACTTTTCTGCTGCCAAACGTATCTTGAAATATCTTAAAGGCACGAAAAATGTTGGATTATGGTACTCTAAAGACTCATCTTTCAATTTAGTTGGCTATTCAGATGCAGATTATGCAGGATGCAAGCTTGATCGGAAAAGTACAAGTGGATCATGTCAGTTTCTTGGAGACAGACTGATCTCTTGGTTTAGTAAAAAGCAAACATCCATAGCAACTTCCACAACTGAAGCAGAATATCTTGCTGCTGGAAGCTGCTGTGCCCAATTACTTTGGATTCAGCAACAATTGAAAGATTATGGTGTTGATGCAAAGGAATCACCAATATTCTGTGACAACACGAGTACAATTGCTATTACATACAATCCAGTTCTTCACTCCAAGACTAAGCATATAGATGTCAGACATCATTTCATCAGAGATCATGCACTGAAGAAGAACATCAGATTAGAATACGTCTCAACAGAACAACAAACAGCAGACATCTTCACAAAACCATTACCAGAGGCTAAGTTTTCTTATTTCTGAAATATTCTTGGTTTAATTGATCTATCTTAAGATATTATTAGTAATATAATTTCACTAACAAAATTAAGTGCAAAAAAAAAATAAGAACACAACAAGTTGAAAATAATATTTCACTAAGAATACCAACGTTCCCAATGTACAGAAGAAATCATAGATCCAACTGTATCTAGCCATGTCCTAACCCAATCATTTAACTCATAAATTCGAACTCCAGCAATTGCCCTTGACTTTGAGATCTTATCAACAACATGCCACTCCTTCCATAGCATTGCTTCTAAAAGACATTTGTCTTCAACCAAATCATTAACATGCCTAACCTCAAAACGAGCAAGGTATTTCAGTGCTCTTGCCTCCTGAGCACAAGTAGGAATGACACCACTATCACTCACCATCTTCAGTTCATAAATCTTTTCCCAGGTTGTCAATACCTTTTGAAAAACATATCTTTCCATTTTTCTTTTGATTTCAGTTAAGCGAGGGGCTGAATGATCAGTCACATGAACGTGAGTGCTACTGCATGCATCAGAATCAGACATGTTGAAATACTTTTGAACTGATGTGGAATCACAATTTTTTCAATATCATCTCATTTATAAGAAAAAGGTGTTGAAGAAGTTGAAGAATCACAAGTCAATTAAAGCGTCTCTCACATTTACCGAGGACATTTAAGATATCAGTTGATCATTGTCAACTGATAACAGTTTGAATTTTATTAGTTGTTTCATTATCAATTTATGAAAATAAGTTTTTTTTTTTCAGTTCATTTGTTTACTTATCAAAACTGATGACTGTTAGCATTTCATTAGATCATATAACAAATAATTGTGTGAAGAAATAAAACAAAACGATGCAATAAATATTTTATTCATCCATAAATATTTGAAAGGATTACATTATCATAAGTTTCCTTCACACTAGCTATCCACATATTCATCCAAACAGCTAGTGCTGAGGACGAAGTTTTGCAGAAACTATGTGAAGAAGCAATGCTGTTAAGAGTCTCCAACTCCTTGCGCAGCATCAGCTCATAGAGATGGCCTTCCTTGAAGGCATCCACCTCTGCAGAAATCTTTAAGTGCTCTCGCACTTCTCTCAGTTGGGCCATCCGCCTGAACGAAGTAACCCTTCCTGAGTTATACAGGAGCTCGAGCTCCAGTAATTCTTCCCAGTAGGGAAGACTAGCATAGAAAACTTTGTCTTCCATAGCAGCTTTCTGTGCTTCCAGCGAAAAAGGATCAACTTTTGAACTACTTGGTCCTGCCATCTTTGAGTATTTTCTGCTGATGCTTGTGACTAACTTCTCTACTCTTATTTATAGGCCAGGTCAAAGAAGATGAAAGGACACTCCTTTAAAAGACGATTAAAAGCCTTGGGATTTCCTTAATCAAGATTATTTTATTTAATGCATCTATTTAGAGGGAATGAAGGTTTAAGAAGTTAACTGAGAAGACAGTTGTTAGTGAATTCTCAACTGAAAGGAATCAGTTTTCCCTAACTGGTCGTTTAGTTGATTATTCAACTAATCTTCTCATCAAAGTTAAATAATTATACCTATTATATTCCACATCAAATGACATGACTGTCTGCTAATTCATGATGAATTTCAGTTTATAACGTGTACACATTTTTAACCGCTCATTATTTTACACACAAAATTACAGTACACGTACACATATTTTTACTCAACATTTTACTGGACTGACACGTGTCTGAGAATTCAAACAGTCATAAACATTAGTACTATTTCCCGCTTCATCTCAGTTTTCCTTTACGAGAATTTTATCTTTCTAAAGAACTCTCGCTTCTCCTAATTTTTATCTTGAGAAATATCAGAATTTCTAACACTTTCAAATGGCAAACCAGATTCCAGCACATCTTTTGAACGCCATGGCTATCAACTTCAACTCAATTATGACCATTACAGACGCTGATGTAAAGAAAGTATTTCAGCAACTGGAATCAGCAGGCTTAAAACCCTTTCTGGGTCTCTACGCTCAGGAAATTTATCCCAAAGAGCTTCACGACTTCTATTCAACAGGATTCATCAATTCTGATGAAAACATTGCTGCTACCATCAATAACAAACTAATGATCATCTCTGAAGATTATTTTGGAAATTTGTTTTCACTGCCTTCTGATGGGCTAGCACAAATTTCTGAGATCCAGGCATCGGAAATCGAAGAGATGCAAACTTTACTCTCTGCAGATGGAAGGTAAATCAAAGTTTCCGATCCAAAGAAGGAGTTAAAGCACGAAGTGCAACTGCTGGCAGACATTGTAGCCAAAGGGCTTTTGGCGAAGGCTGGGTCGTTTGCTGCTCTGACTCTGGAAAAGTTTCAACTCATCACCGTAATCATGACTGGACGACGAATCAACTGGAAGCATCTTCTATTCACTATTTTGAAGAACATGTTCTCTTCTGCTAAGCAATCCAAAGGTTTTGCTGTCCAGCTCAGTTATCTGCTGAAAAACCAAGGGTTAATTGCTGATGATTCTGACAGATTAACAAGATTCAAGGTATTCAATGCTAAAAACATTCTACCCTCCAAAACCAAATTAGATCTTTCCCCTGAGAAATTCATCAAGATCAAAAAGGAAATTGGGATGGAGCAGGCTGCTCCCAAATCAGTCAAAGTTGCCAAGAACTTACAAAGAAGAAAGAGTCAAAACAAAAACTGACTCTCAGTGATTCTGATAGTCAGAAGACTCTACCTCTTCAAATTGTCAAGAAACAAAGGATACTGAAGACCAAATCAATTGATCATGTTAAACACACATCCACTGATCGGGTAATGGATACAGGAACTCAACAGCCAATCCAGGATGTTTTCTCAAAGGAAGTTTCAGTTGCATCCTTAACTGAGGATCAGTTACCGTTATCCTCATTACTGCCAAACATCACTGCATCCAGCAAATCATCAAAACTTCCAGGGGTCAAAGCACCACTGATTAGTATCTCACCTTACTCTTCTTTACCATTTGCCAGACCCACCGGAATAATACTCAGAGAAAATATTGACGCAACTACATCAGGATTAACTATTCCACACATTTTAAGTGACTCTAAGGGCAAGAGTAAACTTCAAGAAGAACCCAGGCCCTCAAATGCAATTCAGACTCATATTGACCTTATTTGGCAAGAAGTCAATACATTTGCAGCAGAGAAGCACCAAGTTTTTGAGATATGGTCAATTTCAGAGTTAATGTTTTTGCTAAGGAACTGCGCAATAAATCAAAGTTGAAAAGATTTATTGATCTAGAACGATTAGTGCTCAAAACAGTTAAGGCCTCCTCTATTCAGCAAGCTTTGCAAAGGAAGAAATATTTCTTTAACTTACATCGGGAACAAAAGTTGCAGCAAATAGTTGCTGAACTCAGGCAAAACTTTAATCCCCTTAGTCCAACTGCATTCAACGACAAAGCAGTCTATGCTCAATTGGAAACAGATCTGATAACACTACAAGCAGAAATTAAAGACTGGGAAATGGGTCAAGAGCTGATCATCCCAGAGATGTCTCAAAAAATTGCTGAAGAAGCTCCAGCTGATCATTCAGTTGGAAACCCAGTCACGGATCTTGCTGATTCTTCATCTCAACCAAAAGGTATTTCATCAATTGCTCCATCTTCATCCGACACAGCACCTACAACTAATATTCCTAAGATGTATTCTGAGGCTGAGCTGAAATTGGGAAACATTGATGAAGTTATTCAGTCAGTTGTTCATGAATTTTCCACAGTTGATCACTCTGCTGATCAAATCAATCCGGAGGTCACTATTGAATCTGTACAACCTGATCTATCTACTGATCCGGTTCACCCCACTAATGAGCCATACACTTTAATCAATCATCCTGAAGAGGCACCAACTTCAGTGCTTTTATCATCTGCTGAACAGAACCCTTCTTCATCACCTCAGGATTTAGATGAAATCACTGCTGATGATATTCCAGTTCAAGGAGAAATAACTGAAACTGATATTTCAGCTCAAAATGTTATTGAATCAGTCTCAACTGATCAAACTTTGGTCATTTTTGAGCACATCTCTAAAGAACCAGGAACATCTTATCAGTCTCTTCCTTCATCTTCTTCAGATGTTGCACTTATCTTGGAAGAAGTTCAGCACCTACAGAATAATATGGAGCAAATGATCTCTACCATCTCCAAAATTCAGAACACACAACTATCGCACACTCTAAAGCTGGACCATTCACATGCATCCAACTTAGAGAAAATGAATAAACTTCAAGCCAATATGGACTCTCTTATCCAAACTGTAATAGATATGAAGAAGGGACTCATCAACTCTTTCTCTACAAATCAGGATGTAAACAGTCAAAGAATTGAGCGACTGGAAACCTCTGTTTCAAAGAAGATAGAATTACTGCAGACTTTTTTCACCACTATGGCCACAAGTATCTCCTCAGATGTAAAACTTCTATCCATCGATGTTAGAAAGCTCTCAGACAGAATGGAGGTATTTGACAAAAAGGGGGAAAGCAGCTGAAGCAACTGATATCATTTGTCCAGTTATTTTATGATTCAGTTGTGCTGAAGAATTAGTTGAAGAATTAATCAGATTATTATTATCAACTGATATCATTTTCTCAGACTTTATATTATCTACAAGGAACCCAGCTATTCTATGATTCAGTTGCGTAATCTATTATCAACAATGAGCTGATTAAATCTCTTGGTTTTGTCAAACACCATAAAGGGGGAAATTGTTGGAAACTAAATTCTGGAGTTTGACAAAAACATAAATCAATCGATTAAATCATCTAATACGCGAAAGCAAATTCGGCAGCTGGACTTATCAACTGAAATCAGTTAACACAAACTGATCAGTTGAGAACTGATCAGTTAAAACATTCAGCCGAAAATATTAAAACCTCTCAACTGAAGATTCCTCGGGAAAGATCATATCAGCAACTGAATATGGAAAGTCGCACCTCGATCACTACAACATAGAACAATGTGTTTCGGCTATTGCATTTAAGACGCCGTATCACAATCAATGAGAGAACATTGCCCAAAGGAATATTGAAGAAGCAATCAACGGATACATAAATTCAAAGTTACCGTTGAAAGACAAGTCTATAAATATGACAAAAGAGCAGTTGAAGAACAACAACGATCTATCAATTTCAAACTTGCTATTACTCTGTCAAAATCTCAGTTCACTCTTATTAGACTTATTCGTAACAATCAAGGCTACAAGTTGAGCAAACTAGCACTCTGTAATATTGATAATTCAACAAGTGCTAAAGTTCAGTTACTTACAGAGATCATTGTATTATACTAAGAGTTTCAGTTTAGGCAATAGATAAGTCCTAACTGAAGTGGGTCTGTACAAGTGTTGTACTCGATCAAAGTCTTTTAGTGAATATCCTATCCTTGAGATAGAAGGGGTGACGTAGGAGTTATTCAAATCTCCGAACATCCAGAAACATATTGTGTTGTCTTTACTGCAGCCTTTCATTTTCAGTTAGATATTCTATCTTTCAATCAGTTTATTTTCCGCAACTGCTTATTCAGTTTAACTGATTGTTATTGACCGACGGGATATTTAGTTCAGTTTGTAATAAAACTGAACTATCTTTTTCAAAGAACTTTTAAATTCATAGAAGTGTTTATTCAACCCCCCCTTCTAAACACTCCTTAGTCAATAACCGATCCTATCACAAACACGATTAAAATCAAATCGTGCCCTCAATTCAATAACGAACAAAGAATCGTTGTTGTCCCGATCTTTGAATCAAGTGTGTGTGTTGTGATTTTCACCTCTAAACTATGAAAAGTCTAGCAACAAATAATCACGAGATAAACAATCGAAATTATAACGAACCTTCGAAGAACAGTCGACGACAATCCGTACAAGCACGATCGACAAACGCCACAAAGTTAAAAACTTTGATAAGTTTGATTTTGTTTCACAAAGCAAAAGCTTTAATTGTTTGAGAGAAAACTCAAGAACAATGATAAAATATCAATAATAATCTGAATTGTGTGTCAAATTTCGTCCATCATATGTTTACATATCAAAAAGATATCAAATCTAGTTACTGAGATACTTAAAACTCTAAATAAGGAAAGAAGTATTTTTCTCGGCTGCGGCGCGCTGGGGCGGTGAAGTTTGGTCGCCCTAGCGTGAGATGTTCTGGACAGGCGCGCTGGGGCGGTGAAGTTTGGCCGCCCTAGCGCGAGATGTTCAAGAAATCGTCGCTTCGGACAGAATGTTTGGCGCTGAGGCGGTGAAGTTTGACCGCTTTAGCGCGGAAGCTTCTGGTCCAAACTCACGTTCTTCATATTTTAGCACTTGAACCTCCTTCCATTGACTTCCAAACTTGCTCCCGTGAATCACAAACCCCTCGGGACTTGGCTCCTTGCTTGGAATCTCTACTTGATTGCTCATGAGCCCATTCAATGTTTCTTTGAATCTCTTCAGTCGTCCTCTCGTAATCGGTCCCTCCGGCAACCATAACGGGTCCCATGCGTTCCTTGGGGCTTGACCTTCTGTGTTCGCATCATCCTCCCCTTCTTGAAAAGGATTTGTCCTCAACTCTAGTTCATCACCTACATCAAACAACAACAAGTCACTAACATTAAATTAGAACTTACCTTATACTCACCTGGTAGATCGAGTTTGTAGGCATTGTCATTGATCCTTTCAAGGACTTGAAATGGTCCATCGCCCCTAGGTAATAGCTTTGAACGTCTCTTCTCAGGGAACCTTTCCTTCCTCAAGTGTAACCACACCCAATCTCCCTTCTCAAATATCACCTTCTTCCTTCCCTTGTTGGCTTGCTTGGCATTTCGCTCATTCTTCTTTTCAATATTGGCCTTGACCTTTTCATGCAAACTCCTAACAAATTCAGCTTTCTTTTTGCCATCCATGTTTAACCTTTCATTCACAGGTAAAGACATCAAATCCAACGGAGTCAAAGGATTAAAACCATAAACAATCTCAAATGGCGAATAATTTGTAGTTGAATGCATGCAACGATTATACGCAAACTCAACAAATTGTAAACAATCTTCCCAATTCTTTAAGTTATTTTTAAGAATAGCACGCAAAAGTGTTCCTAAAGTTCTATTGACAAATTCAGTTTGTCCATCCGTTTGAGGATGACATGTAGTAGAAAACAAAAATTTTGTACCAATTTTAGCCCACAACGTCTTCCAAAAGTAACTCAAGAATTTAACATCGCGATCAGAAACAATAGTCCTAGGCATGCTATGCAACCTAACGACTTCTCTAAAGAATAGATCCGCAATGTGAGATGCATCATCAGTTTTGTGACAAGCAATAAAATGTGACATCTTTGAAAATCTATCCACAACAACAAATATAGAATCCCTCCCCTTCTTTGTCCTAGGCAACCCCAAAACAAAGTCCATAGAAATATCAACCCATGGTTCACTAGGGACGGGAAGTGGTGTATACAAGCCATGTGGGTTGTGTTTTAGATTTAGCTTGCCTACAAGTAATGCACTTATCACAAACACACTCAACGTCACGTTTCATGTGTGGCCAATAAAAATTTTCATGCAATGCACTTAAAGCTTTAGCCACACCAAAATGTCCCATTAAGCCACCCCCATGTGCCTCCCTAACAAGTAATTCACGAATAGATGATATAGGGATGCACAACCTATCTTCTCTAAACAAGAAACCATGATGCAAATAAAATTTATCATGTGGACCATGCATACAAGTTTCAAACAAACTCTTAAAGTCCTCATCTAGCACATACAATTCCTTCACATGCTCAAACCCCAAAACTTTTGACTCCAAGGTAGAGATTAGTACGTACCTTCGTGATAGTGCGTCGGCCACTACATTTTCCTTACCTTGCTTGTACTTGATGACGTAGGGGAATGTTTCAATGAATGCCACCCACTTGGCATGACGCTTGTTCAACTTCTGTTGCCCCTTAAGGTGCTTTAGAGACTCGTGATCCGTATGAATCACAAACTCCTTAGGCCTCAAGTAGTGCTGCCACGTCTCTAGGGTCCTCACAAGTGCGTAGAACTCCTTATCATATGTGGGATAGTTCAGCGCTGCCCCATTGAGCTTCTCACTAAAGTATGCCACCGGCCGCCCTCCTTGCATCAACACTCCACCAATACCTACACCTGAAACATCACATTAAATTTCAAAAGTATTAGAAAAATCAGGTAAAACAAGTAAAGGAGCATTAATTAATTTTTGCTTAATCAAATTAAAGGACTTCTCTTACTCCTCGCCCCAATGAAATGGAACGTTCTTCTTGATCACTGCCGTCATTGGCGCTGCCAATGTGCTAAAATCCTTTACAAACCTCCTATAGAAGCTTGCAAGACCATGAAAACTTCGAACTTGACCAACAGTAGTAGGCGTTGGCCAATCTCGAATAGCACTTACCTTATCTTCATCAACTTGTATCCCCTGTGAGCTTACCACAAAACCAAGAAAGACAAGTTTGTTTGTACAAAAATCACACTTCTTTAAGTTAGCATATAGATTTTCAGCTCTTAATGTGATTAGTACAAATCTCAAGTGATTAACATGCTCATCCAAGTTCTTGCTATACACTAGAATATCATCAAAGTAAACAACAACAAACTTCCCTATGTATGCACGCAAGACATGGTTCATTAACCTCATAAAGGTGCTAGGAGCATTAGTTAAGCCAAAAGGCATGACCATCCACTCATATAACCCGTACTTGGTTTTAAAAGCCGTTTTCCACTCATCACCTTTGTAACGAACCGTAGTTCTCATGCTTAAAGTTTGCGGAAAAATTAAAAATTTTCTTAAATAAAAACATCCATACGGTCGTCACTCAACATTCATAAAATAAATCTCACAATCATCCGTCACCAATAAAATTTTACTAAATGAAACTGTCTCCAAATATTAAAAAAAATCAGAGTATTTTAAACTTGCAATAAAAACATAAACATTGCGGTCCTCGGGTCTAGCCTGCCACTCAGCCCAAGCCTGCCCCTTGGTCATCACCTCCTGTCTCCTCAACATAGTCACCTGCATCGATCAAGTCTAGTGAGTCTAAAGACTCAACACGTATAAACTGGGATAACGAGTACTACATAATAAAATCGCACGCATCTTAAAAATAGAACGTACATAATTTGAAACTTGAGCTTGCATAATATCTTGAACTTGCATACATATATAGACGTGACATAACGTGAAACTTTCATGATCATAACTGCATACTTGAGCATACTAAAACATACATGACTTCATTTTGCATAGAGGATGTTTCAAAGCAAGTGACCCATTCATAATAAACGCCTGATCAGACACACCACAGTACTGGGCTGACAGGGACGTATCCACTGCCGCATACATGAGATCCCCGTTCATAATTTAACGGGCTGGTTGGTCCCAGTTCATAATTTAACGCTTCCCAACCACGATCTAACCCGTTCATAATTTAACGGGGCGGAGAGGTCCTCGGCCACGTTCACCGACTTCCAAACCCATTCATAATTTGGTCACAAGTCAATTAGCATACCTAAAAAACTTAAACATATTTTCTTTGCACGTCATACATACTTACTTGGCGTTGAGGGATTCGTTGGACTTCGATCGGGGCCGTTGCTGCACATACTGATCATGAATTGACATGCTTAACTGGCATACTTAGACGTAGGTAATCATGCTCACTTACGAGTTCATTCAATTCCTTAGGACGTTCTACAATTCCTATGACTCGACTTTGTAAATCATTGTACTAACCCATGACGTCTAACCTCAAAGCATACTAAATTATTTTTCCCCAAAAATGAAGGACACGGACCCCGTACCTACATCCGTGTAGGGGTCCGTGTAGGCTCTGGAAATTGACACCGAAGGAAAGCAAAGGCACGGACCCCGTGTCAGGGTCCGGGTGAGGGTCCGTGTAGGTACTGGAAATATACACTAAGTGAAACCCAAAGGCACGGACCCCGTGCCCTCATCCGTGTAGGGGTCCGTGTAGATACTGGAAAAAGACGCCGAGAAGAAAACAACAGCACGGACCCCGTGTCAGGGTCCGGGTGCGGGTCCGTCTGGCCACTGTAAGTTGGAACATGCGTGAAGAAATCTGACACTCAAATTATTTTCCTTAATCAACTTCAATGGCTACAAAACTACTCCTCAAGAACATTCCTAGCACACTAAGGCATCATACCGAACCCAAGTGAACATAGACATCAACCCCGAGGGTATCA
Organism: Primulina eburnea; assembly: GCF_022965805.1. NCBI lineage: Eukaryota > Viridiplantae > Streptophyta > Magnoliopsida > Lamiales > Gesneriaceae > Primulina > Primulina eburnea. Next base: position 35,241,356 of record NC_133110.1, read on the forward strand.
ATTCACAATCATCGACACCAAAAACACGAATTTGACATCAATGATTAATCCTACGACTCTAGAACCAACTTAGTGCCTATCGACACGAAACAAAACATCAATGACCATCCCAAACATCATAACCGAAGTACCTATACGCAGCAACAATCGCCCGTCGATCTCCAACGAAGCCTGCAACAGAAAACTTCAAGAGTACATCAATATCATAACTTTTCTGAAAACGCAGTTTGAGCAGTCCCACGAAAAACATCATAACTCACTCAATTTTCATCCAAAAATCTCGAATTTTATATCAAATCGAAGGCATCGAAAAGTTCCACAATTTTCTAGTTGAAAGTTTTCTCAAAATCCCGACAGAAAAATCGCAGTTTTCATCAGAACAGTAAATTACGAGATTTCAGATCTAAAAAGTATTTCAAACGCATTGAAACCATTTTCCGCTCAAACGACGAACGTCACACATGGATTTTCACGCATAAAATAACACGACGCATACTATGACAGGATCGATGCAGAAAGAACAGATTATACGTGCCTTTTGACAATAAACGTTACTGAACGACGTCAACGAAGCGGAGATGGAAGCGAGGTTGATCCGGGACGAACGTGAGGCGATTTTCTTTGAAGAAAACACAACAAATCCTTGCTGAAAAAATCAGGGGAAGGGGGCGGCTGCAAGACTCTCCAAGAACCCTAATATTTTCTTTAAAAATGACTAGAAGAGAGAATTGAAAATGTGTGTGTATGTTTTAACGTGTGTGTGTGTAAGTGTGTGTGCGTGAGTTAAAGAATAGATTAGGGAATGATTTTTTTTTTTTGCTTAATTAAAATCATTCGCAATTAATTAAAAATACTATATATCCTCTCAACTAAATAAAAGGCCTTAGTGAATTGTACAAGTGCTAGACTTTTAAAAGTTTAAAACTCATAAAATTACTAAATACATAATAATGCTTTAAAATATTAAAACTCAATAACTTATTAAAAATGCCTCATCCTCAACTTAAAATAAAATACCATATTTTAAATTATCAACATCGTCACCGGCCTTTTCCTCGATCTCGCTTCGAATAGTCGCCTGAAACATGAAACTCGAAAAACATATCGTGCATCGCATCAACATAAATAATTTAAAATAATGCATTTAAATAAATCATGCACTGCTAAAACTCATTTAAAATTAATTTAAATGATTTAATAATTAAATAAATGCATGGGTTTTACGTGTACTGACTTGGGCACTACAACCTTCCCTCATCCTAATTTGGTGATAACCACTCTTCAAATCAATTTTGCTAAAGATACAAACACGATGTAATTCATCTAACATATCATCTAGTCTAGGTATGGGATGCCTATACTTAATGGTAATGTTATTAATTGCCCTACAAGCTACACACATACGCCATGAGTCATCTTTCTTAGGAACTAATAAAACAGGTACCGCACAAGGTGACATGGACTCACGCACAAAACCCCTATCTAATAACTCACTTACCTGCCATTGAAGCTCCTTGGTCTCCTCCGGGTTGCTCCTATAGGCTGGACGATTTGGCAATGCACTCCCCGGCACGAAATCGATTTGGTGCTCGATTCCCCTCAATGGTGGTAAGCCTTGAGGTAACTCCTCCGGAAACACATCTTCAAATTCCTGCAAAAGTGACACAACAATGCTCGGAAGGGACCCGGCTAAATCACTTGTGTTAAGGAGAATCTCCTTGTAAAGAATTAACACAAGTGGTTCTTGTGTGTGCATCAATTGTTTCAACTCACCTCATTGGGCCACATATATATTCTTTTTGGCCTCTTTCCTCTCATTTTCTTTCCTCTCAATTTCTTTCCTCTCATTTTTCTTTTGTATGGCTATCTCACTCTTTTGATCACTCTTTTTTTCAGCCATTTCTTTTTTATTTTCCAAGGCCACCTCACTTTTTTGTTCACTCTTTCTTTCAGCCTCATCTCTCCTTTTTTTCTTCAAATGGTCCTCCAACACTTGGTTTGGGGACAAAGGAAGTAATACAATGGTTTCTTTCTTCAAGACAAATGAGTACTTATTCTTGAACCCGTCATGTGACACACGCCTATCATATTGCCAAGGTCTACCCAACAAAATATGACATGCATGCATGGGTACCACATCACACAAAACCTCATCTACATACTTCCCAATAGAAAAAGACACCAAGACTTGTTTGTTCACCTTTACCTCCGCACAATCATTCAGCCATTGAAGCCTATATGGTTGACTATGCTTCAATGTAGGCAAACCCAATTTTTCTACCATCTCACTACTAGCCACATTAGTGCAACTTCTCACATCTATGATAAGATTGAAAACCTTGCCATTCACAAAAACATCTAGTATGGAACAAGTTCTCTCTTTGATTAGCCTCCTTCTCCTTGACTTGGGCACTCATAATACGCCTAGTCACTAGTACTTCACCTACAACCGCCTCATATCCCTCATCGGGATCCTCTAACGCAGGCATCTCATCATCATCATCGTCTTCCCCCTCACTTTGAGACTCATACTCACCATATTCATTCAAAATCATTACCCTTTTATTAGGACACTCACTAGCAATATGTCCTAACCCTTGGCACCTAAAACATCTAGTATCTCTAGAACGAGTAAGAGGAGTTTCAGATTTACCTTGCACTCCTTGTTTAGGCGACTCTTGTTTGGTCTCAACCTTGGGCTTTGTCACCAACTTGCTTTCATCACGTTTTGCCCCATTTGGTCGCCAAGAAGTTGACGAACTCCCACTTTGATTGGTGCGGCCAACTCCACGCCTTTTGAGTTGTTGCTCCACCTTTATGGTCATTTGCATCATCTCGTTTAGATCCAAGTAGTGCCTAAGCTCCACTTGTTCTTGAATTTCCCTATTCAAACCACAAAGAAAACGAGCCATGGTCGCCTCACTATCCTCCTCAATGTTTGCCCTAATCATGACCACTTCCATCTCCTTATAGTAATCCACTACACTCTTCAACCCTTGCCTCAAAGTTTGTAGCCTCTTAAACATCTCCCTATAGTAGTGATTGGGCACAAACCTCTTCATCATTACCCTCTTCATCTCATCCCAAGATTAAATAGGTCTCTCATTATACCTCCTTCTAGTGGTCACTAGTTGATCCCACCAAATGAGAGCACAGTCTAAGAATTCCACCACCGCCAACCTCATCTTTTTTTGTTCGGAGTAGTGGTGACACTCAAACACAAACTCTACCCTCTTTTCCCACTCTAAGTACGCCTCCGGGTCAGACTTCCCATGGAACGATGGAATTTTCATCTTAATGCTACCCATGTTACCATCTTCCCTACTCCCATCATATCTACCCCGTACGGCTTCTCTTCTACCTCTACCGAATCCTCTACCTCTTGCATTCCTAACCCAGTTTTCATTTTGACTCTCCTCGTCTCCTCCCAAATCATATTCCTCCTATTCATCTCCTCTACCCAAATCTTTAGACTTAGCCTTACCCCCACTAGTACCAACTTCAAGCTTATCCAACCTTTCATGTAACGACTCCATTTGGGTTGTCATCATCCTACTAAAATGCCCAAACAACGCCTCCATTTGAACCTTAGACAACCCCGGGTTCGAACTATCTCCTACCTCTCTCTCCATCTAATTTCAAATTTGTACCTGCAAGAAAACGTTAGTAAAAACAAAATAATCCTCACGCAAATGCTCACGGTCACTCCAAAAAAAATTCACTCGTCTTTTCTCTCAATTTTTTTTTGCTCACAACAAGTACTCACTAGTCACTCCAAAGAAAATTCACTCACACTCAAGTAATGTCACTCAAGTTCGAGAGTCCTCTCAAGGTGCTCAAGCTTTGTATTTGAATTTATCAAACAATCAAGTTTAAACTTGCGAACAAATGTAATCGACTCACTTGGACTGCGTAGACAAGTAATTTGAAGATCAATTATTATTATTATTATTATTTTTTGACTGTGTGAGGCAAGTGTATATGACTCACAAAAAGGAATAGAACAAAATATCAAACATAAATAATGGTGAATTTTCGGATTTTTGGTACTTTTTTTTTTGGCTGAGTACTACTCGAAAATCCCAAAAAAACGACACCAACAAATTTCGAGAATCACAGATTCACGAAAAAATACAAAGAACGATAGAACAAACAGATCTGAAAGCGGAATTAAAGGATAATTAGATCTGCTAATAGAATGAATGATAAACTTACTTGAATTCAATTAACCTAAGCTCTGTTACCAAATGATGTGAATCTTTGTACGAACGAATAGCAAACACGATTAAAATCAAATCGCACTCTCAATTCAATAACGAACAAAGAATCGTTGTTGTCCCGATCTTTTGAATCAAGTGTGTGTGTTGTGATTTTCACCTCTAAACTATGAAAAGTCTAGCAACAAATAATTACGAGATAAACAATCGAAATTATAACGAACCTTCGAAGAACAAGTTGACGACAATCCGCACAAGCACGATCGACAAACGCCACAAAGTTAAAAACTTTGATAAGTTTGATTTTGTTTCACAAAGCAAAAGCTTTAATTGTTTGAGAGAAAACTCAAGAACAATGATAAAATATCAATAATAATCTGAATTGTGTGTCAAATTTCGTCCATCATATGTTTACATATCAAAAAGATATCAAATCTAGTTACCAAGATACTTAAAACTCTAAATAAGGAAAGAAGTATTTTTCTCGGCTGCGGCACGCTGGGGCGGTGAAGTTTGGTCGCCCTAGCGCGAGATGTTCTGGACAGGCGCGCTGGGGCGATGAAGTTTGGCCGCCCTAGCGCGAGATGTTCAGGGAATCGTCGCTTCGGACAGAATGTTTGGCGCTGGGCGGTGAAGTTTGACCGCCCTAGCGCGGAAGCTTCTAGTCCAAACTCATGTTCTTCATATTTTAGCACTTGAACCTCCTTCCATTGACTTCCAAACTTGCTCCCGTGAATCACAAACCCCTCGGGACTTGGCTCCTTGCTTGGAAGCTCTACTTTATTGCTCATGTGCCCATTCAATGTTTCTTTGAATCTATTCAGTCGTCCTCTCGTAATCGGTCCCTCCGGAAACTCTAACGGGTCCCATGCGTTCCTTGGGGCTTGACCTTCCGGGTTCACATAAAAAATCTAGCAACATTTCATCAATGCTGTAAAGTACATAACGAGGCCAAAAACTCGCTTCAAATAACTTGGTCGTCTCTAGTTTTTTAATCAGTGTTTGAGTTGGTGCACATATAGGGTGTGTGTAGGGGGAGACAGTGAAATGACGGTGGCCCCGAATAATGTTAATGGGAGACAGACGACGGAGGGGTGAGAGAGGGTGAGTGTTGGGAGAGAAATGATGGAGTTTATGTTTTTATGATGTGGAGGTGAAGCTATTCTGATGATTTCAAACACAACGCTAGCATACTTGCAGGCCTTTGAAACGGCATAATCCAGCAACATTTCCTCAATGTTGTAAAGGCCGTAGCGAGACAAAGAAATAGCTACAAATAACTTGGTCATTTCTAGTGTTTCAATCGGTGTTTGAGTTGGTGTACATATAGGGTGAGTGAAGGGGGAGACTTTGAATTGACGGTGTCCTCGAATAATGTATATGGGGAAACAGACGATGGAGGGGCAAGAGAGGTTTAGGATTGAGAGAGAATTGATGGAGTTCGTATTTTTATTTTATGCAGGTCTTTGCAACGGAATAATCCAGCAAAATTTTCTCATCCTATAAGGGCCATAGCAAGGCAATGAACTAGCTTCAAATAACTTGGTTGTCTCTAGTCTTTTAATCAGTGTTTGATTTGGTGCACATATAGGGTGTGTGAAGGGGGATGCGGTGAAATGACGATGGCCCCGAATAATGTGGATGGCGAGACGAACGACGGAGGGGCGAGAGAGGGTGAGGATTGGGAGAGAAATCATGGAGTTCATGTTTTTATGTGGAGGTGAAGCTTTTCTGATGATGGCATAGCGAGGCCAAGAACTAGCTGGAAATAACTTGGTCGTCTCTAGTTTTTTTTATTAGTGTTTGAATTGGTGCAGATATAAGGTGTGTGAATGAGAGGCAGTGAAACGACTGTGGCCCCGAATAATGTGGATGAGAAGACGGACGACGGAGGAGCAAGAGAGGGTGAGGATTGTGAGAGAAATGATGGAATTCATGTTTTTATGATGTGGAGGTGAAGCTTTTCTGATGATGTCAAACACGATAGTAACGTACTTCAGGTATTTGCAATGGCATAATCCAACAACATTTCCTCAATGCTTTAAGGTCAGCAACGAGGCCAAGAACTAGCTAGAAATAACTTGGTCGTATCTAGTCTTTTAATCAGTGTTTGAGTTAGTGAACATATAGGGTGTGCGAATGGGGAGACTGTGAAATGACGGTGGCTCCGAATAACGTGGATGGGGAGACAGACGACGAAGGGGCGAGAGAGGGTGATGATTGGGGGAAATTGATGGAGTTAATGTTTTTATGATATGGAGGTCAAGCATTTCTGATTATGGCAAACACAGCGCTAACCTACTTGCAGATCTTTGCAATTGTATAATCTAGAAGCATTTCCTCAATGTTGTAAGTGCCGTAGCGAGCACAATAACTAACTGTAAATAACTTGGTCGTCTCTAGTCTTTTAATCAGTGTTTGAGTTGGTGCACATATAGGGTGTGTGAAGGGGGTACAGTGAAATGACCGTGGCCATGAATAAATGTGGATGGGGAGACGGACGACGGTGGGGCGAGAGAGAGTGAGGGTTGGGAGATAAATGATGGAGTTCATGTTTTTATGATGTGGAAGGGAAGCTTTTCTGATGATGAAAAACACGGTGCTAACGTACTTACAGGTCTTTGCAATGGCATAATCCAGCAAAATTTCCTCAAAGTTGTAAGGGCCGTAGCAACGCCAAGAACTAACTGCAAATAACTTGGTTGTCTCTAATCTTTTAATCAGTGTTTGAGTTGGTGCACATATGGAGTGTGTGAAGGGGGAGACGGTGAAATGGCGGTGGCCCCAATATTGTGTATGGGGAGACGGACAACGGAGGTGCGAGAGAGGGTGAGGATTGGGAGAGAAATGATGGAGTTCAGGTTTTTATGATGTGGAGGCGAAGTTTTTCTGATGATGGCATAGCCATGCCAAGAACTAGCTGGAAATAATTTGGTTGTCTCTAGTCTTTTAATTAGTGTTTGAATTTGTGCACATATAAGATGTGTGAAGGGGAGACGGTGAAATGACTGTGTCAACGAATAATGTGGATGAGGAGACGGACGACGGAGGAGCGAGAGATTGTGAGGATTGTGAGAGAAATTATGGAGTTCATGTTTTTATGATGTGGAGGCGAAGCTTTTCTGATTATGACATTGAAATATTATTATTTATTCAATTATAATATATTTCTCCCAAAAGGCACTTTATTATTCGACTGCCTAATATGTTCGATGCCAGTTGATTTATTGATGCCAAATTTATGGTGAGTGCCATTTTTTGCCAATTCATCACAGTCACGTTGAACATGGGGTATAGGAGAACAATGCAAATTTCCTTTATAGAAGGTTCAGGTTGCACCCGAATGCCATGTTTCATTGGCTTAGTAATATCGAGATGGACTCGGATTCTAGCAAATTTCCCAGCAGAGCTCCCATCCTCCCTTGCATCAATTTCCATAACTCTAAAATTGTTTTAGCCAATATGACAAAGTATTGAAGAGCGCATGAAGGCTAATGGCATGTTATGACATTGCACCCGAATCCGCTGGAGCTTTAAAAACTACCAGATCCATAAAGAACGTCCATGATCCATCTAACAAAGCATGACATCGATCAACACCAGATGTAAAATCAAACAAAATAAATTTTCTTCGATGACCTCAATATTTACTGCTTTCTTTGCCTGAAGAAACGCGGCATCTGGTTCTTAAATGTTTCTCCACGGCTTTAGGAGAAAGTACCTTACCCACCAGACAAGATTCAAGCCTTCATTGTCTAGCATTCACCAACTCTACCAAGGTAACTACTGAGTCATCATTGATGTTGGAGGATAGCTTCAAGACAGTCACCCTCTCTGCAATTTCCTTAGCATCCATATTCGAAATCACAAACTGAACACCACCGAGGAGAAAAACCTTCACAAGGTAGTAGTAACTAAAATTTAGATAACACTCGAAATTTCCATCTTAATTTATTTAACAGATAAAAGTAAAGTAAAAATACAAGCCTAGAACTTGTATACTCAAATAAAAATAATTATAATCAACCAAGCTTTTGAAACTTACTCCAAAAAAACATAATTCACTCTCAAGTATAATTATAGATTATTTCTTTTTGTTAGATTTCAATGAACATAAATCAATGGTAATTTTAGCATCCCAAACTCACTCTCGAGTATAATTTATTTTTTGCTCGATTGCTTTTGTGAAGAAACGAAAAAGGTACTTTCCATCGTGTCTGTTTGTTCTAAAAAAAAATTAAATAATAAGCAATTTTTGAAGGGCAAATTTGAAAAAAATACATTTGTACATCTTTGATTTAAGGTTCAGTACTTAAATGATTTCTTTTACAAATCAATATCTGAGAACACTACAAACTTAGTTTCAACTCTCTATACTGATAAATTTACATTTTTGCCCTTTTATTATTTAAATAAATATATAATTTTATCCGCCAAATTAATTGTGTGTTTTCCATCTACCAAAATATTAGTACCTATTATGGGGTTTCAGATACTTGATTTTGCTATTTGAATACTCTAAATATGTAAAACAAATACCATATTTTCGAATAATTACCATAAATTTAGTCATTGTTGGTTTTTCATTAAAAATACATTATGATGACTTATTCATGTTAATTTATTTTTTTTAAATATAGTTTCTCACTCATCATGAAATAAGATTAAATACTTATTTTGACATATAAAGTATCTATTTTGAAGTTCCAAGTACTTGATTTGGCTCTTTTTAAATACTTCTATTGTGTAAGAAAATACTGGATCTTCAAACGATCACCATAAATTCAGTCATTTTTGGTCTTTTCATGAAAGGTGTATTTGGATGACATATTCATCTCATTTAATTTTTGTTTTTTAAAAAAATAAAATTCCCAACTAAGCATATAAATTTTAACGTACTTAGTTTTTACTTGAGAAATACTTATTTTGAGTTTACAAATACTTGATTTCGTAAATAAGATACTCACAATATGTATTAAAATACTGAATATTCGAATAGACACCGTAAATTCACCAAGTATTGATATTTCAATAGAAAATGAGTTGACAAATACTTGATTTCGTAAATGAGATACTCATAATATGTATTAAAATATTGGATATAAGAATAGGCAACGTAAGTTCTCCAAGTGTTGGTATTTCTATGGAATATGCATTTGGATGAGAAGTACCTAATTTGAGTTTGTAAATACTTGATTTGATATAGTAGATACTCATAATATGTAATAGAATACTGGATATTTGAATATGCAACGTAAGTTCAACAAGTGTTGGCTTTTCATGGAAGATACATTTGGATGACATATTTGTTAGGATCGGGAAAGAGTTTAGAGGGGGGTGAATGAACTCTTTCAAATTTTATTGTTTTTGAATTTTGCTATCAACCGTTTTTAGGCGGTTGAAAAATATTTTGTCAAACGGTTGAAAACTTGAACTACTGGTTGTGCGGAAAACAGTTCAGAGTTTTCAATGACCAATAAAATTAGTGACACCCTTAACAACAATAAGTGACTGAGAAATATTTAAGCATGCAAGAAATAGATGACAACTAATTTTATGGATGTTCGGAGATTGAATACTCCTACGTCACCCCTTCTTCCTTTGTTAGTAAGGATTCCACTAAAAGATTTTGACTTTACAAAATGTTTGTAACAGCCCTATCCAACCAGGACTTACCACACTGCCTGTATTGGAACTCTTAGTGATCACTTTACACTTCTGGATATTAAGAACCCTTAGTTCTCCAGACACCACAAATTTTCATCAAATAACCACCAGGTTACTAATATGAAACAGTAGTTTGTTTGAGTAGCACGAAAAGATCCTTGGATGATCAAGTATGTTTCTGTTGAACTGCGTGCAGAGAGAGCGAAGATGAATATTGAATATGATTGCGCTCTCAGATTTCTTTTGAAGGCAAGCTCAATAATCTTTGTATATGCTTGTGTAGTTTAGCTTGCATCCCTCTCTGTTGATATAGTCGAATGACTTAACGGTCGGAAAGGACAGTTAACGTAAACCTGAGCTTTTGAATCAGATGAGCCGCTTTCATCTTTATGAGCAATAAATGTTCGCATTTAATCTTCCTTTTGCTCATCATAAATCTGAAGCTCTTTCATTGAGGATTTCCTCTTAAGGCAACTGTTCTTTTAGCATCAGAATACGATGTCTATCTCTGAGCTTCCCTTCTGGGATAGAGAGTTAAATGCATATCATTCTTGGAATTGATGTGGACTCGTTGACTTCAAGGAGTTTTGAATGCATTTAACCGGTCAGAGAATGTCTTTTAGCAATAAGTGATTCTCTTAAAAGAATTGGTTCACTTTTGTCGTAATCTGAAGAATCAGCGGTTGAGAAACCTGTAGGTTTTTGCCGGTTGAGCTTATTAGGATTCCAGCCGCTTTTGATTTTGATTTGTCATACACCAAAATTCTTGAAACGCTAGTTTCATTTCTTAACAATTTCCCCATTTTTGGTGATGACAAAACTGAGCCGTAAGTTTGTTTATCAGAGTGAAGAACCAAGGAACCAGAAATTGTATTAGTAAGAATCAGAGAACCAGAAATTGTATTAGTAAGAACCAATGAGTCATAAATTGTATTATGTTACCATTTCTTAAGTCCTGAACTTTGTTCCCTGGCTTTAGCCTTGTCTTCCTTTTTCTTCAGGACTGCTAATTCTTCTAGAATTTTCTTTTCCTGCTCTATTTCCCTCTTTTTGACATCACCGTGAACAAGAAATTCCATAATTTCTGTAATTTGAGCACCTTGGGCGTCCATTCGTTGTTCAATACGAGCGATTTGTGCCGAAAGACCAAGGCACATATTGATATGAACCGTATGATGATGATCTTGTCGGTGGGAAGTTCTTGTGGTCATGGCATCAAAGTCTTTAGACATGGTACTTTTGATAGAGTGGAAGTCCTCTTTCAGATCAAACTGTTTGCGATTTAGAGCAAGGATGGACTGATCCATATTTTCAAGGCGGTTCAGAAGTTCTTGTTTGAAGTTTTCGTCGACAAATTCTTCCTCCTCAGATGCTGCTTGTTCAGCAAGTAGGTTGGCCTTGAAGGCAATTAATTTAGAAGAAGTTGCTTTTGTCAGCAGATTGAGTAGATTCAGTCTCATGAGGTTCCGCCGTGATACTCTCAATAAATTGATCAATGTCCTCATTCGAGACAAAAGAGTTTGAACCGATGACCTTTGGTTCCTCTGGTTTTGCGATTTGATGATTGGGTGAGGAAGGCATTGATGAGATGGGTATCACAGCTTCCTGCACTTCCTTTGGAGAAGATGTGAGCTGCTCTTGTAATACGTTCGGGGTATCATCCGTAATAGGATCTTGTGAAGAGATAAATGGCTCTTGAAATGGTTTAGCCGCATCAAAATCAGAAAGAAACTGCTCTGTCTCAACAACTGAAAGAGTTGGAGCTTTGTTTGAATCATCAGGAGGCTGTGAAGCAGATGCACCATTGTCAAAAACGGTGGAGAAACAACTAGGAGAGCCGAAACATCCTGACAGCATTGGTGTTCGGCACTTGGAGGGTCCTCCATCATGAGTTTTTTAGAGGGTGGGTGAGCTGTTGCTTCATGAATTGGTTGATCGGTTTCAAGAAGAGCTTCAGGTGAGAAGGCTTTAGCATTCGCATCGGATGAATGGTCTTGACCAGCGGAGGAGGCTTGTAGTTGTTCTGATCGTGGAGTATCCTGAATAAAATCTAGCTCTTTCTGAGCTGTTGTGGTAGATTCTGGTGAAGAGGGTTTAGAGCTAGTGCTAGGAATAGACGAAGAGGCCTTCTGAGTGGCAATGGGTTGAACTAGTTCTGAGCTGATATCGTCATTAATATCCATCATAGAGTCAAATTTACTCTTTTCAGCAATAGCTGGAAGATTGAGCTCCTGTCGCATGTGAGCGACTGGACATAGCCAGAGACAAAGCAGTCCATTTCAAGTTGAGATATGACTGCAGAATCATCCTTGGCTGTAGGACATGTAGAATCAAAATTTTTCCTTTTCAACTGTATAATGATTCGAAGAGTGCTTTCTTTCATTTGAATCTCCAGAAAGTCACGTCTTTGAAGAGCGGTTTGAATGTCTGTCGTTTCGGCCCATTCCAAAATGGACCGCTCAAGCTTGGCAGCTGCCTGTATCTTCCCGGTTTGGAGGAGCGAATCAAAAGTGACAGCAGTGCGATATTGAACCCATTTATCAAACATCTTTATTTTTGTCTGAACAGCCTCATTGACACGCTGACTTGTGAGGATGATGGTCGTATGAACTGCATTGTTTTGTGGTGGATTATCAATCATCACCTGTTTGCCCTTATCGGAGGAGAGAATAATAGGAACTCCTGAATAGGAGGATTGGATATCTGTTTCTGTAATTTGAATTCCTTTCAACTTGGTGACAGATCCTGCAGGGATATGGGCAGGAATGAGCGGTGCAGAAATATGCTTGACCAGCTTAATCTTTGTTGGTTGTGTGGTTCTCCTTTTCTTGAAAACCTGAGAAACTGGAACATCATCTTTGGACTCATCATCAGAGCTTGTTTGTAAAGTCAGTTTTCTTTTGGCTTCTTTGGGAGTAGAGACACTCTGTTTCTTTTGTTTCACAAACTCAACACCAGTTTCTGTTTTGACAGGGACGTATTCTTCATTTTTCTATTTGTTTTTATGAATGAATTTGTCAACCGATACCCAAGTAAACAGTTTGGTTTTTCCAACCTCAATCATGTCAACCGGTTGGACTCCTGCTTTGATCAACATGTGGCATATTTGAACCGCGAAGCCGTGAGATTGATTGTCTTTCTTAATCATGGCTAACAGTATTTTGAAAAGAATATCAGACCAGTTGATCCCTAGATTGGAGGAGATGGTGGCCATAACAAGGAATTTCTCCATAGTAATTTTATCATATGCACCAGCTTTGGCAATAATTCCTTTTGCCACAATATCAGCCAACAATCGAAATTCGATCTTTAAATCTCGCTTATGGCATGTTGGGAGAGAGATAGGAGAATCAGTGAGTGAGAAGTTTCTTCGCCAAATATCAGTATTGCCATCTGGCAGTGTAGAGAAGTCAGTGATGCCAGGCCGTTGGTAAGCTAAACAATTCAGCAAACACCTTCTGGGTGAAGATGAAGTGTTTGTTTTGAACAGAACAAAGAATTTCTCCGTTTTTCATGTGAGCAGAATCAAATAATTCTTTCAGTAATGTATCGGAGTAGTTGTAGCTGCAGCCCAGAAATATTCGAAGCCCAGATTCTTCGAGTGAACGGAACATAGCCTTCATAGAGTTGTTGGGCATCGTAAAGATGGATGGGAAGTTGATGGCTACTGTATTCTGTGCAATGGAGGCAGCCATTTGTTTTGAATTTGCAAAGAATTTTGTTTGCTTGTTCCTGCAGAGTGAGCTTAGATGAGATAACACAGTGAGAACGATGATGTGAATGAAGGTATGTATGTCCGGTTCAAGAATGCACTAGTTAGTCCATGTGGAGGTACTGTTAGTGGAGGATTTTTCTACAATATTTGAAAATTTGGACGGCGGTAAAATGAGTATTTTCAAATTTGAAGGAGAAAAACGTCACTTCACACAGAAGCAGTCGAAGAGTTTGAGTGCTTTTTACTGAAAATGACGTGGATGTATTATGTCCACAGAATTTGAACCGGATCATTGATGTGATTAGGTAGGGACCGGTTAAAGAAGATAATAATTATTCTTAACCATTGTTCCCCCTAAATACGTGCATGAATGACAATGAACCGTCGGTTGCTTATTATAGAACGCTTCACATTTCCCTACCGTAGTCATGATGACATAGACTTTTGGCAGCTTGATTTTTATCTATAAATACAAGCAACGATGTTAGCAATAAAATCAAATAAGATAGATGGAGAGAGATAACAGCCCGAACTTAGCCGAAGAATTCATGAATGTTGTGGTGGCTTCTCGTAAAAGAGCTATTGAGGATCGAGTGATGAAGAAAACGCTGGCCATGTGGACAAAAGTCCAAAGACTACCAGGTCCATCCTTGAGGGCGGACTAGCTGCTTCCTCTAGAGAGATGGCGGCACTAGGAAGATATCGACGACGTCTTCGCGTGGCTGATAATGTTGGCAGTCTTATCTGACGATGGCGTTTATCTTCTCATGCTGTTCAAGGAGAGGAGTGCTCTGAGAAGGATAGCCATCTCAGAGGAGTTTTCACGTATTTCCATCGGAGGGCTGAGCAGCTTGGTTTGCATTCTGGAGGTTGTACGTAGATAGGGAGATTAAGAGTGTACGCCTCCGCCTCTGTTGATTTACTGCCCCCATCTCTAATGATGTACTGCCCCCGCTTCTAATAATGTACTGCCCCCGCCTCGTATAATAAGATAATTTTATTTTATATTACTGACTGTTTCTTGCCTTTTTCTTTTATTTCCTTGCAAAATTAAACTGAGCATACACAAGAAATAATCATATCATGATACAGTCAATCAAACCAAGCATATTACGAAAATAAGAGAATTTTGCCTCAGGTAGTGGTTTTGTGAAAATATCGGCTGGTTGTTGATCAATATGAACATATTCAAGCCGTATTTCTTTCTTCATGACATGTTCTCGGATGAAATGGTGTCTGATATCGATATGCTTTGTCCGAGAGTGCATGACAGGGTTGTATGTTATGGCTATAGCGCTTGTGTTGTCGCAGAATATGGGAGATTCAGCAGCTTGGATTCCATAGTCTTTTAACTATTGCTGTATCCATAGCGTCTGAGCACAACAACTTCCGGCTGCTAAGTATTCTGCTTCAGCGATTGATGTAGCGATTGACGTTTGTTTCTTGTTGGCCCATGAAATAAGTCTTTCACCCAAGAATCGGCATGAACCACTTGTGCTTTTTCGATCAATTTTTCTTCCAGTATAATCTGCATCTGAGTAACCTACAAGATTAAAACTTGAATCTTTGGGATACCAAAGACCCACATTGGCAGTTCCTTTCAAATATTTGATTATGCGTTTAGAGGCAGTAAAATGAGATTGCATGGGTTTAGCTTGAAACCGTTCACATAAACATACGGCAAACATAATATCAGGTCGACTTGCGGTTAAGTATAGTAAGGACCCAATTAGTCCTCTGTACATTTTTTCATCCACCGAAATTCCCCCTTCATCTTTATCTAATTTGATTGATGAACTCATTGGAGTGCTGGTTTGAGAGCAATTTTCCATGCCAAATATTTTTTTATCATATCTCGTGTATATTTGGCTTGATTAATGAAGATACCGTTTTCAGACTACTTGACTTGCAGTCCTAAAAAATAGTTTAATTCGTCCATCATACTCATTTCAAATTGTTCCTACATCATCATAGAAAATCTTTCACATTACTTAGGATTAGTTGATCCAAAAATAATATCTTCTACATATATTTGAATAAAAAGTGAATGATCATTTCTGGAGAATTCAAATAGAGTTTTATCAATTGTACCAATAGAGAATCCATGCTCGAGCAGAAATTTGGTTAGTGTGTCATACCATGCTCTCGGAGCTTGCTTGAGTCCATATAGAGCTTTATCCAGTTTGTAAACGTGATCAGGAAAGGCATGATTAACGAAACCGGGTGGTTGTTCTACATAAACTTCCTCAATTTAATAAACCATTCAGAAAGGCAGATTTAACATCCATTTGATATACTTTGAAGTCCTTAAATGCTGCAAAAGCTAGAAATATTCTAATGGCTTCTAATCTGGCAACATGGGCAAAAGATTCATCAAAGTCTATTCCTTCCTCCTGTCTATATCCCTGAGCCACTAGACGAGCCTTATTTCTGATGATTAAACCACTTTCATTCATTTTGTTTCTGTAAACCCATCTAGTTCTAATTATGTGAGCATCATTAGGTCGAGATACTAAGTGCCATACTCTGTTCCTTTCAAACTGATTAAGTTCTTCTTGCATAGCCTCTATCCAGTTTGTGTCTAGCAAGGCATCATCAATTTTCTTGGGTTCTATTTGAGAAACGAAAGCAGCCTGCATAATTCATTTATCATCTGATTTCTAGTTCTAAGAGGAGCAGTAGGGTTACCAATGACCAGCTCGAGTGGATGATCCTTGTTCCACCGGAGACAAGGTCCATATGGATTTGGCTCGGTTGGTTGATTGATGTCATTTTCTTGTTCTGGTGCCTCTTCTTCAATTTGTATGTTCTGCGGTTGATAATTGTTTTCTGGTTCATTTGTCTGCTGATTTTGTTCTTGACCGGTTGGGTTTTCTTTGGAGATGGTTTCACCTGTTCTTCTTAGGTCTATGTCATCATCATCATTGCTAGCTTCAAGGTTAGCAGCTTCAAAATTATTTATCAGATCATGCATGCTACTGTTGCTATTGTCATGACATATAGATGATTCATCGAACACAACATGTATGGATTCTTCGACTAGTGAGTTTTTTTATTATACACTCTGTATGCTTTACTCACTGCTGAGTATCCCAGAAAGATGCCATTTTCAGCCTTTTACATCAAATGCAGTGAGATGCATTTTGCCATTTATATGAATAAAACACTTATAGCCAAATATGCGAAAGTACCCCACTTCTGGAAATTTGCCGGTCCATACTTCATATGGAGTCTTTTCATGATTTTTATTAATCATAGACCGATTCTGAGTGTAACAAGCTGTGTTGATGGCTTCAGCCCAAAATCGTTGTGAGATACCAGATTCAGCCAACATGGTTCTAGCTGCTTCCTTCAGTGTGCGGTTCCTTCTTTCTGCTACTCCATTTTGTTGTGGCGATCTTGCAGCTAATAACTCGTGTTTAATGCCATGATCTTCAAGGTAGGATGACAGGTATTTGTTCAGAAATTCAGTTCCTCTGTCGCTCCTGATTCTGTCAATTTCTTCCCTTTTCTCATTTTGAAGCCTCTTGAGCAGCTTAATTAGTTGATCGACAGTTTGATCTTTAGAGCTTAGGAATAATACTCATGTGAATCTGGAGAAGTCGTCAATAACTACAAGAGTGTATTTCTTTCCCCCTAAGCTCATCACCGGAATAGGTCCAAACAGGTCCATATGAAGGAGTTCCAAACATCTTGCTGAAGAGTTTCTTCCCTTGCTTTTGAAAGTTGATCGAACTTGTTTTCCTAGCTGACAAGCATTGCATACTTTATCATTTGGCAAAGTCAACATTAGGCAGTCCAGATACCAGCTTAAGCTTACTAATAGTAGCAATGGATTTGAAATTTAGATGATTGAGCCTTTTATGCCATAGCCAATTTTTATTACCATTTAGAGCAATGAAGCAAGTAGATAGCATTTAAACATTCATCATTCCATTCTACTCTATAGGTATTTTGACTTCGATAACCAGTCAGCACAATGGTGCCTGCATTAGTTTTAACCATGCATTTGTCTTTATGAAATTCAACAGTATACCCATTGTCACACTAGTTAACTTATACTGATCAGGTTATAACATAAATTTTCTACCAAGAGAACATCTTTAATGATGATTTTGCCATGAATAATCTTACCCTTACCCATGGCTTTACCTTTAGCGTTGTCACCGAAAGTGATTGTTGGCCCCTTGAAATTCACAACTTCTGACAAGAGATTTTTGTTTCCTGTCATATGTCTTGAGCATCCGCTGTCTAAAAACCATGTTGATTTTTCCAAGTTTTTCTTCTTTAGTTCCTGAAATTTTGAGATAAAAAATTGGTACCCTTTTTATTTGGGTCCTGAATTAATTAGACCCTTAGGAATCCACACTTGAATTATCCTTGCGGATTTTTTGTGATGTGTTCCAGGGTAACCATGATTGGATAAATAATCTGGTGGTGAATGCAATATATGTTGTTTGGGCCTTTGGTTACTGTCATTCAATCTATACCTCTTTTGAACTGGTCGGAAATTGTAGTAATTGTTCGTTCTGGTTCTTGAGTGATATCCAGTTGAGCCATCGTAACCGGTTGAGTTTGGCCTGGGATTGCGCCAATATCGTTTTGGATTTATCACTCTGAACATAACCCAAACCACGTCGCCTCCCATTATTCTCAAGATTCATATTTTGAATGCCTTGATCTTCAGGCTTATCATGTTCATATACCGAGCTAGATCTGACAAATTTAATTGATCTTAAACTGTCTTTCTCTAGTAACGGTTGAGTTGAAGCTTCTGAGGTGCTACAATCATTGATGTTGTAACCCAGCCCAGTTCTGTCTCCGGCTAGTTTCTGCATCTCATGCATCCTATTAAGAGAAGCAGAGGACTTGTTCCAAGTATTGACGGTATTCATTAACCGTTTGTTTTCTTTTAGTGTAGCATGGAACAATCTTCGTAAATCATCATTCTCAGCCGCTAGCAGACTTAACTTAACTTTCAAACTTTCAACCTCTTTGTGCTGCGAACAGTTAGAGAGAGTTAACTTGTTTTTTAAGTCTTGTTTTTCTGCTACAGCTTCATTGAATTTCATAGATATTCCTTTGAACTCATTTACCATGTCGTGTAGTGTTGTAACATGATCTTCTCGTGTAAATTCTTCAGAGTTAAAGTCAAATACCATTTCATCTGTGGATTTTTTATCTTCCTTGGCCATGAGACACTCGACTGTCTCGTCTTCGCTTTCACTTGAAGATGCCTCAGAAGAGGATTTTTTTGACTCGGTTTCAGCCCATTTGCCTTTGTCTTCTTCTGCAATCAGAACTTGCTGATTATTTTTCTTGACGAATTTCTTGTTGTCTTTGAACCGTCTTCTATTCTCCTGTTTCTTTTCATCCTTCTTTGGCCTGTTGCATTCTACAATAAAGTGTCCCTTCTTTCCACAGTTAAAACAAACTTGACCATCTTCGGTATGGTACTTTTTAAAATAAGTTTTATTCATTTGAGATTGATTTTTGCGCATGAATTTGCTGAATTTCTTAACAAAAAGAGACATGGCTTCATTGCTTAGTTGCTCAGCCGATTTCTTACTTGTGGACTCTTCGACCGGAAGAGTCACTGTAGCAGCTGCCAAAGCCTTTGTTTGTTGAGTTGCGGATGGCTCTTCTTCAGTTCGTATTCCAAGCTCAAATTCATATGCTTTAAGATCAGCAAACAGATCATGAAGTTCCAGTTTGTTCAGATCTTTGGATTCGCGCATTGCTATGGTCTTCACATCCATTCTCTGGGAAGAGCTCGCATGACCTTCAAAGCGATTTCTCTGTTGGAGTACTCTTTTCCAAGTGAGATGAGCTCGATGATAATGCTGCTAAACCGCTCATCAAATTCTGCAAGAGTTTCTCCTGGCTTCATCTTTGCATTATCGAATTTTTGGATAGCCACGGTCAGTTTGTTTTGTTTGGTCTGATCATTGCCTTCGCACAGTTGAGTAAGTTTTTCCCATATCTCCTTTGCAGTGGTACAGGTCTTGATTTTGGCGAACATGTTCTTATCCAGAGTCTTATATAGAATATCTTTTGCAACGTTGTCCAGGTTTGCTTTCTTTTTATCCTCAGCTGTCCATTCAGATCTATGTTTCTCTATCATTTGAGGAGCACCTTCGATTGTACCAACAGCTGTGTTTACTTTGATGATCTTCATTGGTCCATCGGTAATTACAAACCACATGTCGTCATCATGTGCTGCTAGATGTGCCTGCATGCGAATTTTCCAATCATCATAGTCTTCCTTGGAGAACATAGGAATTTTGTTGAAAGATGCCATGATTATTTGAATGATGTCAATGTTTAGAGAAAACTCCGCTCTGATACCACTTGTTAGGATCGGGAAAGAGTTTAGAGGGGGGTGAATGAACTCATTTCAAATTTTATTGGTTTTGAATTTTTGCTATCAACCGTTTTTAGGCTGATTGAAAAATATTTTCTCAAACGGTTGAAAACTTGAACTACATGCTTGTGCGGAAAACAGTTCAGAGTTTTCAATGACCAATAAAATTAGTGACACCCTTAACAACAATAAGTGACTGAGAAATATTTAAGCATGCAAGAAATAGATGACAACGGATTTTATGGATGTTCGAAGATTGAATACTCCTACGTCACCCCTTCTTACTTTGTTAGGAAGGATTCCACTAAAAGACTTTGACTTTACAAAATGTTTGTAATAGCCCGATCCAACCAGGACTTATCACACTGCCTGTATTGGAACTCTTAGTGATCACTTTATACTTCTGGATATTAAGAACCCTTAGTTCTCCAGACACCACAAATTTTAATCAAATAACCACCAGGTTACTGATATGAAACAGTAGTTTGTTTGAGTAGCACGAAAAGATCCTTGGATGATCAAGTATGTTTCTGTTGAACTGCGTGCAGAAAGAGCGAAGATGAATATTGAATATGATTGCGCTCTCAGATTTCTTTTGAAGGCAAGCTCAATAATCTTTGTATATGCTTGTGTAGTTTATCTTACATCCCTCTCTGTTGATATAGCCGAATGACTTAACGGTCGGAAAGGACAGTTAACGTAAACCTGATCTTTTGAATCAGATGAGTCCGCTTTCATCTTTATGAGCAATAAATGTTCGCATTTAATCTTCCTTTTGCTCATCATAAATCTAAAGCTCTTTCCTTGAGGATTTCCTCTTAAGCAACTGTTCTTTTAGCATCAGAATACGAAGTCTATCTCTGAGCTTCCTTTATGGGATAGAGAGTTAAATGCATATCATTCTTAGGATTGATGTGTAATAGTTGACTTCAAGGAGTTTTGAATGCATTTAACCGGTCAGAGAATGTCTTTAAGCAATTAGTGATTCTCTTAAAAGAATCTGTTCACTTTTGCCGTAATCTGAAGAATCAACGGTTGAGAAACCTGTAGGTTTTTGCCGATTGAGCTTATTAGGATTCCAGCCACGTTTGATTTTGATTTGTCATACACCAAAATTCTTGAAACGCTAGTTTCATTTCTTAACAATATTCATCTCATTTGATGTATTTTTTGTAAAACAAAAAACAAAACAAATTCCAAATAAGCATGAAAATTTTAAAGTACTTAGTTTTACTCGAAATTTACCTAATTAGAGTTGGAAAATACTTGCTTTTGTAAATGAGATAATCAAGATATGTATTAAAATACTAGATATTCGAAAAGACAACGTAAATCCTCCAAGTGTTAATATTTCCATGGAATATGCATTTGGATGAGAAGTGCCTAAGTTGAGTTTGCAAATACTTGATTTGGTACAGGAGATACTCATAATATGTAATAGAATACTGGATATTTGAATATCTAACATAAGCTCACCAAGTGTTGGCTTTCCATGGAAAATTCGTTTGGATGACCATATTTATCTCATTTAATATATTTTTTCTTTTAAAAAAACAATTCTCAAATAAGCACGAAAATTTTAAGTACTTAGTTTTACTTCAGAAGTACATAATTTCATATTGCAAATACTTGATTTGGTACATGAGATACTCATAATATTTAATAGAATACTGGATATTCGAATATGCAACGTAAGTTCACCAAGTGTTGGTTTTTCTCTGGAAGATACATTTGGATGACATATTCATCTCATTTAATATTTTTTTGTAAAAAAAAAAACACAAATTCCCAAATAAGCATGAATATTTAAAAGTACTTAATTTTACTTGAGATGTACCTAATTTCATTTTGCAAATACTTGATTTGGTACACGAGATACTCATAATATGTAATAGACTATTGGATATTCGAATATATAACGTAAGTTCACCAAGTATTGGTCTTTCCATGGAAGATGCATTTGGATTACATATTCATCTTATTTAATATTTTTTTGATAAAAAAAATACTCAAATAAGAATGAAAATTTTAAAGTACTTAGTTTTACTTGAGAAGTACCTAATCTGAGTTTCCAAATACTTGATTTCGTAAATGAGATACTCACAATATGCATTAAAATACTGGATAATCGAATAGGAAATCTTTACTTATTCATGTCATTTAAATAAATAAACATAGTTCATTATTCATCATGGACTAATTGGAAGATTCATTATGAACATAGTTCGTAAATAAGCTTGAAGTTTGCACTTTAAGCATATCTATCAATTCTTGGATTATAATGATTTATAAAATACTCATCAATATTAATTTACAATACTTTTTGATATTCATTGAATGACTTATTTGACAATTATATTTATTTGACATAATACTTATTGGTAATTATCTATTATACTTATTAGTATTTTTCTTTATACTTATTAGTATTAATTTATAATATCACTAAAATTCGTTCACAATATTCATTAAATGGCAAGGCAATACTTCATTTGATATCATCCTCATTAGTATTCATTCATAATATTTATTAGTAATCATTCATTATATGTATCAATATTCTTTCATTATATTTATTATCAAATTTGAGTTTTTAAATGATAAAATCAATTATAAATGGAATCTAATTATGTAACACTTGTAAAGATGTTAGACATGAATTTTATTATGGCGATGATAAACTAAAACCAGCAGACCAGAACAGTTGACTAATTTATCAAGAGCTACTGGTCTGATAAAACTAAACCAGTAGAAAGGACAGTAATACAAAACCAGTAGAGGACGTTTCCTAACGTTGCTACCTTAAATGTTACCGTTAAAAAGTTCCTAGTACTAGTATTAATTGTAGCATTAATTACTATACGGAGTCATCTAATGCATTTTACCCAAATAAGTATGAAACAAGACTGATTGTTTTATAGCTTTTCTGCAGGAACTTCTTTTGGTAATAAAGCTGATTGTATCAGTTATCTGAAGACATCCTCTGATTGTGAACGTTGAACTCAGTCGTTTATATATACTTGGATCAAATCCTGTTACGACAGCTCGCTTCGCATAATATTATCTTTCAAGGAACAAAGCTATTCTTATCTTTTCAGACTTATCTCGAAATTCCTTGAGTACTTAAAAGTTCAACACAAAGAAAAGTAGCACACGCTGCATAGCAAATATCTGATCTTTCGAAGATCATCTTGTGCTACTGATTCTTACACTCGTCACAATCTTTACATCATTTATACTTTATCAAGAAGAGTCTGTAATCTGAAAAGAGTCTTTTCAGAACTTTGTGTTTCGCATTCTTGTGAGTTGAGAAACTTAGAGTTTCAGTAGGCCAAAGTGTAAGTCCTTCTGAAGTGGGTGTGTACAAGAGTTGTACTGTAATATCCAAAGTCTTTTAGTTATACCTTCTGGAAACAGAAGAAGGGGAGACGTAGAAGAGTTTATCTTCGAACTTCCATAAACTACAACAAATGGCACACTTCAGCAAGATCCCTATGTTCTCTAAGGAAGACTTCGATGACTGGAAGATCAGAATGCAAGCCCATCTTGCAGCACAAGATGATGACATGTGGTATGTCATCACAGATGGTCCACTGAAAATATTAAAGCCTAATACAGCTATTGCTGTTACTGAGGGTGCACCACAGATGGTTGAAAAATCAAGAAGTGAATGGACCAGTGAAGATAAGAAGAAGGCCAACCTTGATAATGTGGCGAAGGATATATTGTATAAAACTCTCGACAAGAACACTTTTAGCAAAATCAAAATGTGTTCTACTGCAAAGGATATTTGGGAGAAGCTCATTCAGATATGTGAAGGAAATGAGCAAACGAAAGAAAACAAACTGTCTGTAGCAATGCAGAAGTTCGAAAATCTAAAAATGAGAGCTGGTGAAACTCTAAACGAGTTTGATGAAAGATTCAGTAGCCTGGTCAATGAGCTAACTGCTCTGGGTAAAGAGCATAGCAACAGAGAGATACCCCTCAAGGTGATGAGAGCCTTACCCAGAGAATGGGATGTTAAAACAATGGCTATGAGAGTGTCCAAAGACTTGAACAAATTGGAACTGCACGATTTATTTGCAGATCTGAAAGCTTACGAGTTCGAATTAGAAGTAAGAAGTGGAGAAGAGCCTTCAAGCCTACCTACCAAGGCTCTTGCTGCTACTGCTACTGCTTTTACTACTACTGCCACTACCTCTTCTACTGCTGCTGCAGTTGCACCTCAGGCATTACCTGCTGTGATCATTGACAATACATTGGAGAAGACTGCTGAACAAATCAGTAGTGATGCTATGTCCTTATTTGTAAAGAAATTCTCCAGGTTCATGAAGAAGAACCATCGAACCTATCAGGGTCCCAATCGCAACTTCAAGAAAGATTCACCATCTGGTAATATGGGATGCTTTAACTGTGGAAATTTAGGTCACTTCATTGCTGATTGTCCTAAACCAAAGAAGGGTGATCAAAAGAGAAAGGATCACAAGAGAAATGACAAAAAGACCAGAAGAGATCGAAAAGCAATGATTGCCGAAGAAAGCAAATCCAAATGGGCAGACTCTAGTTCTGAGTCATCTGACTCAGAAAGTCATTCCAGTGATAGTGATGCAGAAGAGGTCAAATGTCTCATGGCAGACAATGACTCAACCTCGACATTTGAAGAGGTATTTGATTTTGACTCAAATGAATTTACACGAAATGATTTGATTGATGCACTACATGACATGGTAAAAGAGTATTCCAGACTTTCTCAATCATTTGAAGAAGTTAAGATCGAAAATCAGAACTTAAAAAATCAGAACAGTAAGTTAACTTGCTTGCAAGTAGACAGCTGTAATGATTTACAAGTTAAGATGAGTAAATTAATAACTGAGAATGAAAGAGCCAAAGCAGATTACCAGAAGGTGCTTTCTGAAAACCAGAAGTTGTCGCTACTGGTAAATGCTAGGAACAAGTCTTCTGTTTCATTGGAAAAGATGCAAGAATTACAAAAACAGTTAGGAGATAGGAGTGGTCTCGGTTTTTGTAATAATGAAGGCACTTCCGAAACGAATACAAAGCCAACACTGGATATGTGCAAAGGGAAATATATTAACTTTGTGAAATCCAGTATGGTACAGGAACCAGAGGTACCTACTGTTTCAGTTGAAAGGAATTTAAATCAGATGAACAGAAGAATGCACTATGGTCTGGGTTACGTTAAACCTAAGGAAAAAGTTGACCAGAGTTCTAGATTCAGAAAAGAATTCAACTCTGGAAGAAAACATCCTACGAAGGTTAAAAACCACCAGTACTACAACTCTAAACCTGTTCAGAAGAGATACAGACTGGAAAACAGAAACAGAAGGGAGGAACAACATTTTAATATGCATACTGTTAGAAATAACAGACCTTCTATTGCACACACATCTTTGGATACCCGAAGTACAAGATCACCAAGAATTGTACAAATGTGGGTCCCCAAAGGACTGATAAGGCTTGGACCCAAATAGATTTGGGTACCAGATACTAAAATTTGTGTTTGCAAGAACAGAAGAAGAAAGCAGAAATCAGTAACTCTACATGGTATCTGGACAGTGGATGTTCCAGACACATGACTGGACAGAAAAACCTACTTTCCGAGATAGTGAGTTATACTGGACCAAAGATAACTTTTGGAGACAACTCAAAAGGTAAAACCATGGGTAAGGGTAAGATTATCCATGGTAACATAACTATCAATGATGTGTTATTAGTTGACAATCTTTGTTACAATCTAATCAGCATTAGTCAACTATGTGATAATGGTTATTCTGTATCCTTTCAGAAGCATTCATGTATAGTTAGAGATTCTGCTGAAACTACTGTGTTAACCGGAAAAAGAGAAGGCAATACTTACAGAGTCTCTTGGAACTCAAATCTTGTCAATACTCCTACATGCTTAGTTGCTTCTCTTAGCAATAAACACTGGCTATGGCACAAGAAATTGAATCATCTGAATTTCAAGTCAATCAGTTATCTCAAGAAGCAGAATATAGTTGATGGATAACCTGATATTAATTTTGTTAAAAATCATGTTTGTTCTGCTTGTCAGCTTGGGAAACAGATAAGATCCAGTTTCAAGAACAAAGATAGCAAATCAACTTCAAGATGTCTGGAACTACTGCACATGGATCTTTTTGGTCATATCCCCATCATGAGCTTAGGGGGAATGAAATATACTCTTGTTGTTATTGATGATTTTTCTAGATTCACTTGGGTAATATTTCTCGCAGGAAAAGATCAAACCAGTAGCCTCTTGATCAAGCTTCTGAAAAGGATTCAAAATGAAAAATCTACTACCATCATTAAAATCAGAAGTGATCGGGGTACTGAGTTCACTAACAAGTATCTTGAGTTATATTTGAATGAACAGGGGATTCATCATGAATATTCAGCTGCCAGAACACCTCAACAAAACGGAGTAGCTGAGAGGAGAAATAGAACTCTAAAAGAAGCTGCTAGAACAATGCTAACAGATGCAGACATCTCTCAGCGCTTCTGGGCTGAAGCCATCAATACTGCTTGTTACACGCAAAACAGATCTATGGTCAACAAAAGGCACAATCAGACCCCCTATGAAATATGGAAAGGGAAGAAGCCTAACGTATCTTATTTTCATGTGTTTGGTTGGAAATGCTTTGTGCTAAATAATGACAAAAATCATTTGACTGCATTTGACTCAAAATCAGATGCTGGACTATTTCTTGGTTACTCTGCTGTAAGCAAAGCTTTTAGAATCTTCAACAATAGAACTCTTAATGTTGAAGAATCGATCCATGTTGTCTTCGATGAAGACAGCAGTGCTCCTGAAATATCTAACATATCTGATTTAAGTAACAGGCTAGACAGGATTCACTTGGAAATTGACAGTGAAGATGATGTAGAAGCAAACATCAAGGATCTTCAAAATCCAGAACCAGACATTCCATTAGTGGAACCAGAAGTACAGACTTTGGATCTACCAATACCAGCAGAAAACACTCAGGAACCCACTACTGGTTCCATCGAGAACAATCTCAACATATCAAATCAGTAAGATATCCTTTTAAATCCTTTTATTTGGATAAAATCTCATCCTCCATCATTAGTTATTGGTAATCCAGCAGCGCCTTTGAGAACCAGAAGGCAAATGCTTAATGAATACATGCGTACTGCTTTTATATCTCAGGATGAACCAAAGAAAATTGAAGAAGCTCTTCTGGATCCTAGCTGGATTGAAGCCATGCAAGAAGAGCTGAATCAATTCAAACGAAATGAAGTTTGGTTTCTAGTACCTAGACCATCTCACCAAGCTGTCATTGGAACTCGGTGGGTATTTAGAAACAAACTCAATGAAGAAGGCACAGTGGTGAGAAATAAAGCAAGATTGGTTGCTCAAGGTTTCAGACAGGAAGAAGGAATAGACTTTGATGAGACCTACGCACCAGTAGCAAGGCTCGAAGCAATCAGAATATTCTTAGCCTTTCCTGCTTTCAAGAATTTCAAAGTATATCAAATGGATGTGAAAAGTGCTTTTCTGAATGGTCTCTTACAAGAAGAAGTTTACGTCGAACAACCTCCAGGTTTCATCGATCATTTTTCACCTCGTCATGTATTTAAATTACACAAAGCATTATATGGTCTAAAAGAGACACCTAGAGCATGGTATGACACTCTATCACAATTTCTTATTGATCATGATTTTACCATTGGAGCAGTAGATAAAACTTTATTTACTTTAGTCAAGAATAAGCACATTCTTTTAGTACAGATCTATGTTGATGATATTATTTTTGGGTCAACTAACCCCAAATTATGTGCAAAGTTTGGAAAATTGATGCAGTATAAATTCGAAATGAGTATGATGGGAGAATTAACATTCTTCCTAGGATTACAGATTAAGCAATCAGAGACTGGAATCTTTATAAATCAAGCCAAGTACACCAAGGAGCTTCTGAAAAAGTTTGGAATGGAAGCATGCTCTGCTGCTTCTACTCCAATGAGCTCATCTATTAAACTTGATAGAGATGAAAGTGGTATTCCAGTAGAGGTAACTCAGTATCGCGGTTTTATTTGTTCATTATTATATCTAACTGCCAGTAGACCAGATATCATGTTTGCTGTTTGTATTTGTGCTAGATTTCAATCTAACCCCAAACAATCTCATTATACTGCTGCTAAACGTATTTTGAAGTACTTTAAAGGAACTCAAAATGTCGGCTTATGGTATCCCAATAATTCATCGTTAAATATTATTGGATATTCAGATGCTGATTATGCAGGTTGCAAACTAGACCGAAAAAGCACTAGTGGTTTTTGTCAATTTCTTGGTGATAGGCTGATATCCTGGTTTAGCAAGAAGCAGACTTCCATAGCCACATCTATTGCAGAAGCATAATATCTGGCTGCTGGAAGCTGCTGCTCTCAGATATTGTGGATTCAACAACAGTTAAGAGACTATGGGATTCAAGCCTCCGAATCACCTATATTCTGTGATAATACCAGTGCAATTGCAATCACACAAAATCCAGTACTTCATTCCAGAACGAAGCACATTGACATCAGACATCACTTCATTAGAGATCATGTGCAGAAGAAGAACACTCGTCTGGAATACGTTTCTACTGATCAACAAACAGCAGATATCTTCACAAAACCCTTACCAGAAAATAAGTTTTCTTACTTTCGTAATTCTCTTGGTTTGATAGATTTAACTTGATTATCTTCTGTTATCTTTGTTAATTTTATTTTTACTCGCTTATTTATCGTATTGAACTAACAGTAAGATATTTGCAGAAAAGCAGAAGAAAAGTCAGATACGTAAACTGGAACTTTATTAGAAACCATTTCAGTACATTACACGATGCCAAAGTAAAAACAGTAGATCTTCAATGCTATTTAACCAGTAGCATTTCATTTAGCTTTTGGCTTCAGTAATAGGAGTTCTCTGTAATTTTCTTGCAAAGTACTTCAACAGGAACAAGAGAATCCAGCAAGCTCAAGGCCTAGAAAGAATCTAGCAAGCTTGGGTCTTGTCAGCACTAATGTATTTTTTAGATGCCTTACAGGGCATCATAGAGGATTTCAGCATCATCAATCCACCACCACTCTCTTATTGCATTAGCATGCTTCTGGAAGAAATCGATGCTACATTTCAAACTCTATCGAAGCAACAGATTTGCTTGACTGTGGAAACTACAACTCCAGAAGTGTGTTTCAAGGATCATTACGAAAATAATGATATCCTCAAACTTCTCTCTGAACAGTTTTGCTTCGACTCCTGAATCAAACTCTAACTCTTTTTTTACTTGAGTTTTCATTTTTGAAGTTTATCTGTTTAACTTCGTTCAAGATATGCAGGTATTTATAGAGGGAACAAAGACTCTTGCGAATCGCAAGTTGCGACTGTTCATTTTCAACGGCTCAGATTGAGAGATGGCCAAGAGTCACTTGTCGCAATTATGACCACTTATTAATTGCATTTACCGAGGGGGAACAGTTTTTTTTTTTGTCAGACTAAGAGTTTGACACCTTTTCAGAAAACAGAGAGAATGTTTGTCTTTTCGATAAAACTTCAAGTCTGCTGGTTTTTGTCAAAGTGCTTAAATATTTCAGCACCCTGAAACTTCCAGCAGACGTTATCATAAAATGACAAATCCTCTTCTGATTTTTTTTAGTAACCGTCTGGGCAGCCCGCCTTTTTCAAATTTTCAAAATCATTCGTATATCTGACAGTTTCTGCAAAACTTTTCAAACACTCAACCTTAAACATACTGACACGTGTCTTTATGTTTATTTGACGGCTGTATATCTATTTCAAATTTCACCTTTTCACCTTTACTGTTTCATATCTATCGTTATTCAGCTACTGATTTCTCTCTATCACCTCTAACTACTGCAAATTATATCTGTTTCTATCCTTATATAGAAATGGCTGGAGCATACACTTTTAACGCTTATCAAGTCAATTTTGCCTCTGTTCTCAACATCAAGGATGAGAATCTTGTTAAAATGTTTCAAGATATTGAAAAATCGGGACTCAGACAATTCCTGGAAGCACCAGCCGTTAATTACAAAAATGCTCTTCTGGATTTTTACGCTAAAGCGACAGTACATGAAGGAAAGATTGTTCACTCTCAAGGAGATGCATCCATCTCTATTGATGCCGCACTTCTAGGAGCGACTTTCCTTCTTCCACTCTCAGGTATTTCTGAACTATCTGATATTTCCAAAACAGATATGTCTATTGCGCTTAGCTCGTTCTCAGCCTCTGGAGAAGAGGTGTCTCCGTCTTGTCACAAGAAACTACTCAAAATGGAATATCAAATTCTGGCCGATATTGTGGCAAAAGCTATTTTGATCAAAGCTGGCACCTTCGACAAGTTGACGAAGGAGAAGGTTCAAGTGATGATTGCCATCACTAAGGGAACCAAAGTGGACTGGAGTCATTTTCTCTTTAGAGTTATGAAGGATATGGTTGTGAGGAAAAGTTCTGGATTCGCTGTTCAAATCAGCGCAATGCTCAAGGATGTTGGTTTCGCCTCAACCAGTGATCAGGATGCTGTTTCAGTAACCATGATTGATGCTGCGAACGTACTTGCTTTAAGGCCTAAGCCAACCGTGGCGGAGTTTGTGGCCTTGAAAAAGGAAATTGGAGAAACTGCATTTGAGGCTTCAAAACCTCAAAGGACAATTAAGAGGAAAAGAGTGATCATTTCGACTGACTCGGACAAAACAGCATCAGAAGAGTCTGCTGCTGCTGTTCAACCAGCAGTGCCGGCCCCAGCCAAGAAGAAACCTCGCACCATTCTTAAAATCAAGAAGACAGCAGCACTGTCTGAGATTGAGAAAATTCCTATCAGACAGGTATTTCCAGAAGTGGTTTCTACTGTTCGACCCATTACATCTGCGACTGCACAAGCTACTACATCTATTCCAGCACCGTCTATTGCTTCTGTTTTCAAGCTATCTTCTGGAATAGTGATTCGAGAATCAACTAGTGGGTCCTCTGCTTTTCGACCTATCGTGCCTATTTCTTCATCTGATAAAGGCAAAGGGAAAATGGTCGAAGAACCACCAATTTTTGGACTCAAATCAACTGTAACCACCGGCATTGATCTTCATATAGTAGAAATTGAAACCTCTGCAAATGATGATATGAATTTTTTTGATGAGTGGCACTCAGTTCGTCTTTTCCATTCTTTTTCTTATTTTAAGACTAAAGGGAACTATGCCAAAATGATGATTGCAGAGAAGAAAATTTTTCAGCTTGCAAAAACGGAAAATGTTATCGAGGCCTTGCGAAGAAGGAATTTCATCCTCGAGCAGCTGAAATGTCAGAAGCTAGAATCAGTTTTGAAAGTTCTTGAATCAAATTTTGATCCTAGTGCTCATACTGCTGTTCAGGATCAAAATGTTATTGTGATTCTATCTGACAAGCTCAAACAGATGCGTGAGCAACTTCTTGCTCAAGAACAAAGCTTTGGCGAGTCTACTGTTTAACACATTGGCCTTGTCCCAAACTTTCAACAGAATCAGACAGTTGAAGAAAGGACCACAGCCTCCCCAAAGGCTTCTGCTCTCAGTACTCCTGCATCTCCGACAAGGCCCATTCAGTCTTCATCCCTACTATCTGTACATGAACTGGCTTCGGTCGAGGAAGTCATTGAATCGATTGTTCCTACAGTCTCTACTCCTCTGGAAGTCGCACCGGCTACTTCATTATCACCTTCTGCTCATCAGATCCTAGTTCAACATTTAGCAGAACCAGATGCCTCCTCTTTATTGACAAATTTATAGATGTTTTCTGCTGCTCATCAAGCAGAAATGCACATTCTTCTGGATCAGCCTTCTGCACCTTCTACTGAAGAACCATCAATCTCACAGGCTGTTATTGCACCAACGGAAGAAATTTTGGCCTCTGACTTTGTAGTAGCCCGAATTCTAAATTGGGTAATTAACGGAGTAATGGTGATTAAGAAGGTTTAATGTGTAATTTTGACCGAGTCATGATCGGACGGACCGAAGATGGTTCGGAAGCACCGAAGGGTTCGTAAGGTCCGAAGTGAGTTCGGTGGATCCGATCATTAGGTGTCAAGAGTTGATCGACACGTGGGAGTTCGGACGTTCCGAAGTGTAGGTTCGGTGGATCCGATCATGAGGTGTCAAGAGCAGCTGGACACGTGCATGTTCGGACGGTCCGAAGTGTATGATCGGAGGATCCGATCATGAGCTGTCAAGAGCCGATGGACATGTAAGAGTTCGGACGTTCCGAAGAGGGTTCGGACGATCCGAACATGGCCTATAAATAGTGGTCGGATTTCCTCATTTTGACTCGCCAATTCAGAGAATTCCATAGCATTTCAGTCGTTTCTGACAGGTTCTAGTCTTGTTCCGAGATTTGGGCACTAGCGGGGAGTTGCTGGTCTTGTAGCAGAGCTGTGCTCTAGTTGGGAGCTAGCGGCATCAGCGGGCTAGCGACGGACGAAGGTTTGGAATTTTATCAGTATTTATCTCAGGATTATCTAGTTAAGTCTGGTAGATAAGTTTAGTGATGGTTTTCACTTGATGAATAGGCTTGGATTAGACCTGTTGTCTGGTTGTTCCAGTGAATTAGGATTGCTGTGATAGAGGTACGAAAGTACTATCCGAGATATCCTGGTTGAGTATACATTCTTATATGTGTTGCATGATTATGTGGTGCATTGATATATGTCACGTTTATTACTGCACGTTGCATTTCATGTTGAGCCGTATTCTCCTTTGAGATAGCCTTTACTGTTGAGCTGTATCTCTTTCGAGATAAGCTATATCTTGGGGCCGCTCAGCCCTGTCTTGTGGACGCATGGACACCGAGAGTACACAGTGGCCGACGGGTCGGGAGGGCTTCGGTGGTCCGGGACATTTTAGGTCCACGTCTGTCTTGTAGTGGATGCAGTGACCCAGAGGTTGGACCGCGCGGCACTATCCACTTGGCGCCTCTAGACTGAGCATTGTTGAGATCCTTTTGTGACTCCTGTTTCTTGACTACCCCGGTATCATGATCATAGCATGTGCATTTCATATAGGTCTGTATACTCATACTTTTGTACTGGGCGTTCTTATCGCTCACGTCCTCGGTTTTGTTTATTCTTGGACACCCCATTCCCACGGGGCAGGCTTCAGGTTGGACAGCTCAGGAGGAGCAGGAGGAGGACGTTGAGTAGCTGGTTGGTTTAGTTAATCGGTATTGTTGTTGACTTTTCCGCTGTTATCTCTGATTATTGTTAATTAGGTTAATTGCATGCTTAGTTCTTGCCTAGTAGGTGATTCTGGAACGGGTCACTACATTTATGGTATCAGAGCATGCATACGATTTTGGGATATAGATTTCTGTTTTGGGATTTCCGTTGACTAATTTACTAGTTTCCCCATTCTATGTTGTAGCAATGGCTGACCACTTTGGTGATGAGAGTAGTCAGGGAAGTGTAGGTCGTTGGGATGACCAGGACGATCATAGACGTCATTCTTTCTGTTTCTAATCCGATGGGTCATTCGGTTTTAGCCAAGCGTCTAGTGATGGGTTGTCCCTTAGATTTTGAGGATAACAATGTTGTTATTTCGTTTTGTTCATTCTCTTGCCTAGATTTCGAGGACGAAATCGTTTTTAAGGGGGGGAGAATGTAGTAGCCCGAATTCTAAATTGGGTAATTAACGGAGTAATGGTGATTAAGAAGGTTTAATGTGTAATTTTGACCGAGTCATGATCGGACGGACCGAAGATGGTTCGGAAGCACCGAAGGGTTCGTAAGGTCCGAAGTGAGTTCGGTGGATCCGATCATTAGGTGTCAAGAGTTGATCGACACGTGGGAGTTCGGACGTTCCGAAGTGTAGGTTCGGTGGATCCGATCATGAGGTGTCAAGAGCAGCTGGACACGTGCATGTTCGGACGGTCCGAAGTGTATGATCGGAGGATCCGATCATGAGCTGTCAAGAGCCGATGGACACGTAAGAGTTCGGACGTTCCGAAGAGGGTTCGGACGATCCGAACATGGCCTATAAATAGTGGTCGGATTTCCTCATTTTGACTCGCCAATTCAGAGAATTCCATAGCATTTCAGTCGTTTCTGACAGGTTCTAGTCTTGTTCCGAGATTTGGGCACTAGCGGGGAGTTGCTGGTCTTGTAGCAGAGCTGTGCTCTAGTTGGGAGCTAGCGGCATCAGCGGGCTAGCGACGGACGAAGGTTTGGAATTTTATCAGTATTTATCTCAGGATTATCTAGTTAAGTCTGGTAGATAAGTTTAGTGATGGTTTTCACTTGATGAATAGGCTTGGATTAGACCTGTTGTCTGGTTGTTCCAGTGAATTAGGATTGCTGTGATAGAGGTACGAAAGTACTATCCGAGATATCCTGGTTGAGTATACATTCTTATATGTGTTGCATGATTATGTGGTGCATTGATATATGTCACGTTTATTACTGCACGTTGCATTTCATGTTGAGCCGTATTCTCCTTTGAGATAGCCTTTACTGTTGAGCTGTATCTCTTTCGAGATAAGCTATATCTTGGGGCCGCTCAGCCCTGTCTTGTGGACGCATGGACACCGAGAGTACACAGTGGCCGACGGGTCGGGAGGGCTTCGGTGGTCCGGGACATTTTAGGTCCACGTCTGTCTTGTAGTGGATGCAGTGACCCAGAGGTTGGACCGCGCGGCACTATCCACTTGGCGCCTCTAGACTGAGCATTGTTGAGATCCTTTTGTGACTCCTGTTTCTTGACTACCCCGGTATCATGATCATAGCATGTGCATTTCATATAGGTCTGTATACTCATACTTTTGTACTGGGCGTTCTTATCGCTCACGTCCTCGGTTTTGTTTATTCTTGGACACCCCATTCCCACGGGGCAGGCTTCAGGTTGGACAGCTCAGGAGGAGCAGGAGGAGGACGTTGAGTAGCTGGTTGGTTTAGTTAATCGGTATTGTTGTTGACTTTTCCGCTGTTATCTCTGATTATTGTTAATTAGGTTAATTGCATGCTTAGTTCTTGCCTAGTAGGTGATTCTGGAACGGGTCACTACAGACTTGGCCGTTCCCGCTGAAGAAATTCTTCTTCCCCTGATTTCTGCTGAACCTACTGTTTCTACACTTCCAGAAGAACGCACAGCAGACCCTGGTCCTTCTACTGCCTTGATGAATGCTAATCTTGTTTCTACTACGTTGACTGTCTCTCATCCTGTTCTGACTGAGACGAACTCTCGTCTTTCTGAGATTAAGCAACGCATTCTTGCGCGAACTCCCTCCCCGGAATCAGATGCATTTAACCTGGAATATCAGATTGAGTCTCTACAACGAGAACTCAACAACATATCTGATTTAGTGAAACGTATGTCTTGTGAAAACATTTCGGAATTCAGTGGTGCTCAATCCTTCAGAGAACGAATGGGCAAACACATCTATAACACGGCGGAAACCATGGAAAAGATGTATGCTGAAACCGTCGTTTTCAGACAAGCTATATCGAGAACTCACGGTACCATCATGCTTGCTCAAAATGATATACTCAACCGAATCACTGAGCATGATGATCTCTTCCGATCACTTTCTACTTCTGTGGAACTTATGGATGCCAAGATTGACTCTCAAAATCAATCTCTCGCTTCACTGGATAATCGCATCTCTTCCCAAACTCCGTATCTGGAGATGTTAACCGATGGCATTCAAAACATATCCGGAAGACTGAATGACCTCTTCGCCCATGTAGTTGGGGCTGATGCCAAAAAGGGGGAAGATAAAGGAGATCCAGCAGGAGCCAGACAACCAGAAGATGAAGCTGAACCATCAAACAGAAGACTTCAAGAACCTCAGAATGAGGAAGTCATCTTCAGGGATATTGAAACTGATTGATCATTTTCTTTGATACTCTATTGACATTATCTTTTTATTGAAATGATTATCTGCTTTATTTAACGTCCTTCTACTGTTTAGGTTTTGGCATCACCACAAAGGGGGAAATTGTTAGACATGAATTTTATTGTGGTGATGATAAACTAAAACCAGCAGACCAGAACAGTTGACTAATTTATCAGGAGCTACTGGTCTGATAAAACTAAACCAGTAGAAAGGACAGTAATACAAAACCAGTAGAGGACGTTTCCTAACGTTGCTACCTTAAATGTTACCGTTAAAAGTTCCTAGTACTAGTATTAATTGTAGCATTAATTACTATACGGAGTCATTTAATGCATTTTACCCAAATAAGTATGAAACAACACTGATTGTTTTATAGCTCTTCTGCAGGAACTTCTTTTGGTAATAAAGCTGATTGTATCAGTTATCTGAAGACATCCTCTGATTGTGAACGTTGAACTCAGTCGTTTATATATATTTGGATCAAATCCTTTTACGACAGCTTGCTTCGCATAATATTATCTTTCAAGGAACAAAGCTATTCTTATCTTTTCAGACTTATCTCGAAATTCCTTGAGTACTTAAAAGTTCAACACAAAGAAAAGTAGCACACGCTTCATAGCAAATATCTGATCTTTTGAAGATCATCTTGTGCTACTGATTCTTACACTCTTCACAATCTTTACATCATTTATACTTTATCAAGAAAAGTCTGTAATCTGAAAAGAGTCTTTTCAGAACTTTGTGTTTCGCATTCTTGTGAGTTGAGAAACTAAGAGTTTCAGTAGGCCGAAGTGTAAGTCCTTCTGAAGTGGGTGTGTACAAGAGTTGTACTGTAATATCCAAAGTCTTTTAGTTATACCTTCTGGAAACAGAAGAAGGGGAGACGTAGAATAGTTTATCTTCGAACTTCCATAAACAACTGTTGCCTACTGTTTTAATGTCTTTCAACTATTTCATCAGATTGTTTCCGCACGTTTTATTGTAATCAGGTGAAAGTATTTGCACAAGATAAACTACTATCCCTAACAGGATTTTAGTACCTCATCAGAAAAGAAAGAAGAACGAGTAGAGTTTATTCGCCCCTCCTCTAAACTCAACTTCGATCCCCAACAAAAGATTTAAGTATCACATTTCATTTCACGGATCTCATCATCAAAGGTCACTCAATATTGACTTCAAAATATATATTTTGACATCATCAAATAATCGAATTTGAGTATTTAAATATTAAATTCAAGTATTTGTGGACTCGTATTAGATATTATTTATATTAATTTAGGTATTATATTTTTACTTCACATATGTCATCATCAAAGACCACTCAATATTAACTTCAAACTATATAATTTGTCGTCCCCAAATAGTTGGATATAAGTATTTAGGGAGTAAAATCAAGTATTTACGAACTCACATTAGATACTCTTTATACCAATTTAGCTAGCATATTTTAACTTCACCAATTTAGATACTCTCCGTACAAATGCATCTTCCATGGAAAGATCAACACTTGATGAACTTACGTTGTTTATTCAAATATTCAGTATTTTAATACATATTGTGAGTATCTCATTTAAGATATCAAGTATTTAAAAACCCAAATTAGATATTTATCAAGTAAAAATAAGTATTTTAAAATTTCAATACTTAGTTGGGATTTTTTTTTTTGCAAAAAAATATTAAATGAGATGAATATGTCATCCAAATGCATCTTCCATGGAAAGATAAACACTTG
Source organism: Primulina eburnea (assembly GCF_022965805.1). Lineage (NCBI taxonomy): Eukaryota > Viridiplantae > Streptophyta > Magnoliopsida > Lamiales > Gesneriaceae > Primulina > Primulina eburnea. The sequence goes on from NC_133110.1 coordinate 35,278,943, forward strand.
GTGAGCTTATGTTGCATATTTGAATATCCAGTATTCTATTACATATTATGAGTATCTCATGTACCAAATCAAATATTTTTAATATGAAATTAGTTACTTCTCAAATAAAAATAAGTATTTTGGAATTCCATGATTCGTTGGGAATTTTTTTTTTTTACAAAAAAATATCAAATGAGATGAATATGTCATCCAAATGCATCTTTCATGGAAAGATAAACACTTGGTGAGCTTATATTGCATATTTGAATGTGCAATATTCTATTACATATTATGAGTATCTCATGTACCAAATCAAATATTTGCAATATCAAATTAGGTACTTCTCGAATAAAAAAAAGTATTTTAAAATTTTCATGATTAGTTGGGAATTTTTTGTTTTTTTAAGAAAAAATATATTAAATGAAATGAATATGTCATCCAAATGCTTATTCCATTGAAATACCAATACTTAGTGAACTTACATTGCATATTCGAATATCAAGTATTTTAATACATATTGTGAGTATCTCATTTACGAAATCAAGTATTGCAAACTAAAATTAGATAGTTCTCAAATAAAACTAAGTAATTTAAAATTTTCATACTTAGTTGAGAATTTGTTTTAAAAAAATAATAATATTAAATTAGATGAATATATCATCCGAATGTATATTCCATAAAAATATCAATACTTGGTGAACTTACGTTGCTTATTCGAATATCCAGTATTTTAATACATATTGTGAGTATCTCATTTACGAAATCAAGTATTTGCAAACTCAAATTAAGTACTTCTCATTTAGGGAGTAAAATTATTGGTAGACTCAAATTATATATTTTTTTGTACTAATTTAGGTATCACAATTATATTTAACTTCACAAATGACATATCAAAAGTCACTCAATATTACTTGAAACTATATTTTTTTATATCCTAAAATAATCAAAATTGAGTCTTAAAAGTGTAAAATCAAGTATATGTGAAATCAAATTAGGTACTATTTATACCAATTTAGATAGCACGTTTATTATTTACAAATCTCATCATCAAAGAACACTCAATATTATCTTCATACTATATATTTTGACATACTCAATCGAATTTTAGTATTTAAAATGTAAAATCAAGTATTTTTGCACTTGAATTATGTATTATTTGTATTAATTTAGGTATCACATTTTTACTTCACAAATATCATCTTCGGTATCACTTAATATTAACTTCAATTATATTTTGACATCCTCAAATAATTAGGTATGATTATTTAAGGGGCAAAATCATGTATTTATAGACTCTAATTATATACTCTTTGTACTAATTTAAGTATCACATTTTAACTTCACAAATGGCACCATCAAAAGCCACTTAATATTACTTGAAACCTAAGTATTTTCTTACACATTTGAAATATTCAAATAGCCAAATCAAATATTTGGAACCCCAGAATATGTATTTTATCGATCAAAATAAGTACTTTTCTAATTCAACAATGAGTGAGAAACTGTGTTTTTCAAAAATTAGATGACATGAATAAGTCATCTTAATGTATTTTCAATGAAAATACCAACAATTACTGAATTTATTGTGATAGCTTGAAGATCCAGTATTTTCTTATACATTTGGAGTATTCAAATAGTCAAATCAAGCATTTGGAACTCCAAAATAGGTATCTTGTAGGTCAAAATAAATACTTAATCTTATTTTATGATGAGTGATGACCTATGTTTTTTTAAAAAAAATAAAATGACATGAATCAGTCATCCTAATGCATTTTTCATGGAAGGACTAACAAGGACTGAATTTATGGTGAATGCTCGAAAATATAATATTTTCTTATATATTTGGAATATTCAAATAGAGAAAATAAGTATATGAAACCCCATAATAGATATTTTGTATGTCAAAATAAGTATTTATTTTTATTCCATGATAATTGAGAAACAATATTCACACATGTCATTTTTGTGGAGGGTAAAAATGTAAACTTTGGTTTGTAAAAAGTTAAAACTAAAAATATAGCATTGTCAGGTACTGATTCCTAAAAAATTGTGGTTAGGTACTGAATCTTAATTAAAAACATTGAAAGAGGCATTTTTATGAAATTTACCGATTTTTTAATCCATTATAACCAAGTAAAAGTTGATTAAACGCCTTGTTGTTTGAAAAGTTATGTACGTAAATATATTTCCTAAAAAAGACTAGCATGATTTTATACCTATGAAAAATCTAACATTTTAAAAAAGGTAATATATTTTCAACCTCCGTGATTTTCTTATGTTTAATCAATTTAAGTTTAATTATTTAGAAAAAGTAATATAATGGGAAATTTTCAAATTTTTTATAATGTATGTATGTTTCTTTATAATTTTAGTTCTATATATTGTCAAATTTCAATTTTAGTCAGTTATATTTGTTTTTTGAACAATTTTAGTTCTTTTTTGACATGACGCTGATGTGATCTCTACACGGTACTGACATGACGCTTACGTATATAGTACTTCATCAGCACTTTCAACGAAAAAATTAAAATTATCAAAAATTGAGAGATAGTAGAAAAAGTTGATTTTTTATATTATAAATGACCAAAATCGCCAAAAAATAAATATATTGTATTAGAATTGTAATTTCCCTATAATTAAATACATGAAATAATTGTATATTAATTTAAAAAATTAATATAAGTCGTCGACTATTTATCTATCGCTCGTAATCAGGCATGTGCATAGTATATTATATTGCATATAAATTCACATATATTTGATTTATAAAATATTTAATAATTTATATTAAATAAAACTAGATATAAATTATGTTACTTATGTTTGTAATAAAGATTTTTACTTTGTTGTATATACATTTACTTATAAAAAAAATTGGTTATTCGACCCTAAGTAATTGAATTGTACATGCAAACTTTCCAATTATTGTATTTCTTTTTTGTCGAAACATTGGTAATATTTCAAAAGATATCGAATCCATGCACATATTTTGAAGGAAAAAAATATACAAAGAACATTGTCTATTATACTAATTGTTAGGATTATAATGTCAGATAAAATTATCGTTTAAAGTATAAAGTACTATTTGCTATAACGTTACAACTATTTTATGTTCTTGATAAATTTTGTAATATGATAGTATATGTAAGGCCCGAGATTATGTCATTTTAATCCGAGATTATTTAATTTACGAATTTTGGAATGATGAATTAAATTCCACGATTTTATAATTAAGCAGGATTGAAATTGAATTAAAAATAGTTATTGAGGGCTGAATTGCAAATAGTAAAGAATCCAGGGACTAAAGTGCAATTACTTGGACTTGAGTGGGATACTTGTCATGCACTTGGATATATATTTGTAATTCCTCCAGTATACCAAGGAAAGAATCTAGAAAGCCATAGCCAAAATCCTCTAAACTTCAATTTATTTTCAAATTTTGATTTTGCGAGTACCGGTGATCTGATTTTTAATCCGAGCACAGTTTTGAGATCCCCTCATCAAGAGCTACACAAGGACGTAAGTTTTATTAAGTTTTATCTTGATTCAAAAATATGATGTTGGAGAAATTGTGATTTGATCATTATTATGTGTTTTGGGAATACTAGACATCATAGAATCGAAGTCGGATTAAGAAACGGACTGATTATAGAATTGTTATGAATTTTTAGGGTATATTGAGTTATACCGGACAGATTTGGATTATAGAATGATTACAAATTGTATCGAATATGGGTTATGATTTGTAATTAATATCTGGTGATATGGTATTGACGGGAATACTGAGATTGTGCCGTTATGCCGCAGATTTGAGTTAATTCAGATTAATCAGATTCAGAGTTGAATTGAGAATAAAATATTGATATTATGATTCTTGATATATCGTTTCAGATTTACAGAGACAGTCTTGAGTTCAGAACTTCGATTGCTTTAGACCGAGACTATAAACGAAAGGTATAAGTCTATGTGGTATTGAGAGATGGACTTGAGTCGGTTTAGACTCGGGTTTCCCTAAATCACATACTTTACTTTATTGCATTGATATTTGCATTGATTGATTGATATACTTGTGTTCTTGAGTTATATATTACAGGTATTGGAGGAGTAATCTTATGACAGAAGTGCCGTTAGTGGTGGGATCACCACGGGCACATTGCACGATGTCATAAGATGGTGTATTGACGGATGTGCCAAAGACTGTCACTGGATGTTTGGCTATCGATGTGGATAGGATGGTGGCTTTTTCTATTACTGTTAATCAGTATTGTATCGATGTGAATAGATTAGTAGCTCTTCTATTACTGTTAATCGATGTCATATCGATGTGGATAGAATTAGAGTTGCTTCTATTACTGTTAATCGGTACTATATTGATGTGGATAGAATAATAGCTTCCTCTATTACTGGTAATCGATACCGTATCGATGTGGATAGAACTGGAGTCTTTTCTATTACTGTTGATCGATACCATATCGGCGTGGATAGAACTGAAGTCTTTTCTATTACTGCTAGTCGATATACGCATGACAACTTCTGGAATCGGGATCCCTAGACTAGGATTGAGTCTAGTCTGAAGGATGTAGCTACGAGTATTGTCGACAATTTGATATTGATATGTTTCAGACTTTGTTACATATATCTGTTACCTGATTACATGCTTTATATTGTTTATATGACTGCATGTTTCGTTGATTTATACTGGGAGTATATTCTCACCGGTTTATCCGGCTGTTGTCTTGTCTGTATGTGTACTTGACAACAGGTGGGACAGGATCAGGGTCCAGAAGATGAGGAGAGATCGTGATAGAGTGGAGACTTCGGACTTGGATGTATATAGGGTTTTGACACTTGATATTTAGATGTTGAACCTTAGTTTTACTGATTTGTAGACGATACAGGACATGTACTTTATTTTATACTGAGTTGTATATTAGTTGATTTAACTACGTTCCGCATTTTAAAAAAAAAATTTAGACCATGTTTTATAATTGATTAATTAGTCCCAACGAGGATTAAAAACTTGATTAGCGTCCGGGTCCCCACAGTATAGCAACTTAATATCCACTGTTGAAATATATTTCATACTAGATTGAGTCTCATGTGAGACCGTCTCACAGATCATAATCTGTGAGACGGGTCAACACTACTCATATTCACAATAAAAAGTAATATTGTTAGCATAAAAAGTAATATTTTTTCATAGGTGATCCAAATAGGAGATCCGTCTCACAAATACGACCCGTGAGACCATCTCACACAAGTTTTTGCCTTCATACTTTATGTCACCATATGTGAACTAAGCATTTACTAAAACAACTTGTTGAGGTGTTTCTACATAAAGATCATTCATCTATAGCTATTTTACCCTTGACAAATACATAACATAACATACACATATAAAATTGTAATTATTTGTGATTAAAAAACTTAATTCAAATATTTTTAAAAAAATATATAATTTAGTAATATCTAAACGATGACTCGAATCCATAAATTACAAGAGAAAAAGGCATCCCAATTTCCCATAAAATATTCAACAACACAATTTCTTTTCATTTTCTTAAATATTGGTAGGGTGCAATTGAAATCGATTTAACCAAAGAAGCTGATATTATTGGACATGGGTCATTCTTCAAGAAAGAAGTATGGATTATGCACCACACAGGCCATAGAGAGTATTACAAGATAGCATAAATTTGGTGAGGGCATAAAAATTAGAAGAAGAATCAGGTGCAGAAAAACTGTGCAAACAACATGATATTCAAAGTTATACGAAGCCAAAAACTAATCACCGAGATATCGAGTGACTTCTGTCCTGGCTTTATCCATCAGCATATGGCGAGTCTCGTTCCAAGTCAACTCCTTGGGCCTTATGGGAATGTTACTCTGTAAAGGAACTTTGTTACCAACATAAATTTCACATGGTATCACCCTCTTACTCCCGGCCCTCCTCCTTTTGTTCGTCTTTTCTCCTTCTATGCCACCAGTGTCAGCACGGAAGACTGAGGCTGCATCAATCTTCCTAGTGAAAGAGGAGGTATTCTGTTGAGCAGGAAGGCATAAGATGATGCTGGTATGTGTTTGATTCTGAGTATGAAGGGGCAAGACATTGTGTAAATCAGCACCAGCCGCTGCAGTAGGCAGTGATAGAGATTGACGTGGGGGATCACAAGAAGTATCCCTGGCACTAAAATTAGGAAGAGAAGTCAGCAATGTCAATCTTATCATTGCAAAAAAAAATGGTTATGAATCACCAATAAACTAGATTACCAACTTCTACAACTGAACAATCATTCAAGAGAAAAACAGTCCCACAACGTAGATTAATGTTAATGAATATTCAAATCGGACATGAAGATCGACAGAGAATCTGCCATTCGATGATGAACTTTTGCTTATGGAAAAAGCAATGAGAAAAATACTAGGTTTCAAGAAGTAACACAAAGAAAAACCACATGGGGAATAAATTTTCATTAGGCGTCGAGAGTTTAGGGTTTAGACATTATATTCATCTGAGAAAACTACATCTTTTGGGGTTTTTTTGGTTATATGCAGCACAATCTCTTAATCACCCTATTCTACCTTCCGAAGCTAGAAGGGAACAAATTGTCAAAAGTTTCAGATCATCAAATGGATCTCATCATTGATTCATATACAGTAATTGAGTATAACCCACAAAGAAATAACTAATAAATGGGATATTTTTTAAGTATGACAGTACCATGAATCAGTCGTGTTTGCAGAGGCACTTGGGTGATTGCGAATGATCTCGGTTCTGGTTCCAGGTGTCAGACAATATGGGTAATTCATTGTAGGATCACCTGGAAAACTGGCGCCCTTTGTCAGAGTCCCTGGCTGCATAAGTTGGTACAGGGATCAAGGGAACTCATGGAAGTCATTGGTTAAAAAACATGACAGACAACAATGTCAATCTTAGGATCCCTAAAAATATTATTACAAATGCGAAAACCAAAAAACTTGATAGCCAACTTCTAGAAAAGAAAAACAGATAAAAGGAGAGAGAAAAAGATATGGGGAAGTAGAACCATGACCTAAGATATGCGACGAAAGAATGAAAGAAAGACTTATGTTTCAAAAAGTAACATAACACCAAATACATGCACCATTGCTACGTAGGATTTCATTTCCTATTATGTCTTTGAAGTTGTGATTTAATTCATCATGTCAGTCCATCTCCAGCAAACGACATTCAATGAATCGTACGGAAACATCACAACAGCATTTATAATAAGGCAACAACAATAAATTAATTATCGGAAAATTAAATTAACGAAATATTTAAGATCCAAACCAAACCACTTCAGAATATAAAAGTTACCCAACTTTTGAAATCTGCGAATAGAATTGGCGCAAAAATCCTAACCAGATCTAATTCTCATGCATTGCTAAAGCTAAGCAAAAAAACATGATCTTCATCAAAATTTTGTCAAATCAGATCAACCATAAAAAAGCACAGAGCACATTCATCCCTAATACCAGAGTACACAAAAAGCCAGATTTGTGAACACAATTTTAAACATTATTTTTGTTACCAGAAGCCCAAAACAGTAGTCACCTGCTTCCGCACCTTCCAAAGCCAAAAAGAAAACAAAAGATTTATGACTACTAGTCAATGCTTCAGATCATCAAATGTATCTTAATATTAGCCAGTAACACACAATAATTGGAGAAAACCCACACAAAAAAAAAACAATAATTAAGAATAAACCCCACGAGTTATTCAAAATGACACTTGAGTGAAAGAGACCAAAAAACAATAAAATCTTGCGCAAAATTCAAATGAGAAACACCTGATGTAATGATATGAAGGCTCCCTACACAGAAAAGATGGGCATATATATAATACACATAAAAATCAGTAATGAATTGATCTAACCAAAACCCTAGATTCCCGGAGTAAGCTGACATACATCCAATTATATCCAGTAAAAGGTTGGATGTAGTTATATATAGATTCAAACAGTAGTCAAATAATGAAGATGTGCATGAAGAAAATCACATAAATACATACAAAATCGCCTCTTTCCATTGATGCTTTTAGCACACAGATAAATAGAGTTGCAGAAAGTGGAGCACAAGAAATGATTTTTGGTGTTTTCTGGAAATCAAAGGGCAGCAAAAATGTCTAATCCCTGGGAAGAGATATATAAACTGACAGAGAAATCTTAAAGAGACTGGAAAATTTGAAAGCTCTGGTTAGTTAGAATTGTAACCATGGTTAGCCATAGTTTTCAATGAATTTGGACACATATAATTGGACAATTTCATTTAATGCTTTTCTCCTAATTACAGATTTGATGGCAATAGAATTTGTGATAAGATTACAAGAACATTTAGGATTTTGTGAACCTTGATTAAGTTCAGAAAACGGCGTTATGATTATTGTTGCTTTATGATTGTTCAAATGTATTTAGTGTTAGAAAATTGAAAAGAGGAAGGACTGGAAATTTTGGCTTTATCTTACTCAAAGCCCAGGTTAGCCATAATTTTCTCTGAATTTGGACACATATAACTGGATAGTTGCATTTTAAAGCTGCTTGGTTTCTGCTAAATACATGTTGGATTGCATTAGGATTTATAGTAAATAAGATTACGAGAACACCTAGGATTTTGTGAACCTTGATTGAGTCCAGGAAATAATGTTACAATTATTGTTGCTTTATTGTTCAAATCTTTTTTATCATGTTTTGACAAAAAAATCCAACATTAGATTGAATATTTTTCATGAAAATTCAAAGTTGACATTTACAATTAGCTCTCCAAAAATAGATAGACAATTTTTTTTGTCAATGTACATGCAGATTTGTGTAATCTACATATTTTCGCACATGACATGTTCGTTCTTAGCAACAAAGTTTGTAGAATCTATGACTGTATGCAAAATCAGCATTTTGTCAAAAGGTATATTGTATAGGCAGGAGTGGAACTAGGATTTCCAGTAAAAGGGAGGGCGAGCTAGCAAGATGGGGACAAATCAAAAGAATTAGGGGGCAAAAACATGACTTCAGAAAAACACACGCAAAATGACAATTTTTTGGCTTCAGGGGGCGATTGCCTGGTATTGGAAGTTTGAAGAGGACAAAAATTTATGTTTCCATGTTATGGCCTATGGAGTTGAAACCTGAGCTTTCATAACTAATTAAAAAAAAAGAAGATTTTTTTAGCTCTCTGTAATTTAGCAGCAGGGACAGCTATGATAATTCATAAATCAACTAAAATGCACCATCTTTCAATCTGAGTGAGCCCTATCATGGTTGATGGTTTGCAGGAAAATTCCTTGTGGTCAGCGTGATTACAAACATTAAAGTTTCATAGCAATATGAACAAGTGGTCACGGGTGATTCATACAGTTTTTGAAAAATTTATAAATTAACAAATTTGACTAATTTCGAAAAGCTATTAAAGCATTTATAAGTTGAAACTGTATATAAATGATTTATTTAGTACAATTTAACGATAAAAATAGCAATTTTAATAAAAACAATAAGATAAAAATAATAATATGCATGAATCCTGCTTCGAATATTGTCTAAGGAATGACAAAATCTCTTAACGAAGTTATATATAAATCAATAGTACATAATAATCAACACAATATGCCATAAAAGCATCGTTAGTGACTCTTGAGGACATGATAAAGAGGAACAAACCTATAAGTTATATCATCTTAAGAAGTATTAAAGTTAATGAAAGATCAACAATCAAGTTTGCCATATTTAATACCATTTCTGATAAGCCAAATTATCACGATCTCTATCTTTCTAGGACATAAATCCTTTACTTTTTCAAACTCTTTTCTATTCACCCTTCCTAATCTTTATCTTAAATTTAATCCTTTTTTATTTCCTTATTTTTCCACATGTTTCTTTCGTCTTTCCACTTAATTTTGTTTTTAGTTTCTGAAAAGAATGAAACTGTGGGACAACAATGGCCATCCCATTCTGTCCGTTATCGAGGCATTCAGCGAAAACATGAGCTCAATGAGCATAAATCCAACATCAAAATTCGTTCCAGAAAGCATAGTGAAAGAATTAACTTTCATTCAGCATATTCCAATATGAAACTAAAATGTGTTACAGCCGCCAAAAAAAAAACCATCTTTTACACCTGACATCAAACGGATAACGTAAAAATGGCAGAGCTTATTCTAGAGTAGATTCTAACACAATATACAGTAAACGCACTGGTTAATGTCAAAAAAAATTAACGGCGACGGACAATATGCTATATATACAAAAAAGTGATATAAAATACCCCAGCCCGTCGACTTTGTCATGACGACCGGTGCCGCGGCGGCACCGGTGTAAGTAACACTTTCCGTCGCATTGAATCACACTGACGTCCGCCCCATCGTCGGATGAGGCGGAGATCGAAGCTGCGGCTTGTATTTCATCAACTTTTTACCATATGTGCAAGCAAGCAGATGAAGGAAGTCTTGAGGAATTTTAGATTGAATGTACAATCTGGGTAGAACAATGTACAAGTTCTGCTATGTAAAAATGGAACGTAATTTAAAATATAATAATTTTTAGGAAATAGAAAAATAAAAAAAGAATTCAATCCAATGTACATGAAAATTTTATTGTTGTTATGAAAAAGTAAAAATTTATGGTAAAAAGTAAAAATCTCAAACTCTCAAAATTTACCAAACTACACACTTTATAATATTTTTCTCTTTACTCAATTGTGATTTTCTTCACAAATGAGAGATCTATTTATAGAGTTTCATTACACATAATCCAAAAAATAAAATATATTATTACCTACATCATCACACACAAATTTCTAATTTTACAACTCTTATTTTCAACATTCAAATATTCAACTATAACTTTTCAATATTCAAATCATTTATTTTCAACAATTGTATGATTTTGGAACCCGGTATTTTTAAGAAAAGTCTCGGTCGGGTAAGTTCCCGGATTAAACGGCCACCCCGACCTTCACATGCCATTATTAATGGGTTTTTTTTTTTGCTCTGCTTTATTTATTAATTAATTATAGACAAATTATCATTACAATTACTTTTTTCCTGCTAGAGAGCTTTTAATCACAGTAATTAATTCCGCTGTAATACACTTGCAAGTCAACAACTAATGTCTGAAGATATTGAGATTGATCATTAAGCTTAGCATTTAGAACGTCGACTTTGGAATTGAGTGAACGGAGAGAGTCTGCTTGGGCAGTAGGAGAAGATAAAGATCAATCTGAGCTAGTATGACATCTGATTGAGTCTTGACAAAATTGGATTTGAGACCATAAAGCTGAAAGGTCATCTTAGTCACATTTTTGCTTATAGACAAATTTTGTTTAGCCAGATGTTCTTTGAATAAGTCGAAAGCAGATTTAGCAGCAACCTGCTGAAAAGTAATTAATGCCCTTGACGACTTCAATGATTTTATTGCAGATTCACTTAACATCTTCCATCTAATTTTCTAGGACAGTTTGATTATCATTAGATGTTCTTTAATCTCAATTAAGCAAGCAACACGTACATATCGCTTAACAGAAGTGTCAACTAGATTCTCAGAATGCAGGACCAAGGTAGCATTTGGATTAATAGGAAGTTCTGGTTTAGTAGGCATTTGAACAATATCTGTAGTCACGGGTATACTTGGTTTCATATGAGCAGACAATATTTCCCTCATTTATTGTTAATGTTCAACAGAGAACATTTCAAGATCAGGAAGCACATATTCTTGGACTAGGGGAGCATCAGCAAGCCGTTATTCACTTGCAGGGTTGATTGAGAGAGTAGAAAGTACAATAGAAGCTATCAAATCATCAACACCAGAAGAAGGAGCATCAATAGTGACTTCTGGGTCAGCTTTTGATCAATAGAATGATCACTTCTTCTATAGCTGAAAGTTCTCGAACAGATAAGAGTGAAGAAGAATTTGGTTGTGTTGGAGTATGATCAGTAGTAGTAGCAGCAACAACAACTATTGCATGTGATTGTGCAAGAGTACTGGAGACCTTATCCCTTTGAGGGGTTTTTGGTTCTTTTTCAACTTTCTTGAACTTGAACGGTTCTCGAATTCCAACCACAATATCTCCACTCAAATTCTTTTCAATAACCATGACAGTTATCTCTAAAGTTCTGAAATCAGAAGAGAGCTGAATGATCACTACTTGACCATGAAAGGCAGTTGAACCTTGTAAATCATAATTGGAGTTCAGAATAGCCAGTGTTTCACTCAGCTTCTAAATTTTGATCTTCAAAAATATGCAATTTCTAAATCAGCATTCTTGATAAGTTTTTTGATCTACACAGCATAACCAGTAGAACTTTTCTTCTAGACCATCTCAGAGAGTGATTTAAACATAACTGAGGCCCAGTTAACTTATTCCATTAGTAATTGAAGAAATCCCATGAACCTTCTCTTTTGTTAGTCTGTCAAAGGTTCTTGCCTTTATCAATATAACCTTGACAACAATATCTGCCAAGACTTGAAATTCCATCTTCAACAATTTCTTGAACCAAGATGGAGAACAGATCTTCTCTTGAAGCCTAAAATTTCTTAAGAACAGTAGTCATATCTTCCTTGGAGATGGCTGAGAAATAAAAAATTCCAGATGTATGAAGAGAGAAAGTATAACTAAGCAGGGCTTCATTAATAACCAGCGTCTTGTTGTCATGAGAATAGACAAACCTTCCCATCAGTAAAAAAATGAAGCTTTGGATAGAAATCCAGAAGATGAGCCTCATAAATGATTGTTGGAGTTTCCAAAAATGAACAAAGACCATATATCTCCAATGCCTTGAACATAGCCGCAAGGTTTGCATCTTGAACAATGTATACACAATCAAAGTAGATTTGGTAAGCATTCAGAGTATATGCATTGGTCATTTATGTAATTTGAAGGTTAGAACCATCGAAATCAAGGTTTGCCGAGAATTGTAAAAATGCTTAGAGAAAATAGAAGGTTCGAAGATGAATAAATGAAAAGTAAAATGTGTAAAATTTGAAAACTTGATTTTAAAAAATGTAATGTTGCAAGTTACAAACACAAGGATATGTGTCAGTATGTTTTCAGTTAGTTTCAAAATTTTTAGAAAGATGTACTGACAAACTGATAAATTGCTTAAAAGCGAAAGAAAATGTGTTGAAAAAATTAAAATGATAAGCTGTTCAAGAGTCGGTTAATGATAAAATCAGCACATGATTCCAGTAATGACATATTTTCAGATGAAGTGTTATATTATCAAAATAATAAATTCTTTATTTAATACAACAAAATTTTATAGAATCTTAGACATACTAAACAATATTCCCCTGGATTGATGCTTAAGATAAATCAAAGAGACTTAAAAAATTGCGGAAATAACAAAACATAACTTCAGATAATGGTTTGATAAAGATGTCTGCATCTTATTGATTAGTAGACACTTGTTCCAATCAAATGTTTTTCTTCTGCACATGGTCTCTAATGAAAACAAAAAAAGTACTAGCGGAGTCTGTCAATTTCATGGTGATCTACTGATCTCTATCTTCTATGACCCACAAGATTAAATGTATAATCTTTTGGATACCATAAACCAACATTCTAAATAATTTTAAATATTTCAATATACGTTTAGCAGCTATATCATAATATTGCTTAGGATTATATTGAAATCTAGCACAGATGCATACTGCAAATATTATATTTGGTCTGCTAGCACTAAGTTACAATAAAAAAAACAAACCCAATAAACCTTAATACATGGTTAGCTCTACTGAAATTCTCCCTTGATCTTTATCAAGTTTAGTTGAAGAGCTCATTGGAGTTGAGGCATGAGTGCATGGTTCCATGCCAAACTTTTTCAATGGATCATTGGTATACTTCATCAGGTTTATGAAAATTCCATATTGAGTTGTCTAACATGTAATCCTAATAAGAATGTTATTTCTCTCATCATAATCATTTCAAATTGATCATGCATCTTCTTAGAAAATTTCGCACAAAGTTTTGAGTTAATAATATTATCGACATATATTTGTACTAAGATTTTATGCTTGTTTTTTTACAAATGTAAATAGTATTTTTATCAACTATTCTAATAGTAAAGCCATGATTAATAAAAATAAATAAAAAGAGAGTGTTATATCATGGGCAAAATTACAATAACTCCCTAATTCCCTTCTCAACTTTATCCTTACTCCATATCCCTACAATTCTTTGTTTTAACTCCCCAATATTTTAAACTTTCCAATAATACCCTTACCTTTTTACATATGATATGTGGCATTGTTACCTATCGAGCATGTTCTTGAAGGCATATAGCCCCAAGAAATACAGCTACGCAAGGTTTTCAGCCTATATACCATGCTCAAATGATCGATTAATTTTTTGTTTTTTTTTTTATAAAAGGCACGTCATGCTTCCGTATAATAAATTGAACATTTTAAGTTTTTTACCAGAGTGCCGCCGAGTTATATCTACCGAATTTTACAAATTGCTCCTCATAGTCCAACTACACAATCGCAACCGATGGTTTCTCACGCATATTTCTTCAACAGCGCTTAGTACAACCCTGTTTCGTTTCCTACCTCAGGGTGTAGAGTAAAAGCTCATTTTAAAAATAATACATGAGAGGGGCAAAACCTTGGTTATTTTATTCAAACATACAAAATATTAGTATATAGTAACCTCCTGTAGAAGAGAAGAAACATGTTTAACTACTAATAGTAGCTGAACTTACAACACACATAAACTTGAAAAGAGAATATTACAAATTGTTTTGAAGAAAACGAAGAGGTTGAATAATGCATTCATCTTCTTTCTGCCTTCTTACTTATAGAAGCCCTTTGCAGATTTGATTCACGAACTTCAACTCTTGCCATACCTTTTCTTTATTGCCATCCAGCTGTGTTTGGCATTATCTTTTGAGTGGGTTGAGTAGGTGGTTGAATGGTCTCTCCACCTTTTCTTAATTTTTCCCTTTCTAGATCATTAATCTAGCAATGACTTATTCTTCTGATTTTATCTCCTAGCATAACCAGTGGATATGTGTCTGTATTATATCATCTGAGATCTCGTTCTCCTCTTCTTTTAATAGTATGTAGAGATCTTTAAAACATTTCAGCTGCATTCTTATTTCGTTAATCCGTCTTTTGGAAACCTTAAGATATGTAGCATACATTTTTATTTGGTTCAAAATTTCGGTTTAACTCTTGTGTGAACTTTTTTGTTCCCATTTACTCTTCATTTATAGTCATTTGGGTCCAAGTTTTTTTGGTCATTTAGTGGGTTTATCACATGCCCACTACTTCCTGTCGAGGAATCTTTTAGCTCTTGTTATCCCCCAAGAAAAGTGATGGTAGTCACATGTCCACTTATTTTTGTCGAGGAATCATAAACTTTTGGCTTCCCCTAGAAAAACGTGGTTTTGGTCCTTCACGACTTGGTCCTATCTCTTCAAGATGCTTCTTGTTTGATCGAGGTCTGAAACCCTTGCCAAATTCTGGCTCCTTTTGATTTCAGCATTCTGGGCAGATCTGTTCTGACCATCTTCCCACATGAGCCATATTGCATAATTTCCGATGAGTTTCTTTACTCCCCGGCAACGTGCTATTCCACAGAAGATTTATTTTCTTTTCGAATAGATTTCTGCAAAACTTGTGGTTTTTCTTGTCATAATATTTAACAGGAATGCTCCGTTTATCGAATTATGATAAAATTTAAACGGAAACTTGAATTTGTTCATCTCAGTTAGACAGACCCATAAGCCCCATGCTCTTCTGGTAGAAATATTGTCTTCATTAATTGAAGCAACAAGGGTTGTTTCTTCTACAGAGGATCCTTAATAAATTTCTGAACATTTGTACCTGGTCTCCTTAACTTGATCAAACAAAAGGCTTTGTGAGAGCCTTTTCCTGTTGGTTCTGGTGTTGTACTGAAAAATTATAGCTCCAAAATGTCTCATCTGGACAAATAATCATCATTTGCCCAAGTTTCATGAACAACTTCCTGGATCCATTTTGGTAGACTTGAGATTTCTGGGAAGCTTGGTGATGTGGTATAAACTGAGGCAAGAGCCCTGAATTCATACCAAGCTTTGACCTCCTTTGGATATGAATTTGGTTTCATCCATACCCTAGGATATTTTCCTGCAACATCAACCCTGATAGTAGTTGAGCTAATGCCTACTCTTGTTTTCAACTCTCAATTCTGTTGGTACACTTGTAATGGAGAAATTGTAGTTTCATTAGTATCAACCTTAGATTTACCCTTGTCAGTATTAGGTTTAAGGTTGATCTTTCCCTCTTCAATCCCCGAGGTTAAGGGTTGACTTGAGGACTTGAGATAAGGATCTGGAGTCTCAATTTTTGTTTCAGCCGACTCATCAGGAGATGATCCCGACTTAACACTTGTGCTAGAGGTATTTGAATCCCATGCTCCAGATATAGAGTTATGTACTCGAAAACTCTCCATTTGGGAATCAAGTGGCTCCTCAATGCCTTGGAGGATAGGCCTTTGCATTACAGACCATAACTAAGTATAAGCATGTAAACATCCTGTGATTCGATCAGAGACAATTCTTTTATTGACTTGTTGTAGTCTTCCCCCAACTTCTGTGTTTAAGACCAGCTTGTTAAACTCGTTTTGAAGCATTTCAAGGTGTTCCCTCAAATGCATCTGCATCTTGATGATGACATCGATATCCCGCTGTCCATCTCTTGTTAAAAAATCTGCAAGAATATTTTTAGAGATTTAATTATCACAGTATCAAAATATAATTCTGACAAAGTGCTTGCCATCTTAATAATCTGATATTCTCAGGTATAGACTCAATTTTATTCCTTAAGAAATCTTTCACCTGTGTATTATCAACTTTTAAAGTAAATTTCTTTGCGTGTAAAAATAATGACAATTTTTCAAAAGCCCTTTTTACTGCATCGAATTCTTTTTCGTTGATATGCCATCTTATGGCTTCTGCATCTGAGAATAGTCCACTGCAATATCGACATTGTTGTTCTTCTTCTAGTGTAATCTTGGTTAAAACTGCCGCCCACCAATGATCATTGGCATATGTATACAATACCAGATCATCTTCATTCTGAAGAATATCCATTTTTGGAAGATTTTTACAAATCTCCTTTAATTGGCTAAGTCCATGTGTGTGTTCTTCCGTCCATATAAATTTTGCATCTTTTTTCATTAATGGACTAAACACTTTTCTGTGTTTTGCTAGGTTTTTAATAAACATCCCAGCAAAATTAACAACTTCTAGAAAACTTTGAATTTGTTCATTTTCTTTTAGGTCATTTAGAAAATTTTGCACATTTTCTACTATATGATCCTGCAAAATTATTCCTGACTCATAGATTTTTGTTCCGAGGAATTCAATCTTTCTTGTGGCAATGACTACTTTCTTTTCTGATAGAACAAGTCCTTCTTTTTTGCAAACATCAGAGAAAATATCTAAATGTTTAATATGTTCCTCCATATTTTTAGATGATATTAATACATTGTCAATATAGACAAATATAAACTAAAAATAATCTTTAAATAGATTATCCATTTTCCATTAAAATATTTTGGGTGAATTAGCCAATCTCATTGGTAATACTTCACAAATATAGTGTCCTTGTGGTGTAGAGAAAGTTGTGAATTTCTTGCTTTCTTCATGCATCCAAATCTGATAAAATCCAGACTTACAATCAAATTTAGAGAATATATTGGCGTTAGATATGCAACTGATTAGATGTTCTCTGCTAGGTATAAGATACACATCAAACTCCAGAATTTTATTAATTTCTTAATAATTAATCTGAGTTTGTTCCTTTTTATTTCACCATGATTTTCTTACCAGGAATCCTGGGCTGCTGTATGGTTCCTACTTTGATCAAACCAAGGTCGAAATGTTCATTGATTATAGTATGCATATCTCTTTGATCAATTATATTCATTGGGATAGGCTTGCAATAGAAAAATTCATACTATTTGTCTTCCTTAATTTTAAGGCAAGTTTGAGTTGATTTTTGTCCTACCATGCCAAAGGATCTTCATTATAATTTTTTTTATCATTTTCTTGATATCTTCCAATGATATCTTAGATTCAAACTCTACCTCATTCTAATGTAGAGATATCTTAAGACATTCTATTTCTTCAGGTTGGAGCTCTTTATCTGCTCTTAATTGGAGCATTATTTCTCCAAACCGTCTAGAATCCTTCATTTTTGGGTTCAGAAGTTTTCCTTCATCGCCACGCTTGCTGCGAAATTGAATGGGCATTTTTTCTGTAAAATGCCTCTCTTAATCGCTGGACTATGATTTTATGATCACAGGTTGTTGTGAACACCAGTCGTCTAATTTCATTTTCTTGAGTATAGGACTTGAACATCTGTAGGAAATTATTTCCTAGCAAAATTTCAGCTCATGTATCATGAAAATAAATTGGTGGTGTTTTCACCTTGTACCAAGGTGTTTGTCCAGCACCTCCAATTACGATTTCAGTCATATTAATCCCATTGCATAAGATTAAGATTCTTCTAGACAAATCTCTTCTAGCAATCTTTGGTAGTTCTTCTTCCAAATTATTTGGAAAAACTCATCTTTTTGCGGTACAGATTCCAGCGCCTGAATCAATATAAGCAGCAAAATATTATGTCTTATATTGTTTGTATAACATTCTTACTGGAATGTATATCGATAAATGACTTGTGGTCATTGGATTTTTCATTTCCTATCTTCAGCCATAAACTCCATTCCATATTCTAGACGTTTCCAAGGTTTATGTTTCTCGAGAAACTCTAGTCCAAGAACCAATCGATCTCGTTCTTTTCCTGGAATTCCTTTGATAGAACTTCCAATTCTCCGTTATTGATCATACCTTGGTAAGTTTCTATCATAGGTTGTTCTAAATAGCATATGGTATTACAAGGGAATTGATTCTTTTGTTTTGTAATATCAAATACTATTTTTACTTCTTTCCACCCTTCTGAGCATCTGAGCTTTCCTATTGTGGAAAAGCTTTTTAGCTCATGTTGGGTTTTTTGAACATGTGTTTTTCCCCACTTGTAACTTATAATTCTATATACTTGAAAAGATAGTCTTCTTGATTCTAATCTAAGACTTTGATTTCTTTGTAGAATCGGTTTGTCTTGTATTTGGATATATGTTTCCTGTATTAAAGGAAACTCAACTCTTTCTAGATAAATTGCATGGGCGACTTTTCCATATATCTCATGTATTTCAATGAACTCATTTCTAATAAACAACTCAGAATTATGTATATTAGATAGAGGATATGAAATCTGATAGGCAATAGAATATGGTCTATTACCTTCTTTTATCGGCCTTTCTTCTTTGAAGTTCTGATGTAATGTCAAAACTCGACTGAAATCTCGATCTTCCAGATTGTAGGCTATTCTTGGATAGATTACTCCTACAATCTTTTATGCGCATAGATTTCCTGAGATATTTCCCAGTTCTGAATCTTGAAGGTTCCCCATTCTTTTATCGCATATAGTAATATCAATGGGTGAATCTGTAACGTCCCAAAAATTTGAAGGTTCACGTAAACCACATGCATGCAAGTTATTAAATTTCTTTGGTATTTTGTTAAATTGTTTTAAATGCATTTTTATTTCACTAATTTGTGTTTAAATATTTTTATGCATTTTATGCATAGTTCGTGCATGGTAGAATTTAATTCATGAAGTTTTAAAGATTCATTCATTAAAGATTTTTATATTTCATTTCGCGCTCGAACGAGGAACGGAGACCGGAGATTTTTCAGTAAAATTATTTTAATTACATGATTTGTTTTTAAATATTAATTTAAGATGTTTTAAAGGTATTTTTCAAGAATTTGGATTTATTGGGTATTTTACCCGCAAGAGTTTTATTTTTATCGGTGCGCAAATTTTATCAAATTGAGGGACTTTTTAAAGGTTCGGCTAATATTTTCAAAAAAAATTTCAGAACGAAATATTTTTCAGGAGGGTGTTTGGATTTAATGGGCCTATTTTTAAGTTTATTGGGCTTAAACTCTTTTAATTACTGTTAATTTAAAATAAAGACCCATTAAACTAATTGTTAACTATTTTAAATCATTCCTATTTGACCCTACACCAATTATCACTCTTCCCCAACAACCGACACCAGGGACGGAGATATATGTGGGGCTGGGTTGGGCACCAGCCCCACCTAATTTTAAAAAAAATTAAATATGTTTTATTTTAAAAAAAATTGTTGATTAGCCCCAAAGTCCAATCTCTCTTTTTCACTTGTCTGATACGTTATCTCTAATATTTTCTCTCAAACTATCACAATTTTCATTATTTCAAATGGTCGTAACTTCATCAACGATCGTCATTTTTCACAATCGATTGTAAATTCGGAAAGCCCGCGGTATAAGCTTTCTTTTAATACCAAAATTTCGAGTTTCTATGTCGTCTTGAGATCAGCCGTCGTCCATCGGTCGCCGTTTTCACCGAAAATCATGAGGAAATCTTAGTGTTAGACTTTCTACAGTTTGTTCTTGTTGTTCTTAGTTAGATTTCGAATTTTAAACGTAATTTCAGATTTTAGTGTTTCGAAATTTGGGTATTTTGATTTTTTTGAATTTCAATAATTGATATATATTAAATTGTTGATTGTATGTACTATATTTGAGCCGATTGATGGTATTGAAAATTTTTTGGAATTTATTTGAGCATTATTTCGAATTTTCAGATTTTATATTGGGATTGTCGATTTTTAATGTTGATTATTTATTATTTGGATGTTAAGATGTTATAGAAAATATAAATGCGAATTTATGGAATTTTGTACGAATTTTGAAAAATTCAGAATTTTGTAGGATCACTATAAACTTGACGTTGTTGCCCATGAAAGATTTCAAAATTTATCAAATATTTCTAAATTATGTCGAAGATTATTTGAGAAAAATAAGTCAGGAACCTGCGATTTGATTGACATGTGATTTATATATTTTTATCTAAGCCTTTTACTTAGTTATCGAATTTAATATATTTATTTAATTGAAAGGTTGATTCGTCTTGTTTTTTCCATGTTTCTACATCAACAACGAAACGAGCATTTTCAGCAATGAAACTTGTTAAAACAGCTCTTCGTAACAAAATGGAAGCAGAGTTTTTCGGAGATTCTATGATAATCTACATCGAACTAAATTTGGTTGAAAAAACTGATAACGATTTAATAATTAATGAGTTTTATTCTAAGAAAAATCGAAGAGCACAACTTCAGTAGTATTTTAGCTCCATGTTTTTGAAGGTATTAAATATTAAATACTCTTGTTCTATGTTTTCATGAAGTCAATGTTTACATGTTTTTTTATTTTAAAATTTTTATTTTATTATTTATTTTACTAAATACAATATAAGACGGAGCCAGCCCCAGGTAATTTTGAATCTTGGCTCCGCCCCTGACCGACACCCTCTTCATTCCTCATTATTCTCCCGGTTCCATCCATTTCCCACCTCATAAAGCTGAAGGTTTCCTCGGTTATTCCTTGTTCTTGAAAAATAAACCATTTCATCTAAGGCACGTCATGTATCTTCTTTTACGCATCATTCACGTCATATATGTGTTGTCATGTGTGTTATGTTTATGCATTTTTCAGTATTGGTATAGCAAAGCTTTTATGCTCTTGGTTTGGCATGAAAACCATATGTTGTTGTGTACATCTCACGTTTTTGTTACTGTGGTGTAAAGAGGCTGCTGGTGTCGTCGTTTAGGATATTTTATGTCAAGGTATCAGGTGGTACAGCTGCTGGAGTCACTGATGGCCGAGGGAGTGAGAGTTATAGGTGAGATCAATGGTTCTTTGAAGGATGTCGAGTAGATCGAGAGTTGGGGAGGGAAGCCGCCGGAGTCGGGGTGATTCCAGGCTTGGGACCTGCCTCTGATGGGTTCGAACCATGATCTGGGAGAGCTCTAAAGCTGCTGGCCTGACCCTTGAGCAGCACGAACGAGTCTAGAGCAAAGGAACTCGCGGTGGGGGTGCTTCGGCTCATAGCGTGGAGGCTTAGTGTGTAGGTTGCATGGGACTGAATCTGTAATGACCGTAACGTTAAACCTAGTAATCTATAATTATTGATTTATAATTGATATGATTATGAAATGATTAATCGGGACATGAAATAAGATTTCATATGAAGGGTGCAATTTTTGGACAGAACTAATGGCACCCGAGCGGTAAGAAATGACCGCCCGAGCGCCAAAGTTCAATAGAAACACGTCTTGGACAGAAGATGTGGCGCCCGGACGGTAGTTTGTGACCGCCCGAGCGCCAAGGGTGCATTCGGAAATGTTTGGACAGAGAGGGCCGCGCTCGAGCAGTAAATTACTACCGCCCGAGCGTCGACCGAAATTCAAGAAAACAAGCCACGTTTCTTTAACCGGCCAACTTAATATATATATATGCATATATACGTTCATTTCCTTCAGAAGAAAACCGAGAAAGGGTCGAGGGAGGTTTAAGAAAAATCCTTACGCCTTTATATTTCAATCCGCCCGTCAGATTTTGAATCCGACTGCAGTACCGTGTTCCTATCAACGCAGGCTACTACGGGACGTAAGTTTTGCTACGTTTTGACATGCTTTGAAATTATGATATTGTCAAAATTGAATAGAATTCATATATGTTGTTCTTGATATGTTGGACATCATATAATCGAAGTCAGATTAAGAAACGGACTGATTATGGAATTGTTGTGATTTTTTGAAATTAATTGACTGATATATGATATCAGATTATATTGGTATCGATTATGAATTGAGAGAATTATTATCTGGTGATGTGGTATTGACGGGGATAATAAGTTTGTACCGTTATGCCGATGATTTTAATTAAATCCAGATTAATCAGATTCAGTTTTAAATTGAGAATTGAATATTGATATTATGATTCTCGAAATACCGTTTCAGATTTACAGAGACAGTCTTGAGTTCAGAACTGATATTGCTACAGACCGAGACTACGAACGGAAGGTATAAATCAATGTGTATTGGGACATCGACTCAAGTAGGATGTACTTGAGTTTCCCTAAATCACATACTTATTATTTGTTTATCATTGTGTTTAATGATTTGATTTAAATGCTTGTTCTATGGAGTTATAGGAGCATGCATTAGACGAGTAATCTTGTGACAGAAGTACCTGATAGTGGCAGGTAACCACGGGTACATTGCACGATGTCACAAGATAAGGTGATAGACCATATTCTATGACGGATGCGTCTGGACACTGGATGTTTGGTTATATCGACTTGGATAGAACTGGAGTCTTTTCTATTACTGTTTGTCGATATAGGAATGCCACATCTGGACACCGGGATCCCTAGGCTAGGATTGAGTCTAGTCTGAATCGTGGAGTCACGAGTATTGTCGAAAGATTGATATTGTTTACATTTCTGATTTTGATATGTATTACTGTTATCTGTTTCATGCTTTGTATTGAACATATGAGTGCATGTTCTTTGATTTATACTGGGATTTATTCTCACCGGAGTTATCCGGTTGTTGTCTTGTTTGTATGTGTACATGACAACAGGTGGGACAGGTTCAGGGTCCAGGAGATGAGGAAATATCGTGATTAGAGTGGAGGCTCCGGACTTGGATTAGATATAGGGTCGAACACTTGATATTAGATGTTTAAACCTTGGTTAAATAAATGTTTGGGGTACAGGACTTGTACTTTTATTTTATACTGATTTGTATCTTAGTTGGATTTCACTACGTTCCGCATTTTAAAAAAAAAATTAGACCCTGTTTTATAATGGATTAATTAGTCCCAATGACGATTATGATTATGATTAGCGTCTGGGTCCCCACAGAATCCTTGGGTTGGTTCAGTCCAGTAGTGTCCTAGGGTGATCTAGGAGAGGCGGGTTAAGGGCTGGTTTGCTTGGTTGTGGACTAGCAGCGAAATTTGGGGGAGGTGTTGAGCTTGAGATTCGAGTGGGTTTAAGGAATGGTACAGCCGTTTTCTGTTTTTGGCCGAGGGGTTTAGGGGTCTGGTTTGGATGTTTTCAGAGCCTTTTTGATGTTTATTAGGTGTAGGAAAAAGTTGGGAATAATTTGGTTGAGTTTCGAGTCGATTCGGCTTAAAACCGGGACCTCGGTCCAAGTTTTAAAACAATTCGGTTAAGTTGTGAATTTAGCTCGAGTTTATGTCTAAGAATGATTTTAAATATGTTTTGGGACATTTTAAGGAGTTTGGTAAGCTTCAAATCAAAATAATGAGTTTTGAATTTATCCGGGATTTAGTCGCCGCACGAAACTTTAATTAAAGAATTAATTGAAACGCCTAGATTTAAGCTTAATAAATTATGGAAAATTATATTTAAGCTCAAATAATTACTAGAAGTCTAAGTTTTTAATTTGGTAATTTTATGTAAATTTTTGGTTTAATTCGGGTTTAAAACACATTAATATGTTATAGTTAAAGATTAATTTAAAAGTTATCGATTTATACCAAATAAAAAAAACGGAAAAATTTATGTAGGCAATTATTTGGGACATGTTAGAGTCAATAGAATTAAGAAAATGTCAAAACGTGAAATTTTATGTCTATGGGTGAAACGATAATTTTTGGGTTTGCAGGGGCAAAATAGTTATTTTGCACCCAAGGTGAGATTTTGGTTCTGGCAGCGCTCTGAGCACAAATTTATGATATTTTTAAATGTTTATGCATCATGATCACGATTTTAAGATTTTATGAAGATATACGTCGCATGCTTGGATTTAAGAAAAATTGCATTTATTCATGATTTTTATAAGTGATGAAAATGGTAATGTTTTGAATGATGGGAATTAGTTGTGGCTATGGAAGTATATGTAAATGTTTAAGACGTATATGTAAATGCTGATGATGATGATGAGGCCTAGGCACAGTGGATGGGTAATATTGTCACTGATGTCTGACAGTCGCCGGGTACCGCGGTTCTATGTATGATGGATCCATCGTAAATGATGTACGATAGTCACCTCTAATGAACGGAATTCACCTAAGGAAATGATAAATGATGAATGATAAATGATGAATGATGAACGATGAACGATAAATGATAAACGATGAGTTGTTTTCACGTCATGATTTTATACGACATGTTTACATTATGTTTTTAAAGTTCATGAAAGGTATGTTGAGTATGGTATTTTTCACTGCTCTGTGCTATGTATATGTATTTGCTATTAACGGTGCAGGTGTGTTGAGTCTTTAGACTCACTAGGTGTGTGTGATGCAGGTGAGCTTAATGATGAGGAGACTGGAGGTGCCGAACTCTGAGTAGGCAGACCTGGTGCAATGACATGAACCGAGGACCGCATATTTTCCGCATTATGATTTATGAGATTGAAAGGAGATAAACATTTTCATATGTCGATGATTTTAAGATTTTTATACGTTTATGTTCACGTATGATTTTGGATGTTCGGTTATTTTAGAATGCGCTATTTTTACTGTCAAATATTTAAGATCATTTTAAATGTTATATTTTTCTGTACAACACATGAATGCGAAACGTTTGAATGCTATTTCGAAAATGGGAGCTTTAAAAAAAATATTTCCGCATTTTTTAAAATGAGTAGACATTACAGAATCTATTCTTTTTTTGAAATTAGCTTTTATTATAATCTGGATTGCTCCGATATGAATCCAGGACATGGTCCTTCCTACTTCTATATTGAGTTTTTGTAACTCCTCTTTAATTTCTTCAGAACAAATTAATTGCATCTCCATTCTATTTCATGTAATTTCTATTAGGATTGTCATTTCCCTTCTAGAAACTTTATAGATTAGATGATGTTTTCTGTTTCTTAGGCCAAGACTTCCAAAGAATTTTTCTATCTGTTCTGCAGAGGATCCTTGATATCTCTGAAGACTAGAATTTTTTCTCATGATCCTTTGGACCATGTTATGAGATATTGTTGTTTGACTAAAGAAACCAGACAAATCTTCATGTGTTTCTTGTCGAAACACCTCGTCTTCAGTCAGATTCCGATTCAGTTCCATCATATTCTTCCTGACTCCAGACTTCTTCTTCATATATACTTTCCTCTGAGGCGATATCCTCAAATCGATATACCTGAATAAGATCTTGGTAATAAACTGTTTCTTCAATATCCAATGTGGGATTGAAGCGTTCAATACCTCTTTTTTCATTTTCTGGACAGTTGGTTGAGATATGACTCATGTCCAGCAATTACAATCCTTGAAACTTTCATTGGCGCGAGTATGAGCTCTTCTGAAATTTTACTTCATAGGTGTTCTTCCTGTGCTTCGAGATGTACTCGATGCTTGGGATGATATCCTACTTCTTGATGGTCCCACTTCTTTGTCCAGATTTATAAGATCTGACATTTTGTCTAGACCATACTGTTCTTGGTTTCCAAGAAATTTTTCCACTTCTGGCATGAGGATGAGATCTAAAATTCTTCCTTTTTTGCCTTTGTGGCTTACTTCCAATAATTGTTGGAAGATCATTTTATTTCACATAAAAAAGAGTTCTTTTGCTGATACCCCTTAAGCGTTTGTAATTCTTTTACAATGCTGTCATATAACACCATTATACCAATTTTCTTTTGAGAAAAGAGGCTCTTCGTGCCAACGTATCTGGATTGCTAGGAACATATTCCCTTATAAGCAATTCTCTCCAGGGACTCGGCATTTTAGCGAAGAAAAGCTGCATAGCTGTATTTTCTTCGACCCCTGAATTTCATCTATATTTAGTGAATGACATAATATATTCATCCACTAAACATATATCATGTAATTCAAGGCTATACAAAACTTGAGCATATTTCTTCCTCTTCTCTGTATCTTGACTGTTAAAATAGTATACCCCTATAAATTGTGCTTTAAATAGGGTAGCCATTTTTCCAGCTATCTCACTAAGAGATTCTCCAGATAGGACCGACTCATTGGTTTCCAATGATTTCATGTCCCAAGCAATTTTAATTGATCCCATAAGACTTAATTCTAAAATTTTAATGAATCCTTCTATGTTGAGATCTAATGTTCTCGCAGCGATTCTCATAGCAGATGTCCAGTCGTCTATGAGATCTTCTCTGTTTTTGAAATCTAGTACATCAATTTTAAGCATAACCCCATAAGGATGTATAGTTTCTAAAACAGTTTTCCAATAGGGTGTTTGGTGCAAGGGAATTTGATTTCTGCTTGTCCTTATTCCTGTTGGGTGTGATTCTTCACCAGTATGTAAATCGGGTTGAGATTCTCTCATATTTATATTCTGAGATCTCACACTTTTCCTTGGTGGTTCCTAAGAATATGAACAGGTTATAGAAGGTTGTTACCTCCCGTGGTGTTCATATTCAGATCTACGACCTTGAGATTTGCAAATGATTCTGCAAGGTCTTGTAGATCCTCGAGACCAATCCTTTCTAAGGTTGTCATCAGATTAATTTCTTTTCTGAGACAGATTTAATTAGATTGATCATTTTTTCTTCTTCAATCAAAGGTTTTAACACTACTTTGGCTTTCTCTTGTTGATGTAACAAGGGTTCAGTACCAAAAGATGGTGGTAACATTCTTTCTGAAGTTCTCTTACTAGAACTTGGTTGTTGTTCTAGGATTTGAATTCTTGTTCGAATATCCTTTAATATTCCAAGAATTTCTTCCTGGTTTTCAAGGATTTTCTCCACATTTTGTGGTACATAATACAGCATATTGCCATAATTTTGTACCGCCTTTTGAATTTCTCTATGATCTCCTGAGAGTTTAGAGGAATCCGGTACTATTTCTAAGAACCTGTTATTTTGAATCATAAGTTTACCTTAGGACTCTGATAAGTTCCTTCTTGATATCTAACATTGGTTAGATCTTCTTGTTTCAAATATTCCAGAGTTCTATAATAAATCTTGTAAATAATTAATCTCGAACCTGGGTTTGGATTCATGTTATTTGAGAAAATTCTCCTCCTCAAACATTTAATTACTTCATAAAAATAAATTTGTATGTTTGAAATAATTTTACCTAGGATCTGATACCATTTCGGTCCCGTAAAATCAATCATTATAAATTACGCTTATAAGGGGTATTTTTGTCATTTTTAACTTTTTAGGTAGTTTAGGCAACGGTTTTTAGGTACAAGGAGTTAGTATAAATCTGAGTTAGGGTTTAGAGAGCCTTATATCATGCCTTTGGTTTTTTTTTTTTAGACCATACAAAGCTTTATGTAATTTAAAAATATGATTTGGAAGTGAATGGTCTACAAAACTTGGGTTTGTTCCACATAAACTTCTTCTTGCAGTAGACTATTTAGAAAGACACTCTTCACATCCATTTTAAATATTTTAAGTTCTTAAATGCTGCAAATGCAAGAAATATTCTGATGGCTTCAAGTTTAGCTACTGGAGCAAAAGTTTCATTATAGTTTATTAATTCTTCTTATCTGAATCCTTGAGCCACTTGGCTTACCTTTTTTTTAACTTGTATTCCTTCTGCATTTAACTTGTTTCTGAATATTCATCGGGTTCCAATAACAGACGATATGACATTTTCTAGGTATCAGAATCCATACTTCTTTTTTAAAAAATTGATTGAGCACTTATTGAATTGCTTCAATCCAGTATGAATCACTTAGATCTTCATCAATCTTCTTTGGTTCTATATGAGAGATTAAGGCAATAAGCATTTATCATTTTTCTTCTAGTTCTGAGTTGTGCTGATGGATTACCAATAAGCAGTGAGGGAGGATGAGTATTGCTCCATTTATAACTAGGTTATGAAGTTATAGCTTCTTGATATGATTGGACAACAGGCTGTTTTGGAGCTTCATGACCAGTTTTTTGATCTTCTAGGACAATTTTTTGGAATCTCTTGAGTTCCAGTTACTGGTTCTTTCTCGAGAATTTCTGGTTTTGTATTTTAAGAATCATTTCTTCTTGATGATGTTTCATCCTCAATGTCCATATACAAATGAATCATGTCCAATATATTACTCAAAGAGAAATATCGGAATTTTCAGGAGCAATAACAATTTCATCAAAAACAACACTATTGATTCTTCAACATTAAGAGTTCTATTATTAAATATTTTAAAAGCTTTACTAACTGAGGCATATCCAAGAAAAAATACAGCATCAGATTTTGAATTGAAAGTAGATAAATAATTGTTGCCATTATTATGCTCATAGCATCTGCATCTGCCCAAAAGTCATTGATTTTGCCCATAATTCTGTTTGTGTATAACATGCAGTATTAACTGCTTATGCCCAGAAATACTGAAAGATGTCTGCATATACAAGCATAGTTCTTGCTGTTTATTTGAGAGTTTTGTTTCTTCTCTCAACTACTTCATTTTCCCGAGAAGTCATAGTTTATGAATATTCATGTTGTATGACATGTTCATTCAAATATATCTCAAGATATTTGTTAGTTAACTCATTGCCTTGATCGCTTCTGATTCTATTGACTGAAACAGATTTTTCATTTTGAACTCATTTCATAAGATTAATTAGATTAATATTGGTATGATCTTTACCACTGAGAAATATAATCCAAGTAAATCTAGAAAAATCATCAATAATAACTAAAGTGTACTTCGTTCCCTCTAAACTCATTGCAGATATAGGTCCAAAGAGATCCATATGTAGCAGCTTTAAGCATCTTGATGTTGATTTACTTCATTTGTTCTTGAAGTTTGTTCTTACTTGTTTACTTAACTGACATAGAGAACAAACAAGATTTTCTTAATATAACTAATGTCATTAGGTAACTAAGTTCTGTTTTCTAATATTATTTATAGATTTGAAATTCAAATGATTCAAACGTTATGTCATAGCCAATTTTTGTCACTTATTGGATATATATATATATATATATATATATATATATATATATATATATATATATATATATATATTGATACCCCATGGATGAGCCCACTACCCCTGGCCCATCTCAAGCCCAAAAGGAAGACCTGCCCATCTAGGGCCCAGGTGTAGACCGGCCCATCTAGGGCCCAGGTATTCTCCTATAAATACCAGGTTTGAGTGTTCATTTAGGGGATGAATTCACTATATTGTTTTCAGCAGCACCCTTAGCTATGGCGTCGCCTAGCAGAGGAGCAGAGTGGAGGAGGAGAATTAAATTTTCCTGCTAAGGCATCGCCTAGCAGAGGAGCAGAGTTTGGGGAGGAAAAATATTTTTTTTTTTTTTGGTTAGTCGATAACGAAAGTTGTTGGGGGAGCAGAGTTTACGGGGATCGACCTGGGCGCTCGTGTGATGTATATATCAAAATTCTCAACGTACTGGGCGAGGACTTGGGCGCTCGGGTGAGGGGCGAGCATCGGCGTGGGCGAGCAGGCGAGGGGCGAGCCTGGAGCAGCGCTTGGGCGAGACTGGGCGCTCGGGTGAGGGGCGAGCATCGACGTGGGCGAGCAGGCGAGGGGCGAGCGTGGCACGGCTGGGCGAGCTGGAGTTGGGCGAGCGTGCGAGGGGGCGTGACGTACGAATGCCGGGCGAGCGTGTGGTGCGCGCTGGGGGGTGAGGTGTTAGGGCGAGGCGAAGGCAGGGCGGGGGGAGCGTTGGGCGAGCGTGCGAAGGGGCGTGACGTGCGAATGCCGGGCGAGCGTGTGATGCGCGCTGGGGAGTGAGGTTCTAGGGCGAGGCGAAGGCAGGGCGAGCTTGGGCGAGACTGCTGCTGGGCAAGACTGCTGCTGCGGCGAGGGCGAGACTGCTGCTGGGCGAGACTGCTGCTGCTGCGAGGGCGAGCTGCTGCTGCTGGGCGAGCTTGGGCGAGACTGCTGCTGGGGGATACTGCTGTTGCTGCGAGGGCGAGCTGCTGCTGGGCGAGCTGCTTGGCGAGGGTGTGCTGGGCGAGGCTCGGGCGCTGGCGGCGAGGAGATGTAAAGGCGAGTGTGGGCGTGCTTGGGCGAGACTCGGCGGCTGGGAGTTGGGCGAGAGTGGAGGGGTGAGGGCGAGAGTGTGCTGGGCGAAGGCGCGCTGCGGATGGAGCGAAGGGCGAGAAGGCGCAAGCTGGGAAGGGTAGGCGAGGGTGTTAGGCGTGGTGCTAGCGAGGGAGAGGTGTTGGGGAGAAGCAAAACAAATTTTGAGGAGGAAATGAGAATGAAGTGAGAGAGGACCAACTTGTGGAGACTACTGAACATCCGGGGAAAAATACCCAACTCGCACCCGGTAACCCGAGGACAGCACGACTAATCGAACTTCGAACCTGCGATTCAGTTCGACTCGGGAGGGGGAGACTGGTGATACCCCATGGATGAGCCCACTACCCCTGGCCCATCTCAAGCCCAAAAGGAAGACCTGCCCATCTAGGGCCCAGGTGTAGACCGGCCCATCTAGGGCCCAGGTATTCTCCTATAAATACCAGGTTTGAGTGTTCATTTAGGGGATGAATTCACTATATTGTTTTCAGCAGCACCCTTAGCTGCTCCCCCCATATATCCTCAGTCACTGACTTGAGCGTCGGAGGGGCTACGCCAGGACACCCTCTTGGCCCCCTCTTAACGATCTTCTTTGTTATTTCAGGCTCAGGGTAACTTCAAAACCCGCGTCTGGATTAGTGACACTTGCTGGGAGCGGACCCTAAATTTCCCGTGAGTATCATATATATATATATATATATATATATATATATATATATATATATATATATATATATTTATATATATATATATATAGTAACCCGTCGTGAACATTTACGTGAGCACTGATGAAATATCACTCACATATTGGTAGGGATGGCATTAATCATCACTCACATATTGGTACAGATGGAAATTTTCCTCGAAGGTTTGGGGCCCTACGGGGAAAACCCGAAATAGGGCGGTTTTTAAATCCTCGAACCAAATTAGGGACCAGTATGGGTGTGTTATCTCCATCCTTGAACCCGCCTCTAAGCCCTCGATAAAAATCTTAACTACTAATAGTACTAATAATAATAATGAATTTTCCTAATAATTAACACACAAAAAAACTCAAATTCATAACATTCAAACCATGAATTACAAAAATTTGTATTGTTAAAATAATATTAGTATTTATATATTTAATTGGGTTATTTTTTCAATATTCTTTAAGTGAACTTGAAAAAAAAAAGAAAAAATTGGTTAATTCAATCGGTATTTGAAGTGATGATAGGGATAGTGATTTAATTTACGTCAGGTCAAGGATGATGATGACAAATATGACGCCCGCCTAGTTTTCATTTCTAGATTATTTGAAATAAAGATGGGGACTAGGATGAAGATTTAATGTCCGTGAATTCGGTATGAGAAATTTCAAGCCAATCAAATATAACCAGTATGAGGACCCGACAGGGACTCAATCCCTGAGGGGATTAAATGGGGAATCCCTGATTAGAAAAAAGGGTCGCCCCCGCCTAGTCCCATTGTCATCCCTACATATTGGATATGATGAAACATAGAAAGTTTATACATTCGATATGTGAATATCATCTCATCGGTGTTCACATAGTATAATTTGAATAAAACTGTTATAGATAAAGTGTTTTAGAATATTATTGAGATAAGATTTTCTTATCATGTTATCAACTATTCAAACTCTGTGAAATTAGTACTCTGTAAATAGAGATCTTCAATGATGAATAAAATATTCATATTCATTCTCTCATCTCTATATTCTTCACTATCCACAACACATTATCAGCACGAGCTCTATTATGTTCTTAAGATAATTATAAATTGATAATAATTTTATTCATAATTTCTATGATGGTCAAGAGCACAATTTTCTTTTTAATTGTTCCCGAAGAACGTGATTTTTTTTTTTTTTACATAGATGCTCCTGAATAGCACAATTCTAAATTCTATTATTATGCTCGTGAAGAGACAACCTTTAATATAACGCATATGCTCTTCAAATAGCATAACTATTAATTTTATGTTGATGTTCTTGAAGTAGCACACACAATTTTGGGTAAGATGCAAGATATATATATTCCTAAAGAATAAAGATTTGATATCAAGTAAATGATATGTTCTCCATATGCATGTTTTGATATGTTAATTAAGAGTGGGTTTCTTGTGAGACGGTCTCACGAACTGTGATACGGATTAACTCTATCGATATTCACGATAAAAAGTAATACTCTTAGCATAAAAAGTAATATTTTTTCATGGATGACCCAAATAAGATATCTGTCTTACAAAATACGATCCATGATACCGTCTCACACAAGTTTTTGCCGTTAATTAAAATATACATATTGGTTTTTCATTTTCCTACATAGATTAAGCTGCTAATCGATCTGCTTTATTATTATTACTCTTGTCCATATCAGATTTATAACATTCACAAATTTGTTTCTTTATTAAAAAAATTCGTATACAGTGGTATTTGTATATTTAGTAAATAAATATATTTAATTTTAAAACTTATTAATTTAAAAAATATTTTAAATTCAGTTTCTGGATTCATAGCATAGTATTGTTAATATTTATTCATCGTAAAACAATATACAAAAGAAAATGTTGTCCATTTTATTTTACACGCCAGAAGAAATACCTAGCGATTTATATGTCTTGTATTTAAGTTATGCGGATTTTGTTGGATAGGGATATCAAACTGACACCATTATCAATAAAGTCATACTCGATAATATAACATTGGGATGGTGTTCTAGGATTGACAATGAATTTTATTGAATTTCTTTTATTTATTATTCAATAAAATATTTATTTTCAAATTCTTGCATTATTTTTATATTTTATTGAAGTAGTAGCTTATTGAATTATATTTTATTTTAGACTAATGATGTCATATCATGATAAATGTCCATCAGACAGTGATACAACACATATTATTCTTAAAAATAAAAGATATTTTTTGGAATTAACATTAGCTGAATATAATGTTATAACAATATTGAGTGCATAAAATTTTTTTGAAAGCTCTGGAAAGGCAAAAATCACTTTACCAAATGATACAAGCCTATATATTGAAAATGCAATATATACTAGTAAGTTCGATATAAATTTTCTTAACTTTAAAGATATCCGTCGAAATGGATACCATATCAAAACATTAAATGATAATAATATTGAATAAATTTGCATAACATCTATTGTATCGAACCGGAAGTACATAAAAGAAAAATTATGTGCACTCCTTTCTGATATGCATTTTACAATAATAAAACTATCGAAGCAAACGTTGACACAAACCAGATCAAGCTGTTTTTACGAACAAAGCTTCAAATTATGGCATTACAAACTTGGTCACCCTGGGACAACAATTATGCACAAAATAATAATTAACTCATATGGATACTCCTAAAAACATAAAATTCTTTTACACAATGATTATCATGTGTTTCTTATTCATGAGAAAAACTAATAATAAGATCTTCATCTACAAAGGTTGATGAAGAGATTTCAACCTTTTTGGAGAGAATTCATAGGGACATTTGTAGGCTTATACATCCTCCATGAATGGATTTTCGATGTTAAAAGTAGAATCACCGGTGCAAGGACTTTGCTGTTACCTAATCCATATCATCAAAACTTGGAGCATACCATCCTAACTCATTCACAATCTTCTTCATTCTTTCTTCCTGTCCTCTTGAGTCGCCTAAGGCCGTCGTGAAGGGATACACATATGTAACCTTGGTAGCCATAGCTCGAAACGCAACCACGTTTCCATTCACCAAAAATTCAAGAACGTCTCGACCAAATCCTCCATCCACCTCAGCTTGCAAATATTTACCTACAATTTTTTCACACTATCATCAAACTTTAAAAACAAACAAACAAACAAACACCTTATCATTTTCTAGCCCATGGGATATAAGTTATGCATAATATAAGGGGATATAATACAGGTCCCCTTATGTCTCCCTGAGCCAATGCATCCAAATTCCTTATTTTTATAATCCCATTTTACAAATTTAATCACCTGAAGGTGTATCTTGAACTGGCTGAAGCTTCACATTCTTCTGTGTTTTAAGAATTGCATCTTCCAATAACTGGTAAGTCATTATGAAAATGTGCTTTAATTAGTACTACAAGATCCTTCGTTTAGGAGACAGAATTAGTTACGAAAACACCGAACCCTTAAAACCTGAACAGCAGAACTATTGGTAGAATTCCCCAATATGCTCCATGGAAATGCAAAGCTTGATGACTTAGGATTACTTGACACACAGCCTGGGTTTATTGAAGGGCAAGGTCGGATTTTCCTGCGATAAAAGATCATTGAATTAGTCATAAGTCTTTTGATCCAACTGCAAAAGATTGAAAGGACCCCTTATTCCTATCAAACTCAAAAAGGTAATGTTGATCACGGTTCATGAACACAACTTATCGAGTATAAAGAGACTAAGCATACATCGAGCACTCATGTAAATAAAAGACTGAGGATTCTCAATCCGCCCCCGAGTATACTGGAGTATGTTTAGATGCAGAAGTCTCAAAAGCCTTTCCTTTCTTTTTCTTCTTTAAAGATCTTCTGCTGTGTGTTTGGTTTGACTTATATATAGACACACACACACATGGTATACTGTTTTACGCCTAGTGAATACCAGATGACCGACACACGGTATACATTCAAGTTTGATTTGATTTTGTTAACCTCTCTGCATCAAATTTCATTTCATGTTTTCAACTAAGTTGCGACATTGTTGATTTATAAAACATATTTACATAAAAATAATTTACAATCACACTCTCAAATCAACAATGCTGTCAGATGACTTAGATGAAGATCTAAGTATAAACTGAGTATCATACACAACTTGAGTTTTCACATGAAAATTTCTTAAGAACAACGAAATCTACTGAAGTGCTGAATCCCGATTGTAATAGTTGAGGAGCAATAATGGCATACTCTGTCACAAGAATCGAAAATCATTGTCTTTTCGTAAATGGCAAAGCTCGAGCTTACACCAACACAAGGAAAAAAAAACAAATAATTCATTAAGCATTATATTCTAAGCCATAGCACCCATGCCCTTCCCAAAGAAGAAGAAAAATAACGTAGAAAAACAAAAATCAGCAATAACCCTTTTCGTATTTTAACCAGCAACACATCTTCAATATAAAAAAGCATACAGAGCAAATGGAAAAAATTACACACAAGAAACCAACTAAAATTTAAGGACGGAGAACAGCAAAAAAATACCCATCTTCCAGTCCAGTAGGGAAATTCTGGGCCTGCGAGAACGGAGTAGCGGCGGAAGGAAGTGAAAGGGATTTGGAGCCGAAAGCAGGAATTGCTGAAGAAGGCAGTGGAGTGATCAAAGCCACAGCAATTGCCAGAGAGATGAGGTTGTTAGACCATTTGGAAGGCCTTAAATTCGTGCCACTATCATCTTTTTTACAGTGTCGATTCTTGAAAATATAATCATAATTACTCCGAATATTTGTCGAAGAAGATTTTGTGGTAGATTTTTGGGATGGTTTGGAGATGAAGAATGTGGCAGGAAGATGGTGATGAATCCTCGGTCCCAACATCATTCTTGGAGATTAATATTTCAGTTTTTTCAGTTGCTTAATTTTATTTTTTTTAGAACTTGTCCCTTTTCTTTACATTTTCAATTAAACAAATCATTTATCTAATTTTTATAACATTGTTGAGTAGTTCTTTCACAAGACGGTCTCACGGATTTTTATTTGTGAGACAGATCAACCATTTTCATATTTACAGTAAAATTTAATATATTTGATATAAAAAAATAATACTTTTTCTTTGGTGACCCATATAGAATATCTGTTTCATAAAATTGACTCGTGAGAACATCACACATGAGTTTTTGTGAACATTGTCACGAGTAAGTTGTTATTGATATAACAAATCATAACTATGTTGCAGTTAGAAATCGTTAAAAGTTGATATACATGACGACTAATTATTAATTTAATATGGAATTGAATGTTACATAAATAGATTTACTCTATTTTCAATGTACTCAATTCTTTAGAGAAATTTAATTACTTCGAAATTTTAGGACAACAATATATTATTAATTTTTTTTTCCTTAAATCGATTGAATTTTTTCTTGGCGTATTCAGATTGGGGCCGAGATATATATGATACAGAAATCCAACAATATCAAGAATAATGCCATTGTAACACTTCAAAATATGATACAGAAATCCAACAATATCAAGAATAATGCCATTGTAACACTTCAAAAAATTAATTAATAGATTTGGATAATAATAATATTATTATTATTAAATAAATAAAATTATTTCTAAATAATAATAATTTAATTATATTAATGAATTTTATTATTTTACCAGTAAAGTTAATAAATTGAACAATACAAAACATTAAATATGCTTAATTAATAAATAATTAAAAAAATACTTATATAATGTTGAAAAATAAGAGTTTGAATATTGAATGTTGAAAATAAGAGTTGTAAATATTGAAAATTTGTGTGTGATGATGTATGTAATGATATATTTATTTTTAGGGGTGTCAATCGGGTGGGTTGGGTCGGGTTTCGGGTCAACCCGCGAATTTTTTTAAATTTTTTTCCCAACCCGAACCCGAAGCAACCCGAAAACCCCCAACTAGAACACGAACCCGTATAACCCGACTCAACCCGTCTAACCCGCCTAACCCGAATTTTATTAATTTTTTAAAATTTTTTAAAAAATTTAAAAAAAATAAAAAATAATAACAATATTTTAATTTATACACATAATAACAAAATTTTCGATTTAAATTTGAAAGTTTAATCGTAGAAAATTAAAAGTATATTTACTAAATCAAATAAAAAAATAAAAATATGCAAAATAAATATTAAATGATGAAAATTTATCGTATAAATATACAATAAATTTTGTTCAAACATACAATATATAAAAATATAGGTAATATTTTCAAAAAAACATTTCGCGGGTCAACCCGCGACCCAACCCGACCCAACCCGAAACCTGCCTAACATGGCACTAACTCGAATCAACCCAACCCAACCCGAACCCAACCCGAACCCGAAAACCCCAACCTGAACTGATTTGTCTCGTGTTGGGTCGTGTCGGGTTGACGGGTCGTGTCGCATTTTGACACCCCTATTTATTTTTGGATTATTTTCAATTCTATAAATAGGTTTCTCTCATTGTGTGAATAAAAACACAATTGAGTAGAGAGAAAATTTTATAATGTGTGTAGTTTAATATATATTGAGATTTTGAGATTTTTACTTTTTATCGTAAATTTTTACTTCTAACACGTTATCAGCACGATACTCGAAGGTTCGGCGCTCTATATTTTTCCAAGCTCCAAAACACAAGAAAAAGATAACAATATTTAAAAAGTAAGAGTATTTATTTTACTATTTATTTATTTTTATTGTATATATATTTAATGTATAATATCATGTCATATATAAAAAGATTCTATGACACCTCATTATAATAACGTGATGTGGTTACACTGCTTATATAATTTTATTTTGTTATTGTTTAATTATTGTGTGTGTGTGTATATATTTGAGTAATATCAAGTTATTATATAAAAGGAGTCAATGACACTTCATTATAATAACGTGATATGATTATTTCACTATTTATATATTTTTATTGTGTTATATAATAATTATATTTATATATATATATATATATATATATATATATATATATATTTGTATAATGTCACGGTATTATATAAAAGGATTCTCTGACACCTCATTATATGTGGGGACCCGGGCTCTTACTCAATTCTGTCTGGGATTAAATGGATCTGTGAGAAAATGTGGGTCAAATTTTCGCTTTTTAACATTAAATCAAATGTTAATACTAAGCATAATCTTTCTTTATTAAATTACAACACACATAATGTACAAACATAATAAATGTGTCTTGTTCTAATACATCTATCTAACTAGTGTTTAATACAAAATACAAACCATAAACTACAAATAGTCCAAATCTAGTAAAACCACTAGTCATCTTCTGCGCCCGTAGTCACCACGCTATCTTGATCTCATCTCTGTCGTGACCCAGATCCTGCCCCACCTGTTGTTATGCACACATACAGACATAACAACAGCCGGAAACTCCGGTGAGAACAAATCCCAGTATAAAACATGTATACATGCATATGCATAATAAAATCATAAAGCACAATCTCATGCATGTAACATAAATCATAGGTTCCATAGTCTATGAAACCAATCTATAAAAACATGCAATGCAAATCAACTCATGTCTTGACTCAACTCGACTCTACTCTAGGGATCCCGGGGTGAATAAGACGTCACTGTCTGTTACCTACCCTCCCAATCGGGGTAACTGTACGTCTTACTACTAGACTTCGGTCGTGTCTGTATCGAATGTCTACAATCAGAGGAAGTCTGCTCCTATGCGTCGATACACCAAACGTCTAGTTTTTGACAAATCTGTCAACGACTCTCCTATCTCAATGCTTGAATATAAATCTATAGACAAAGCATGATCATATCAAGAGATTTGAATATAAATCTATAAACAAATCCAAATCATATCAAAGACATAAACAATAAATCTAGTATGTGATTTTGTTGGGAAACTCAAATTGAATCTCATTTGAGTTGTGTCTTCCCCAAAACAAAACATGAATTATACCTTCTTGTAGTACAATCTGTCGTAGTCGAAATCTCGATATCGAAATCGTCAATAAAATCTGAAATGGCAATCACCAATGTACATTCTATCAATCTCTCAATCAATTCAATACATATAGGACTTGATATTCAATCTGAATAACATTCGACGGCATATCGGCGTAATTTCTCGATACCGATCAACTCAAATCTCAACAATTCATAAACATCATCATAATCATATGATAGTACCCAAAATATGCATATTTAACTCTAAACATGCTGGGATTTCATATCAATAGCGTAACATATCCGTTCTTTGATTCGTTTACAAATCTATGCTCCTCATAATCATGGGAACACATAATACAAATCAAACTTGAGTTTCTCCAACACGTATATTTCGAACCATGCTGAAAATGAACCAAACTTACCTCCTCTTGTAGCCTATGATGCAAGGAACAAGAATCTAAGCTTGGATTAAACTATGAATGAGTGAATCTTACCCAATCAATTGATAAAGTGGAGAAGAATTCTTAGAATCCTTATTCTCTCTCGTTTTCAGCTGCTGGAAATGATACAAATGACGACTCAGCACAATTATATATATATATATATATACCATGCCATGTGTCAACTTAAGAAGCAAAGGTGGCTTTCTCGCATGCAGCACCACGGGTGCGGTAGATTCAGGAGCGCGGGTGCGCTGTGCTCTCGGCACCAATTTCATTTTCTGAAATTCAACGACCGCGGGTGCGGTCTTGGTTGCACCGCGGGTGCGGTCTTGCTTCGAATAAAATTTCCTACCCTACTGGACATCGACTGCGGGTGCGGTGTGATTTCGGCCTCACCTTCACAAATTCACATTTTATGACCACGGGTGCACTCCCTTCCTAAGCGCGGGTGCGGTCTATCTTGTACTCAAAACTCTAATTTCTCATGCCTTTTCTCCCCTCATTGCATGTCATGCATTCTCATATCTTCCGAGTCTTACGTCAATGAAGACTAATAATCTCAAGCCCTATATCATGCATACTCATATCTTCCGAGTATTTCGTCAATGAAGACTAATAAATCTCGAGCCTTACATTATAATATTGTTATATGATATACATAATTATCTAAACATGATTAACATTATATAAATTATATTATTACTATAAAATTTACATATACATACATTTATTTTTTAAGATTTTGTAATGGTCATACACAGCTAGTTTTTACCTATAAATATGACTTCAGAAACACATTTAATCACTCCAAACTTATTCTTCATCCCTTAAAATTTTATTCATCAAAATTTTCAAAGAAGAAGAAGATGGTTCTTTCAAGGATATTTTGTATAATTATTTTGGTTATTATACTCGCTAGTCAAGTATTTATCG
The DNA here is from genome assembly GCF_022965805.1 of Primulina eburnea. Classification (NCBI taxonomy): domain Eukaryota; kingdom Viridiplantae; phylum Streptophyta; class Magnoliopsida; order Lamiales; family Gesneriaceae; genus Primulina; species Primulina eburnea. The sequence continues at coordinate 35,319,825 of NC_133110.1, forward strand.
GAGAATATCTGCCTCGCGTTTTTTTATTTATTTTTAAGAATGCTTGTATCTATAATTTATCTGTTACTTTTTATTATCATATCAATAAATTTAGATCTTAACTAATAAAATGCATTGTTATTTTTATAGTACCACCATGTCAAACTTGGAAAAGCTAGAATTTTTTGCGATCAACATTACAGGAAAAAATTATATGCCATAAACTCTTGATGTATAAATGCATCTTGAGTCATTGGGTCTAAGCGAGACTATTAAAGAAAATGATATCTCTTCATCACAAGAAAAAGCAAAAGCTATAAAAATCTTGTGTCGGTATCTTGATGAAGGTTTAAAATATGAATATCTTATCGAAAAAGATCACATGGCTCTATGGAAAGGATTAAAAGAAATATTTGAACATATAAGAGAAGTTATATTTCCGAACGCTCGTGATGAATGGAATATATAGAGATTCTAAGATTTTAAGAAAGTCCGATATTACAATTCGGAGATGTATCGAATATTCTCGCAATTAAAATTTTATGGACATGAGGTTACGGAATCGAAAATGCTTGAAAAAACATTTTCCACGTTTCACGCATCAAATATAACTCTACAACAACAATATAGAGTGCGTGGATTTGCGAGATATTCTGAACTTATCATCTGTCTTCTTGTGGCGGAAAAGAACAACGAGCTGCTAATGAGAAATCATCAGTCTCGACCCACCGGATCAACAGCATTTCCAGAAGTAAATGCTATAAGTAAAAATAAATTTAAACCTGGAAACCAAAATCCAATTCAGAGACAGGGTCGAGGTCGAGGTCGTGGTCGTGGTCGTGGTCGTGGTCGTGGACGTGGGCGTGGACGTAGAAGTGGTCGTGGTCATGGTCACGACCATGATTTTGAAAACAATCGAGATAGTTATTTTTATAACTCATCTCAAAAGAGCGTCACGAACCACCCACTGAAAAGGCATCATGAGAACATTAGTAGTAATGAAAATCACTCAAAACTATTTGAAAGTTCTTATTTTATATGTGGTACTCAAGGACATTGGTCTCGTATTTGTCGAGTCTCCGATCACCTTTATAAGCCCTATAAAGAATCTATAAAGAGGAAAGAAAAAGATATCAACTTCACTGAACATGGTGGTCGTTTGAGTGATCAAATAATTTTGATGTTGCAGATTTTCTGATTAATTTTTCTGAAAATGATCAATATATTGATGAAAGTGAAATATAAAATATTTTATTTTTCATGTGCTCATATGTTAATGTTTTATTATATAATTGTGATATGCATTATATTTTTCAATAAATTACATATATATTGTCAGTAATTTTTTTTCATTGCATATTTTTTTGAAGTTCAAATATGGAAAACTGCTATGAACAAAGCTAAACAAGGAACTAATCCCATGGAAGTTTGCATATTTGATAGTGATAAAACGCACACTATTCTCCGAGAAAAAAGATATTTTTTGGAACTAAAACCAACAAAAACAATGGTGAATACAATATCAGGTCCTGTAGACTTGATAAAAAGTTGTGGTAAAGCACATTTTTTGTTACCTAAGGGCATCTCCAGTCAAAAACCTCATCACCAGGTTTATTCTGTGCAACATCACTGCCACATCAAAAGTTAAAAATCTCATTATTTTTAAAACTTTCCACCCCAATCATAAACCCAAAAACACAATTTTTGTAGACCCCACTATCAAATCACACATTCATCTACTCATTTTAATTTACTACCTTTATTTTATACTTTCACTTATATATTTGACTAAATATATATTTATACTAATCAATTTAATTTTCTAAATTATTTAATTAATCATACATTTTTTTATGACTATTCTTTAATGTCTATATATTGTTGTCATCGACATCAATAAATAATATATTTCAGCATCGGATGCTTTTTTTATGATAAAGTAAAGTATATAGTCTATTCTTTAATATCTACCTATTGTTGTCCTCAACATCAATAAATATTATATTTTCAGCATCGGATGTTTTTTTTATGAAAAAATAAAGTATTGTGTGGCAAATCAATGTCAGATTCGAATTGATTTCTCTGAACAAATAACAGCTGTAACCAACTAGGAGATTGTAATCCGATAAAAAAAGCTATGGGATTTTAATTATTAATAATATTAATTGTTATATTATATTAATTTCAGCATCAGATGCCTTTTTTTTATGGAAAGTAAAGTATTGTGTGGCAAATCAATGTCAGATTCGAATTGCTTTCTCTAAACAAACAAAAGCTGTAACCAACTAAGAGATTGTAATCCGATAAAAGCATAAACAACAAATAAAAAGCACAGACAATAATTTAGAATATAACATTACATTATTTAAAAATAAAAAGTACAAACAACAAGAAAGCACGAGCAAATTTAAACCACAAACAACAAATAAAAAGCACAGACAACAACAAGATACAACCACATAAAAAAACAAAAAAAAAATACAAGAAGATAAGAAGTAAAAAACAAGGTAAGAAAAATTAAACAACTACTAAATGCCCCATTTCTTTTTAATTTCGTCACACATATGAACGTGAATACGAAGTTGCTCTTGTTTCATTGCAGTAGTATCTTTCATAAGGATTTGATATTCACGTGTTCGGTTGTGAGATCTGATTTCCTCCAATTTTTGTTGCGTGTAGTCAGTAAATTCCTCCATATTTTTGTCGATGCTTTCTTTCAACTCTTCGTATGCTGCTAATTTGTTTTTTCCCTTTCTTTTTGCCGCTTTTTTCCCAATTGGTCGACTGCAACTTCGCTCCTGATCTTCGTCAACACTCATCTCTGGATTTTAAGAAGACGTGTATTCCCCTGAAGCAGAAGTTTTTTTCTTCATCATTCCGCGATGATCGATTGATGATGGAGCAAACTTCTAGCACTCTGCAAGAATCCTCCACACATGCTCATACTTGAACGGTTTGTTTTTGTTCTTTGGCTCAGTCATCCACTCTTCATGCGCCTTTATAAGTATATCAGCGTCGTTGCAACCACTTCCCCATTGACTATTAAATTTATTGTATATTTCATTAAACAATGACGTCATTTTTTGCATATAGTAGAAATGTGATTTCAATGGTTGCCACCGTCGCTCAATAGTTCTGGCAGGTCAATTTTTGTTGTACTCCACTGCGATCCTAGCCCACATTTGTTCCATCTTCTGAGAATTACCAATTTTAGGATCAGTGCTAATACAACTCATGACATTGCAAGGACCTTCTCTTCTCCGAGTGACCAAGAAATCTTTTTTGGTTGTGGTGCATGGTCATCATTGCCTGAATCTGTGTCCTTATCAAGGATAATATTCTCGAGTCCAACTGGCGATGAATGTGGTGGCAAATGAGATCTGGGTACAGAAGTAGGCATCATGGATTCTTTCTCCGTGCCAGTTCCCTCTGTACTAGTCCTTCTTGATTCGTCTGAACCAAAACCCGCTGCTATAGGAGGAGGAATTCCATAAGGAGGTGGTGGCATGAAAGGATATTGAAAAAATTCCGGTGGGTACATGAAAACTGGAGCTCCCTGGCTATTATTCAGATTCATTGGTAAATTTGGGGAATATTGAAAATTATGAGGGCGAATATTTGGATTGTCCGAAGATGAATTATCTTGTGAGTTGGAAGAACCCAACAAATTCATACAATATTGACGGTAATTTTTATCATCTGTGGATAGCAAGAAAGAAAATATAATTGTGTAAATTGGAAGAAAAATTATAGTGTTGGGTAGAGAATGAGACTATGCCTATTTATAGCCAAAAATGGAATTATTATTATTTTTTAAATGAAATAAAAAAAATTATACAAAAAAAAAGAATCGAATGCATGCAAAAAGGAATGGACAATTATATGAGTTTGTGTGGGTCATATATCAAACTAAAGAAATAATAAAAAAACAAAAGTTTGGCACAACTTTTTATATTGTGGTGGGACCCATACAATAAACATGGTTTAAAACCATGGACCATGTTTATCCTATAAACCTTGAACCTACAATTCTCAATGCAAGGTTTTTTGTTTGGTAAGGTTTATTTTATAAACCTCATGCCATGAACCTCCCATTGGAGGTGCTCTAATGGTACAAATTTTTTGATAAATGATGATTTGTATCACCACAATAGAAAAGAAATTTGTTGAATTTTAATGACATATATTCTCATGGGTATGATACTCAGACAATAAATGAAAGAAATGATAAATATATGTGTATTACCACATATAAATCAGGAAAGAAATATGTAGTTGGAAAAACTACCAATGCTCCCTTCCGAATTACATTTATACACATATAAATCCAATTGAATCAAACATGGCAGTTGATAATTCTTCAATACTGATTAATTGACATGATCGATTAGAACATCCTGGTTCAACAATGATGCGAAAAATTATAGAAAATACATGTAGTCATCTGCTGAAAGACCTGAAGATCTTTCAAATAATAAGTTTCAATGCAAAGCATGTTCTCTTGAAAACTTATTATAAGACCATCACCAGCTAAAATCCAAACTGAATCACCCATGTTTCTTGAACGTATTCAGGCTGATATTTATGGGCCAATTCATCCACCATGTGGACCATTTAGATATTTTATGGTATTGATCGATGCCTCCAACAGATGGTCACATGTAGTTTATTATCAACTCGGAATGTTGTATTTGCAAGATTACTTGCTCAAATAAAAAAATTGCGGAATAAAATTCCCGATCATACAATCAAGAAAATTAGACTTGATAATGCTGGTGAATTTACTTCCCAGACTTTCAATGATTATTATATGTCAATGGGAATTACTGTTGAACATCGTGTTGCTCATGTACATACACAAAATGGATCAGTTGAATCCTTGATTAGACGTCTACAACTGATTGTTAGACCAATGATTATGAAAACAAAACCCTCTGTTCTATATGGGGACATGCAAATTTACATGCTGCTGCATTAATTCGCATCAGACCAAGTGTATATGATAAATACTCCTCATTGCAGCTTGCATTTGGTAAAGAACCAGATATTTCTCATTTGAGAATTTTTGGATGTATGGTATATGTGCCTATTACACCGCCTCAACGAACAACAATGAGACCTCAAAAAAAGATCGGAATTTAATGAGGAACCTCAGACAGGCAACATGTTTACAGCACGTTTTGCTGATTGTCATTTTAATGAGCAAATTTTCCCAATGTTAGGGTGAGAAAAGAAAAATATCGAAAAAGAAAGTACATAGTATACATCATCATTGTTAATCTGGATCCAAGAACTAAAGATTGTGAAAAAGATGTACAACAAATTGTGCACTTGCAAATAATATCAAATCAAATACCAGATGCATTTTCAGATACAAAAAGGATTACTAAATCATATATATACATGATGTAAATTCCCCTGCTCGAATTGAAATTCCAAAGAAACAAATTGAATGCACTCATGATGTCATTAAACGCTTGAAGCGTGGAAGGTCAATAGGTTCCAAGGATAAAAATTCTCGAAAAAGAAAAAGTATAGAAAAACACGATGATCACAAAATAGAGAATGATATTCCGACAGAAATACCTGATGATGAAAATGTTCTGTCAGAACCACAAACTGATGAGAATCATGAAATCTCTATCAATTATATTAATACTGGAAAAATATGAAACCGAAAAGATATAAAAGAAATTGATGAGATATTTTCTTACAATGTAGCATTTGACATCATAAATGACAATAAAGAACATGAAACAAAATCTTTTGGTGAATGTAGAAATTGACAAGAATGGATAAAATGGAAAGAAGTCATCCAGGTTGAATTGGATTCGCTAAATAAACATAACGTTTTTGGGCCTATAGTCCTTACACCTGAAGGTGTAAAACCTGTTGGATATAAATGGGTTTTTATTCGAAAACGAAAAGAGAAAAATGAAATAGTAAGATATAAATCTCGACTTATTGCACAAGGTTTTTCTTATATTGCTAATTGATGAAAATAAAATTTACAAACAGTGTAATCGCTTTGTTTGATACTTGAAATTGATGAAATTCACAAGTTTGCAGAGCAAATTATTATTTTTTATCCGGTGGATCACTACTTCACTTATTGAAATTAATATAGTTTAAGTTATTAATAAAAATTATTATTTTTATTGAAAGTAATTGATAATATGATTATGAAGATACGTATTCTCCTGTTATGGATGCAATTACGTTTCGGTATTTGATTAGTTTGACGGTATCTGAAAATTTATAAATGTGTCTTATGGATGTTGTCACAGCTTACTTATACGGATCACTCGATAGTAATATATATATATATATATATATATATATATATATGTGTGTGTGTGTGTGTGTGTGTGTGTGTGTGTGTGTGTGTGAAAATCCATAAAGGATTTAAGATGCCTGAAGCACAAAGTTCAAAATCAGAGAATGTTATTCTGTGAAATTACAAAGATCATTATATGTGTTAAAGCAATCTGGCCGAATGTGTAATCGGCTAAGTTAACACTTAATTAAAAAAGAATATGTAAACAATTCAATATGCCCCTGCGTTTTATTAAGAAAACAACATCTGGATACGTAATCATTGCTGTATATGTTGATGATTTAAATATCATTGGAACGAATAAGGAAATTCAAAAAGTTGTGTCATACTTGAAGGAAGAATTTGAAATGAAGGACTTTGGAAAAACAAAGTATTGTCTAGGTTTGTAAATTGAACACAGAGAATGTGGAATATTTGTTCACCAGTCAAATCCTTTAAGTACTCCAATGATTATTAGATCATTAAACATAGAAAAAGATTCATTCCGTCCATGTGAAGATGATAAAGTTATTCTTAGTCAGAAGTATCATATCTAAGTGATATCGATGCTCTTATGTATCTTGCAAATTGTACAAGACCTGATATATCTTTTCCTGTAAATTTTTTTGCAAGATTTAGTTCATATCCAAGAAAAAGACACTGGAACGAAATTAAACATATATCCCGTTATCTACGAGGAACGACAGACTTGGGACTTTTGTATTCATAAGATACCAATCAAAGCTTAATTGGTTATGCCGATGCTGGATATTTATCTGACCCACACAAGGCATGTTCCCAAACAGGATATGTATTTACTCGTGGAGACACTGCAATTTCTGGGTGTTCACAGAAACAAAACACTCTTAACAACTTAATCAAATCATGCCGAGATTATTGCACTATATGTAACAAACCGTGAATGTGTGTGGATAAAGTCAATGACCGAACATATCTAAATGTCATGCGGATTATCATTAGAAAAGAAGCCTGTGACATTATATGAAGATAATGATGCATGCACTGCTCAAATGAAAGAATAATACATAAAAAGCGACAAAACTAAATATATTTCCTCTAAGTTCTTCGCATTCATCCACGAGCTTGAGAAGAATACAGATATTGATATTCGTTACATTCAATCAAGTAAAAACTCATCAGATCTCTTCACAAAAGCACTTTTCACGATAATATTCAGAAATCATATATATAACATTGGGATGCACAATCTACGAAATTTGTGAAGAATCGTCCGTGTTAACATGAGGGGGAATTTACGTGACTGTACTATTTTCTCTTACTATGGTTTTTATCCCAATGTGTTTTCTTAATAAGGTTTTTAACGAGATAGTATAAAGGACGTAATGAATACAATCATTGTATCGTGATCATCATCACAAGGGGAATGTTGAAAAATAGGAGTTTGAATATTTGAATGTTGAAAATAAGAGTTGTAAATATTGAAAATTATGTGTGATGATGTATGTAATGATGTATTTAATTTTGGATTATTTCCAAAGAAATTCTATAAATAGGTCTCTCAATATATGAAGAAAAACACAATTAAGTAGAGAAAAAATTTTATAAAATGTGTAGTTTAATATATTTTGAGAGTTTGAGATTTTTACTTTTTACCATAAAATTTACTTTTAACATATAAGATTTAATAACATCATATATATATTTATATATATATATATATATGGTATATTATATACATTATATATATATAATTTTTCTATATTGAAATGTTTTTTAAAAAAATTATCTATATATTATTATAATGATATAAAATATTATTAATAATATAATTATGCTATTTTAATAAGGGCAACTTGTATATCAGTACCCAACTTTTATAAACTTTGGTTTTGGTACCCAATTTCCTAAAATACCCTTCTTATCCATTTTTAAATAATTGAATTTTCTTTTTAAAATAACGGCCCATCATGCTTCCGTAAAATAAATTAAATTTTATACCTTTTTGACTGGAGTACCACCGGGTTATATCCACCGTATTTTACGAACTGCTCCTCACAGTCCAACCACACGATCGCAACCGATGGTTACAGACGCAGATTCCTTCAGCAGCACTTGGCACAACTCTAATTCGTTTCCTACCTTAGAGTGTACAGTATAAAATAAAATTTTGAAAATAATACATGAGAGGGGCTGAGAGCAAAGATCTCTTTTATTCAAACACAAACATTTATTTATTACATAGTAACCTCCTGTAGAGGAGGAGAAACTTGTTTTAGCTACTAATAGTAGCTGAACTTACTACACACATAAACTTGAAAGAGAAAATATTACAAATGGGTTGAAGAAAAATGAAGAGGTTGATCGATGCCTTCATCTTCCTTCTGCTTCCTTATTTATAGAAGGCTCCTTCGGATTTGAAACTCGGACTTCAAATCTTGATAAGCCTTTTCCAGCTTGCATATGGACCCTGCGGTGGTTGAGTGGTCTTTTTAAGATGGTCCCTCCATCTTTCTTGATTTGTCTTCTTCTAGATTATTAATCTAGAAACAGTCATTTCTTGCAATTTTATCTGCCTGCATAAATAGTTTATATGCACTTGGATCAGAACAGCTTGTATTTCTCTTCCTGTTTCTTTGAGCTTCTTTTGATATTCTATGAAATTTTTCAGCTCTTTTCTTGTTCCCTTAATCCTTTTCCTGGAAACTCTGAGATATGCGAAATACATTTTGTTTCCAGTTTCGGTTTAAGTTTGGTGTGAGTTACTGTTCCCGTTTGATCTTATTTATAGATTTATTTGGGTCCAGTTTCTCGTCTTTTTATTAAATTTTTCTTATCTTTAAAGATAAGGAATCCAATGTCCTTTGTCATTTTCCACCGATTATTGGTGGTCCTTGTTCCTTTTCCACCGATTATTGGTGGTCCTTAAATTCCACTCACATGTTATTTCACATGGTGGTCCTTCTTTTCTTGGTGGGATGCTCACATGTTCCTTTTAACTTTGTCGAGGAATCTTTGGCTTTCGGATTCCTCGAGGAAAACGTGAATGTGGTCCATCCCCACTTGTACTTGTATCGGTAAAGTGTTTCCGATCAGATCTCGGCTTGAATCCTTTACCGAATTCTGGTTCCTTCTGGTTCTGGCATTCCAGGCAGATGTTTTCTGACCATCTTCCTATGTGTGCCATGTTACAGAATTTTCGGCGAGTCTCTTTACTAGCCGGCAGCTTGCTATTCCACAAAAGATTTCTCTTTTTCTCGAATAAATCTTCTGCAAAACTTGTAGTTTTTCCTGTCATGGTATTTAACAGGAATGATCCGTTCACTGAATGATTATAAAATTTGAACGGAAACTTGACTTTGTCCATCTCAGTGAGACAGACCCATAGACCCCAAGCTCTTCTGGTAGACATATCATCTTCAGAAATTGAAGCAACCAGGGGTGTTTCTTCTGTTGGAGGATCCTTGATAAATTTTTGGACATTTGTATCCGGCCTCCTTAGCTTGATGAAATGAAAGGCTTCATGGAAACCTTTCCCTGCTGGTTCTGGTGCTGCACTGAAAAAGTATAGCTCCAAAATATCTCCTCTGGACAAATAGTCATTATTTGCCCAAGTCTCGTGAACAGCTTCCTGGATCCATTTTGGTAGACCTGATATTTCTGGAAAGCTGGGTGATGTAGTATAAACTGAGGCAAGAGCCCCGAATTCATACCATACCTTGACCTCCTTTGGATATGAATTTTGTTTCATCCATACCCTGGGATATTTTCTTGAAACATCAACCCTATTGGTAGCTGGGTTAATGCCAATTCTTGTTTTCAATTTCTCCCAATTTTGTTGATAAACCTGAAAAGGAGAAATTACACCTTCATTAGTACCAACCTTAGCTTTGCCTTTGTCAATACGAGGCCTAAGGTTGATCTCTCCCTCTTCAATCCCCGAGGTGAAGGGTTGACTTGAGGACTCAAGATAAGGATCAGGAGTCTCAATTTTTGTTTCAGTCGACTCATCTGGTGATGATCCCGACTTAACACTTGTGCAAGGGGTATTTGAATCCCCCGCTACAGGTATAGAGTCCTGTACTCGAAAACTCTCCATTTGGGAAACCAGTGGTTTCTCAATGCCTTGGAGGATAGGCCTTTGCATTACAGACCATAACTGAGTATATGCCTGTAAACAACCTGTAATTCGATCAGAGACAATTCTCTTATCAACCTGTTGTAGCCTTCCCGCAACTTCTGCGTTAACGGCCAACTTGTTAAACTCGGTTTGAAGCATTTCAAGGTGTTCCCTCAAATGCCTCTGCATCTTGATAATAGCATCAATGTCAATGCTGTCCATCTCTTGTTAAAAAATCTGCAAACATTTATTGATCATATTATTATGCATATTTAAATTTCTGAAATTATTAGTTCCTGCCTGGTAATGAGTGTCATCCTGGACAACAATCTATATATCAGATTGCTAGTCCACTTAACAATGCGGTCTCGATTCGAAAATTGAGTCCAATGAACAACAGGTTTAAACTCGCATATATGGTTCATTCGAACATGATTTCAGTCCGGCGATGGTACATGTTTTACTTGAATACGTAGGAAAAAGTGATACATCGAATGTTGGTGGAAACCATATCTTTAACTCGTGATATTCATTTCAAAGACCTGAACAATTATTACATTTTACTTAATAAAATAATTTTATAATGATACATCACTATTTATATATGTCATACGATATTATTGTTTGACTTGTTATAAATATATATAAGTTTTGTTTATTCTCTCGCTAAGTCTCCGAGTCTCCATAGACTTGACCTTTATTTTTTTCCTATTTATTGGAAATTCCATGTACAAGTTTTTGGGATATCCTTTGCAAAGACAAAAATTGTACACGTGATAATAAAGATATTATAATTTGGAGACCACAACTATCTCCAAAATTGAAAGGAGAAGAAGAAATTTGGGTAAAACTTTTTTTTTTGTGCCTTTAAAAGACTATAATATACAAGCCCAACTGTTATTTCTTCAAATTTATACACAAAGAAACAAAACTCCCTTCTCAATATGCTATCGAATGAATCTGACCAAATCCATTTTTCTTTAGAATCACACCCGCAAACATTCATGCAGCAGGTGAAAATATCAAGTATCAACACTCTCTATGCATATTCAATATACATATCCAATAGAGATATAGCACTCAAGTTCGTGTTCAACCCTAAAAAAATATAGAAAAAGTTCGCCGCAGGCAGCTGGAAATTACCAGAAAAGGTCAATTTCCAGCTCGTTTCAAGAATGCTAGTATACCTAAACCAGCAACTATTGCAGCCCCAGCTGCAACGGTGCTGTATGCAGAAGCCCAAGCGTCTGCTTGGGCATATTCCAGGCCTCCGGAGTAGGATCCCTTTCGACGAACAGGAGTTCCTGAATAGTCTAGATGCAATTTCAATCCCTATCAAGTTCAGTAAATCAGATTCATCAGTTTAAAGAGAGATAGAGAGAAAAGGGAAGTGCCACACCGATGAGCTATGCAAGTGTACCATAAAGGGAAACTTGTTGATTTAATTTGTGTTGGGCTTCATTTCGTTTTTTTTCCATAATATAACACTACGGAGTCAAGAAAAAATCTTTGATACCTTCCAACCGGCTGATCTTGCATGGTCTACAGCTGCTTGAAGATCACCGTCTGATGCAAGTATGACCTTGTCATTGTCTTCATCTTCGTACTGCAGAATGATGACATTTCATAAGATTTACAGAAAACGAAAAAATCAAGTAGAAATTGAGGATTATAGGCAGTTTTTAACCAGAATATGTGGGAGGTTGTTACGGTCAATCTCGTCTCCTATTCTCTGAAGGATGGCTGTTATGAGTTCAGCCATATTCTGCGTATCTGAAATCAGAACAATAAGAAAAATCATGACCATTGAATAGTTAACTGGAAGAAGTCAAATGTCGAAAAATTAAAACACAATGATGCGGATAAAACTTTTCATTCATGGAATACCAAACTTTTTCATACACGTGCAAGCACATATTTTAACTAGTGTTCAGACTTGAACTGTTAAATAGGAATTTAATGGACTGCAACAAAAAATGGCCAGTTTTATTGACTTGGATGAAAAGATAAATAAGTGTTGGTAGCACAGTTGATGTATTTCAAATGATATATTAATGCAACACAATTAGAGCCAGAAGGCTTTGTTTTCATTAAATAGAACTTGCCTCAACGTACCACATATAAACCTATGCATTCTTCCTTTTTTGTCTTGAATTTTGAAAGCAAAATTACTCGGTGCAGTGGAAGAAGGATAGGGAAGGGATCGGCCAGTCTCTCCTCCATCAGAAGGCATCTTCAATGAGTTTTCACTGAAACATCATACATAAATGTAAGAGAAGATCCTCAAATCCACAAACGGTATCTAATATAAACTGCACAACCTTCGGGTCTCATCTTCGTCATCTGGAGTTAAAGCCATTGCAGAATCCCAGAACCTTTGCATCAAATTATTTGCCTCATTATTGACTCCAACAGTATTACCAACCTGGATAACTACAATCAATCAGCCAATATAATCTTCAAAAAACTAACATGTTATTCATTGACAACTCAATCAATAAATATACCAAATAAGTTGATTGTTATCTGAAATAGCAAGAATGATGCATATATTCGCACACATCAGGGATTTAACTGTTAGTTAATATGAAGTGCAACAGGATTTGCTCATCATACCACATAAGTAGACAACGATTCAGCAAGAATCATAAACTGTATATACATTCTATAATTGCTCAATAATGTTGCTTGTTGCAAGTTGTAAATGGATTATACGCACCAAATTTTCTGATAATATTATAAAACTGTTCAAACTTCAGACACAATATGTTTAACAGGCATGATAACCACTCTTAGCAAAAAAAGGTTAGTGTGTTTCAACAGAAATATGTTCCATAGATTGTTGAAAAATTGCGAACTATTGTATGCCCAAGAAACCTCACTAATTTGGCACCAGATATGGCAAGAAAGAGATAGGGAGCTTTTCTGTTAGTACAGTGCTCTGAAGCCAGCTAAAGAACACCACATTATTCAGAGACTAGTCTAATCAGATGAGAGTTTAGGGATAAATGATATTCCTTGGACATGATAAAATAATCATGCCTTTACTAATTCATCAGCAGAAAATTTAATACCCACAATTCAATAACTTTTCCCGGCATTAAAATCATCGAATATTACTGACTTACTGTGGCGACAGCAGCATGAGTTATATGAAGCACATCAACAACAGCTGCAACTACTCCATCTGTGTTTTTTGTTTGCATTTGTCAAGTACATTGTAAAGAACAATGAAATCATAACATTACTTTCCATCAGCTTACAGCAAAAATAGAGAAACATATCTACCTCGATCAACAACTGGAAGGTGTAAAAATTTTCCATCATGCATGGTATGAAGTGCATCAACAATAGGGGTATCAACTGTAGCACATTCTGGATTTGGGGTCATCACCTGAAGAAATAATATAGGAGAGAGATAGAGAAAGAAGTTACAGGTCAATATGCATCTAGCCAAACATAGGTAAATTAATATTATTGCAGGTTATTTGTGATATTATACAGCCCATTCAATTGATACCATTCAAGCATGAATTTGAATGATTATCATCTAATTATCAAAATATATTTCAAAGTCATGCAGAATAAACAAATTCTCTAACAAGAGATGCAGGAAGAAGCGGGAAGACCATCACCTTCTCCACCAGAGTAGATTCTGGAGGAAGATCTTGAGCTATAACTCTCATCAACATATCTTTTGAACTGACGAAGAGTAAGAAGGCACACAATTCAAATTATCTTAACTTTATCATGTCCAGAAACATCTAATAAAATTCAAACATTAGAGAAACCTCATAACTCACGTTAGTATTCCTCGTGGTTTGTTTTCTATGATTACAACAGCAGAGCTAGTTCGAATTTCAAGCATCTTCTTTGCTGCAACTAGCACGGTGTCGCTTGGATCAAGTGTGACAATCCTATCAATAGAATGATGGGGTAAAAAGGCTATGTAAATCCCATTTTACAGTGATTAATTTCTAATGGTCATAAGACTAATAAGAAAAGTCTAGATATTACCTACTTTGAATTCTCAGAGATTATAGTGGACAAGGAGGGTCTGAACATTCGCTCCCGAAGTGTCTCAACAAATGTGTTGGTGCCTACACATCATCCAGTTTAAAAAAGTAAGTTCTGAAATAGTCGAGCCAACTGATTGTTTTAACATATATGATCATAGAGTCAACAAAAGTGAGAAACTGCAGTAGGAAAAAAACTCTGAAAAGAAACATCATCCACCAACCAGATACTGATGTTCCCCAGTGTTTTTCGACGCCTTCAACTGCAGCCGCGATGGCCTTTCCCTTCTCAGATGCCCTTTCCATACGAGCTATAGCATCATACAGACATTTTGCGATATCAAGTAAAGCAATCACCTCTCCATTTTCAACAACTGGCAAATGTCTAAACTTTCCTGTGGACAAATTATGGCATTAAAATGGTAGGGGCAGAGCGGGGGTGGGGGATTGAAAAAATATATTTATTGGAGTCTGATGCGCTATTGTTTAGATGAAAACCCAACCTTGAACCATCTTTTGAAGGGCCTCGACTGCAAGAGTGTCAGAAAGCACAAACACAGGGTTCCTTGTCATAACCTTGGAAACGGGTGTTTCCTCAAGATTAACCTCTCGTGCAATTACTCTTGTAGCTATATCCTTTGACGACAAAGGGCCAGAAACAACAAATTTTTCATTTTTCGGTGAAACGAAACTACTAAAAGTAAATTATAAAATTGCAAATAAAAATCCAAAGCGCTTAGTTCTGTCATTTACGTCCATCTGAGTCAGACCTTATCTGTCAGGATTCCACACAGCAAAGCATTTGAATCAGTCAGCAACAAAGCATCAACTCTACGTGCAGCCATCCTACGACAAGCTTCAATGATACTAGTAGTATCAGGTACTGTTAAGGCTTTTGACAACCGTAATCGCTTCACTGTTCGTTCTCCTGTCAGTCCCCTGTTGAAAATGTGAGGAATGACTTTAAGATGTTTATAGTACTATCAACAAACAAAACATGATTCTAAACATTGAAGAAAGTTGTTGATTGTTTCATTTATAGTAACTCCAAAAATTAAAGAAATAAATAAACATTGAAATTAGCCTGTTTGCCAATGAATTAAATAGAATACACTAATGTCCTCAACTTTTACGGTGAACGGTGATCAACAATGTATGATGAAACATGGTTTTTGACCTCACGCGTCTGGCAATTAAAGAAGAGGTTGTTAACTAACATTGATCACTATCTACTAATAAGATATGTTTCATTATCTTTGCAGATTCTTATCAAATCTCGATTTCGTGACAGCGCTTGATAATAAACTCAGGCACATAAAAAGGGATAAAAATCTCCTAACTTTTACTTTCTGTAAAGTAGATCATCGAAGCAATTTTGTATTCATAAAAAAAAATTGGTTTGGCATTTCCATCAAAATTGACCATACCACCAGTTCCAAATGAAGTTTGCTATCTCAAGAGTCAACAGTCCAAGAAAATGACACGTTTCTCCCCCAAATTAGCACGATAAAGCAGCATAGAAGCTAAAATAAAACACGTGCAAACACACACCTTGCATCCCTCGGTATCCACACGAAAAATCTGCTAAAACTGAATTCAAAAGGCATCGACACCATTCAAAAGTACAAGCGTGCAATAAGAAAAAGACTCGCTAGCATTTCCAATAAACTTTTGAAGAATTAATAAAACATAACAAAGCATAGCAACATCCTAATTTCTTTTAAAAAAAATCAGATACAGAGCATACATTGAACGGGAAGCCGACAGAGACTTGCGGTGAGACGACGAATCTCCTCCGCCACCGTTCTCCGCCGCAGCCGCGGCGGCCTTCCTCCTGGCCTGAGACGATGAGCTGTTCAACGACACGCTTTTCCGCGAAGATAATCCTCCTTGACTTGTCATCATCAACTCGATCAACAGCAATTCACCACCTAACAATTGTACACAAATCCGGGAACTACAAAAACAAAATCAGTCGTTCACAAAACGAAAAACTCAGGATCAGATTGGATTGATTACAGGAAAGTAACATACCTGTTGCAATCGTATCGAAGGAGTCAAAGAGGAATCGATTACATGAATGATTTTCCAACGTTGTAAGAAAAGAAAAAGGAGGGACTAAGATTTTTCTATTTGTTTATATTTTACATTTTTTTAATAATTAGGATATGTTTATTTAGCCAATAGAGAACAGACACATAAGCCACTAATCTCGCACTTGTCTTGAGGTTCTTTTTCGATCATTATTGAACCGTATTAATACGGTCCGTATGTAAATCAATTTTTTAAATTCTTTTTGGTTATTATTATTTAAGTTGGATAATTTTATTATTTTTAAAATTTATAAAATCTTACAATATATATTATTAAAATTATAGATATTTTGTGAATGTGATATTGTTTATATATGCTCATAATTTTTCATTATTTATTCAAAATTTTATCGAGTATATCAATTTTTTTAAAAGATTTATTTTTAAGTTTTAATCAAACAATATAATTCTCAAGAAAAATACATCTTCGAGTGAATATATTGTATGTCTGATTAACGTGATTTACAGATATTACGATTAGATCAAAATTTTAACTAAAAATAACGAGTGTGAGTTTATTTAAAAAAATAATAATTCTAAAACTTGGATCATCAAGTTACTGAGGTAGTCCAATTGGACATGTAGCCCGTAACCCATATACGAACCCGACCCTTCCCAAGGCCGACCCGGATCATTTCGATCCATCTTTCGAGCTCGCTCGGCCTTCGACAAACTGGACCTTCTTCCTTCTCTTCTACAAATCAAAGCAAGAAAAAGAGGGAAAATGGCAGCTCGGCTCCAGCTCGATTATTCCGAAGAATCCTGCCACGAACCTTCTCCAGACCTCTTTCGGGCAGGGCTTATTCGGCGGAAGCAGCAGTCCAATCGGTCCCACCGGAGGCTCCACCAGCTCAGGCGATAAGGGAGTTCCCGGATCGGGTGAAATGGGACCACAGGGGGCAGAGAAAGGTAATACCTTTAGGGCAGTTGATCCCGAAGACAGCTGTCGATTCTTACGTGGCGCCCAATGTCGTTTTGGCAGGTCAAGTGGTCGTCTACGACGGCGCCTCCGTGTGGAACAGCGCCATTCTGCGCGGGGATCTTAATAAGATCACTGCTGGATTCTGCTCCAATGTGCAGGAGCGATGTTGTTGTTCACGCCGCCTGGTCTTCCCCTACAGGTCGGTTTTTTTACTGTGTCTTGTTGTACATTGTGCAGAAATGGTTGTACGTTTTGTTTCACCTTCTGTGTTTGTCCAGAATTTGATAGGGCAACCGGCAAGGTTTTTGTCCTTAGCAATTCTATGGATGCTGCAATATGGAACATGTTTTTTTACCATGGATTTTATTGCATTTTAATCAGCTTTGTTTGTGTAGCTTATAGGATAAATTTATGGAAACGGTAGTCAATTTGATTCCGCTTTAGATGGGGTTGTTAGAACTTCTTCAGAATATGCTATGCAATTGAGCAAAATATCTTGCATTTCAGTTGTGTGCCTGGTGATTAGTGGAGACTGAAACTTTGAAGTACTAGAGGATTGATTTAAACTTTTATGTTAGCTAATTGAAGTATCGCCGGACGAGATGTTATAGAAGAATGGTAACGGATGGCCGAAATATAGTCTTCCTTAGCATCGTTTTGATGATCTGTGATCATCTGTTTAGTAACAATAGATTGACCTATTAAGCTTTTTATGTGATGAGACAGTATTTTTGTAGACTCTTGTTGCAGAAACTAGGGGATTGTAGTTTGAACGGTTATTTAGCCTATCGGCAAGCAGTATTTGTCTCTCCTGTTTTTTGCAGCTGACTATGACATAGCGCTCGAAATATGGTGCGTTGGGTTACTTTATAATTTAAAATATTTGAGTTTCACCAGTGTACAAGTCATTGTTTTTGGTAGATCAGGAGATATTTGTTCTGGTCTAGTAGTTTGCTCAGGAGTAGTGGATAGAGCAAAAGACTGAAGTTGTTCCTGATATTGATTGATATGGTACGATCATCTAAAATTTTCGTCCTGCAATTGAATGTCCATAATATATACTAGAATTGAAATTCTATAAACAAATTTGTCTTTCAACATCTAAAACTATAAAAATATGCTAATCATTTCTCAATTGTTGCCCATGAAAGATGAAACACCCCCAACACTGATGCTTCATCTTTTTGAAGAATTTGACTGACTAAAAAGTCCTGCATTGTTCATCTTATTCATATACTTCACAGTGTCCCGGTTGGATTGATCATAGGTCATCTCCTGTTACGTAACTTGATGCTACACTACGTCCCATGATTTTTAAGCTGTTTAAAAATATATTTGCTTCAAAATATCCCATGAAAGACCTTGAATCAAAAAGAGGGTTCATAATGATCTGGATGGATTTTTAACACCTGCAGGAGTGTTTTTTTTTTTTTTTTGATGAGAAACTATTAATATTTTATTAAATAATAAAGATTGTTACAGTTACAGTGGATGAGCAATCCACAGTTGAGCAATCCACATACATCATATGCTAGGAAATTAAACTAACAAATGAACTTCCAATCTCTAGCTAACTCTGATAATGTGATGTGCTGAAATTGAGGATCGATTATTGCCCAAGTAGCCACTCTGACTCTGATACTATCCCATATATCTTCGCAAGATTTGTTCTCTTCCCTGAAAATTCTGCTGTTGCGTTCCATCCAAATAGACCAAAAAGTGCAATGCACCACTAAGTACCAAAAGTTCGTCATACTCTTTCCCTTGATGAATCCCGGCTCGATGATTAACATGTCTTGCGATCTTCTTGGAAAACCCATTCGAATCCTAAATGTTGCATAACTTGTGCCCATATTCTCGTCGTGAACGAGCAATGTAACAGAATATGGTCTTGAGTCTCGTCACTTTTCTTGCATAAGGTACACCACTGTGGGGACACAGCAAGTCCCGGCATCCGCTTTTGCACTACGTCACAGGTCTGTAATTTCCCCAAAGCGACAATCCAAGAAAACACCTTAACCTTTAGTGGAATCGGTACTTTCCAGATATTGTAATGGTATGGGAACACACTAAAAGAATTTGTGTGAGTGAGTGAGTCATATAGAGATAACCCCCCTAAGAACCCTCTATACAAACTGAAAGTACAAAAAGACGCAGGAAGAAGAGAATGGAGTTTGAGTGAGTGAGGAAGAGTCAATGGTCGAAACCTGGAAAGTACCTTGCCCACTACAGGTGAAGTGTTGCCTAGGGAAAGTGGAGCTTTGTTGACCTGTTTTGTATTCTCCTGAAAGAACAGCCCCTGTAGGTCTAATTCTTCGGTGTCAATGCCTTCCAAAGAATCCGTGTAATTCGATAGCTGACTCCCGGAATCTGAAGATGCAAATGAATCATCGAAACATTCATGTTGGGGGTCATCAAAATCCCCTTCCATGATCTCTTCCTCCGTGAGCATGTCATCCGCCTTGTAATCTCCTTCTATTTCTGTCAGTGCCGCGTCATCCTTGTGAACTCTTCTATTTCTTCGGCGATAGGTGTAACCGAGAGAAGGCAGTACTTGGTTGTGGCAATGTCGCCTTGATGTTTGGCACTGATATCAGTTGCTGTGTCGATTGCTGAAGATATTGTGGTTCGTCTGAAATCTTCGATATTTTTTGGCGCAACTCGTTGTAATATTTTTACCACCTTTCTTCCTATTTTCTGATCTCCATCCAATTTTTTACTGGGATTCCCTGCTAGTGCTGGTGTTGACTGCGTAATTATTTGCTCTTCAGTCGGCTTATCGTTTTGATAGGAGATAGTATGTCCCTCTGCATTATTGATCCTTTGGATGTTGGAATTTCCCCACCCCGCCGCCATCTTCTTCCCGTTAACCACGACTTGGGCGTAAGTTTGCTTTGCGTAAGATTCATAAGCCATAATGTCGAAAGATTCCACAGATATGTCGAGCTCCAACTCTTCCCCGTTTAGTTGTACCATAATTTTGTTTTGGATAAAACCATCTCTGGTACCTTTGACCTTTATCTTGGCAGCTCCCAACTCTCGGAAAGATAATGTGTCATGACTGATCTCCACCAATCCTCCGCACCGATCCCCAATAGTTTTAAAGTTGATGAATTCCCAGAGATTCCACGGCAAACCATAAATTTTTATCCAGCTGTTGCAACACCTGTAGACTGTAGGCGACGAGTTGATATTTGGTCTCCATTCCTCGAACAATAAAGATACGCCGCCATCAAAAAATCCCCTTCGCAGTTGAAAGTAACGAAGAAATTCCGTCCGGTTTGAAGGCCACCACACTGCTTTATTTGCCTGGAATGGGTATAATGTGATTCTTCTCTTGACATCATTGCCTAATATCTTTTCAATCTGTTCCCATTGTATGTTAACTCTTTCCTTGGTGACGATAATAGCTTCTTGCCAATTCCTCTCGTATCGTTTCGCTTCACAAGTCTGTTGACTCTTCTGTAAATCTCGTTGGAAGTCCCATGCTGCTCTTGGTAGAGGCCTGTGATGAGGGATATCTTTGGTAGGGGGATTTTCATGATCGACTGTAGCTTTAAACGGTCTCTGAGCATTCGCTGTCAAAAATCTAGTGAGTATGTTTGAAATCCTTGTCCACCCAAAAGAGTTTGCACCGCTTGGCACAATGATGTTCTGTTTCCTCCCCAACAGGTTGAATCTTGAGATTTCAATGAACTGCCCTCTCCTGTTAGCAAATCTTTGTAATATTACTGTCGAGCTTTTTCCCCTGAGGCGATAGAAATCCAGCGATGGTTGATGCTTGTGTAATATTTCCTTGAGTTTTGAACTGACCCATGCTGCCTCTTCCCTAGCCAATTCCAGAAAATAAGTCGCATTCCTTGTTGTTTCCGACCACAATATCGAAAATCCTCCGTTCACCTTTCTAAGTGAAAAAGTTTTAAACTCAATCTTAACCACATCTCTGAAGTCCATCGGCGTAAAAATTTTTGAGACTAAACTGAAATGGAGTGTTGAATATAAATAGAAATCGGCCGTCCAACAGTTGTCTATCGGCGCCGATGACGAATGGGGGAGCTAACGAAGGTCCGAGAATGAAGGAGAAGTGGGTAAAAAAAAACGAACTGACAGAAGGAAACCGAAAAAACGAGCCGCCGGTGGTTAACCGGTGGTCGGAGAAGAACGATGAGATGCGACGGCAGCCGGCGACAGTCACCGGAGTAGAACCTCGAATGATGTCGACCAACATACGTCGCCGTAGGGAGGGATAGGCATTTTCAAATTTTTCTCTCACTAGGGCTTTTTTTGGGCAGCAATTTCTTACTGCTATCTTTTATTTCTAAGAGAAACACAAACCTCATAAAATTCAAGATCTTTTGGATGCAGAGTGCAACAACACCTGCAGGAGTGTTGAGCTCTCCAATTCATTTCATTCCTACAAATGGATGCAAAATTGAATCAGGCTCCTTAATATTATTGCTGTCACTTGAGAAAATGTGTTTGCATTGAGAATTGATATACGAATTGGGTTTTTATTCTATGTTTTCAAAAAACGACCATAAAGATGTCTTATATTTCAATTGTACATCCATGTTTGTTAACTAAATCATTTCTTATCAATAAAAAAAAGGAAATTGTGATATTTATTCATGAAGCTGTTAAACTATGAAATTATTGTTTGGGATATGAGCACACGTGGAAACAAACCCCTAGCGTCGAAACTCTCATATATTTCACTCTTGTATACTAATTCTTAGGCCTTTCTTGTCAAATCAAATAACGGAGTAATATATTCATGTAATTCTTATATATTAAATCTGGATAAACTCCTGGTTTTCAATTCACATGTGACTAGACATAATAAAGTATAAATTCGTTACTTAAGCCACCTACTGTTAACAAGAGTTCTTCTGAAAAGTGGTTTCTGGCAGAAGCTTGCCGTATAACTAAATCTTTCACCAGGGACATGTCAATTGCCGATTACCACAAAAAATTCCTAATATTTGCCTGCTATTTTGTTGCTTCTAGTTGCTGAAGTTCCATTGTGGATGTATTTAACAGTGATCTTGTTTTCCATTTAGATAAATAAGGTACAATTAATGCAGCCGCCTGCTAAAGTTTTCTTTGATATTAGACAGGGCTACCAGCAGAAACATTGATTGAAAGATTTGTCACGGTTGGCGCTTATAGTATGTTGCGATCTTGCACGATCGAGCCTGAATGCATTATCGGACAGCACTCCATCCTTATGGAGGGTTCATTGTTTGAGACTATTAACACCTATTTATTATCGGACAGCACTCCATCCTAATGCATTCAGCACTTCATCCTAATAGCAAGAAAGGGTGTTAGTAGTTGTCCGATAATGCATTCAGGCTTATTCATTGTTTATTGTGTTCGAAGATTAACAACTATTAACACCCGTTCTTCCACCTAAGAAGAATTCACTGGAGAACTTTTATTAGTACAACCTCTTGTACAAACCCACTTCAACTTGGGAATTATTCATTGTTTAATTGAAACTCCTATCACACTCACAATTATAGGCTGCAACATCACAATACACATAATAGTTAAGGACTCTTATGTCAAGACTACAAGCATAATCTTTAATGTCTTTATGTGGAGTCATTTATCTAAACTTTGAATCTCAACTCTCATGTTTATGTGTGAGGATTTTTACAGTGTATGTATATATCAACTGTATCCTCACACTTGGTCTTGCTCTCATTCTAAGGATTTTTACAGTGTATGTATATATTAAATGTATTATTACACTTGGTTTTGATCTTATTCTAACTAATTTCTTCATATAGTCTTCTCATGTTTTGAATCTTCTTTCAAAGCTTGTATTTGATCTTGATATGTTGTATATATGACCTCCAAGAATGATATACACGTTAGATACAAGAATATGACTCTTGAAAATGTTGTGTGCGAATTCTGACTTTACAACGATCAAATTCGTATTTCTAGTCATTTTCTGAAACTGAGCTAAGCCGGTCTGACTGAGTTGAGCTGCACTAATTAGCTTGAGCTGTTGATTTGATCTGAGTTGTTCCAAGTAAGTTGTTCTCTTTTTTTATTATAACTCTTGATTAATCGATTTCTAAACAAATCAATGAACGTGAAATAGTATCTATTTTCTTAGCTTTCCATATACTAAAGAATCATTTCATTCTGAGTTCGTACGAAAGAGATATACTTGACAAATCGGATTGTCTACAATCTTGAACATTTATTTCATTCAGTGCAGAATCAATGACTTCATCTTGGTTCATCAGTTATTTCTGATCTGATTCAGACTTTGACTTATGAAGATGATTTGTAGATCATTCTCTTAGCTTTGTCACACATATTGAATCGTTCTATTTGAATAATCAAGCTGGGAGATATAACCAAAATATTAGAACTGGTCAGACTGTGCTGATTGTTATTTTTGTTCTCATTTGCTCGATCTTGTGCCTAATATTTCTTCTAGATAAGATTCGAACCAACTGAGCTGTTGTGAAATATAACTTGTGGAAAATTGAGTTTTATATTCGATCGTTTTGGTGGCTTGTCATTTGCATCATCGAGCTATGAGATATCATCAAAACACTGCAGATCACTGGATTTTCAGTTTGGTTGATTTATTGTTTAGCTTCCAAATTAAGCTAGTAGTTTTACACTTGAGTGAATATATTAGAAATGTAATAACAAGTTTTGTTATCATCAAAATCAAAATTTTTTGGGTTTCTCAACCCAACAATCACCTTTTTTATGATCACAAAACTTGTATAAAAAATTATTCAACTAACATATTTCTCCATTTTTTGTGTGAATAAAAAAGATAGCTTTTTAAAGCATGTTAAACACAAAATTTATCTCTTCTTCAATATTTAAAATCAATCTCCCCCTTAAAATTATAAATAGTTATCCCTCTATATTTTTGAAATTTTTTGAAATTGATAAAATTAGATGGATGATTAATTAATGCAAATATTTTTAAAATATGCAATGCTCAAATAACAGCACAAAATATCCAACACACGAATATATGACTCAAACATCTAGCTTCAAAAAAAAAAAAACAACTCAAACTCATAAATTTCAACCAACACAAAATCAAGACATGCTTGCGAATTTCAATATTCATAAATATTTAAAATGTCCCTTGATAGTCATTAAGCTCAATCAACAAATGTAAAAGAATTGCTAACCAAGCTAGCATAAGATGGGAGATCTAATTAGTATTTTACTCAAGTACCATAGAATAAATAAAACTTGGAGCGAAGGTATCGAGTTTTGTTGATGATATATGACTGAAATTTGAATTTTGTCTATTCCATTGATGATGCCAATAACCTTGAATTTCTTGGCCAAAAATCCAACTTTGGCCTTAGTCCCCTTACTTATGGTAGCACATTGGTCTCAACTTGAACTAATAAGCTTCTTTTGATCGTGCACAACTAGGCTGCAAATTTAATATTTGAGTAAATATATTAGAAAAGCAATAACAAATTTTTTTATGATCAAAATCGAGATTTTTTGTGTTTCTCAACCCAAAAATCCCTTTTATGATCACAAAACTTGGATAAACAGTTATTCAATCAACATATTTCTCCTTCTTTTGTATGAATAAAAAGATAGCTTTTTAAATCAGATTAGGTACAAAATTTATCTCTTCTTCAATATTTAAAATCAATCTCCCATTTAAATTTATAATTAGTTATCTCCCTCGATTTTTGAAAGCTTGAAATTGATAAAATTAGATGGATGACTATCTAATGCAAATATTTTCAAAATATGCAATGCTCAAATAATAGCACATAATATCAAACACGAGAATATATGACTCAACCATCTAGCTTCAACAAGAATAAACAACTCAAACTCATAAATTTTAACCAACACAAAATCAAAACATGCTTACGAATTTTAATATTCATAAACATTGAAAGTGTCCCTTATTAGTCATTAAACACAATCAACAAATGTAAAAGAATTGCTAACCAAGCTAGCATAAGATGGAAGATCTAATTGGTATTTTACTCGAGTACCACAGAATAAATATAACTTGGAGTGAAGGTACCAAGTTTTCTTGATAATATACGACTGAAATTTGAATTTTTTCTTTTCCATTGATGGTGGCAATAGCCTGGAACTTCTTGGCCGAAACTCCAACTTTGTCCTTTGTTTCCTTTCTTGTGGAAGCACATTGGTCTCAAATTTAATCAATAAGCTTCTTTTGATCGTGTACAACTAGGCTGTAAGTTTTATACTAATGGGATCTTCTACGAGTTTAGTTTGCAACACAAAAAATTGTTTATCATTTGGGCAATCAGACAAGGAGGTATGTCATTTTTTCCAAGATTGCTACAAGCTATAATATATATGTGTGTGTGTGTGTGCGTGTTAGAAAAATATGAAAATTCGAATTTTTAAAATAAAAATCAGTTTCAAATGCTATTTCAAGATCAAACTGAGCTGATCTTGCTGACTAAGTTGATTTGATTAGCTTGAGCTACTGATTTGATGAGAGTTGTTCCAAGTGAGCCATTCTCTTCTTTTGATTATGACTCTTTATTCATCGATCTCTAGGCACAATAATGAATATGAAAGTCGTAGCCCTTCCTCTTAGCTTTTCATAGACTCGAGATCACTCAATTCTGAGTTCGTATAAGAGATATATTCTTGACAAATCAGACTGTCTGCAACTTGAAACATGTTCTTCATTCAGTGCAGAATTAGTGACTTCATCTTGGTCTATCGGCTACTTCTGATCTGATTCAAACTTTGACTTATTAAGATGATTTTTAGATCATTCTCTTAGCTTTGTAATCGAGAATCACTCAATTCTGAGTTTGTATAAGAGATATATTCTTGATAGATCAGACTGTCTGCAATTTGGAACATGTTCTTCATTCAGTGCAGAATAAGTGACTTCATCTTGGTTTATCGGCTACTTCTGATCTGATTCAGACTTTAACTTATGAAGATGATTTGTAGATCATTCTCTTAGCTTCGTAATACATATTGAATCGTTCTATTTGAATAACCAAGTTGATATATATGACCAAAATATCATAACTGCTCATACTGAGCTGATTGTTGTTTCCTTTTCCGACAGCTCGGTCTTGCGACTAATATTTTGCCTAAACAACATTCAAACCAACTAAGCTGTTGTGAAATACAACTTATGGAAAGTTGTGTTTCTATTCAGTGTAAATTTTATCGAAAAACTGCAGCTTGCCAGATTTTCTGTTTGGTTGATTTCGAGTTTCAGCTTCCAACTTGAGCTAGCAACTTCAGAGTAAAAATGTTAGAAAAACAATAACAAGTTTTATTATCATAAAAATCAAGATTTTTTGTTTCTCTCAACTCAACATTATGTTTTTGGAAAATTCTGTGAATATTGTTAGAACAAGTTCGGAATAATTACAATGAAATTGAAAATAAAAGTAGTAGATGGTGTGATCTCACCGGACCATGCATAGAAACAACTTTCCTAGCCAAAGCATAGGTAACTTGATTCGTTGATCGAAACGCAAAATGAAAACTACGACGAGATGATATATTTATTTAGGATATTACAATCATCTTTGTGAAGACTTGAACTTGAGGAGTCTGGAATTATCCAGTGCTCGATAACCAGGAGAGCATTAGTAGGAAATTAATAGGAAAAAAAATGCATAAATGGGTTTAAAAACAAAAGTTATTTCCCAGATATTAAATTGAAATAAGCAATAAAACGAATTTTTTTAAATCATAATTGATGATTTCATGTGCATATCTCCAAATAGATTTGATTCCAGTAATTAATGTATTCCACTATATACATAACAGACAAAAATAAATAAATTGTTTAAAATAATATTGTTTTATAATAATGGGAATCCCATCCACAATTGTCAATTGGCCAACCACTTAGCCAGTAAGAGGAAACTTCTAAACCCAAAACAATTTAATAATTGTCAATGGAATCTAAATTATTGTAGAAAATTAATTATCTTACAAGTTAGATACTTTGTGAAGAAACGTTATTTAAATCCCAATGATTGTTAGAACTTTTTCAATAAATATGTTAAAAAAAGTATAGGGTAATATTTTTAAATTTCATATTTGGTTTTTTTGCTTGCAATAACTTGTTTTCTTGACTCATTTTTCCTTTTCATTTATTGAACTTCAAGCACAACGTGAATTTAACTTTAAAATCCATAATTCAATGGTCGCAAACTCTTTAAATCATCGAATATGGATATTTAAACATAATGTTCATCCAACTCGAGTTTCGAACTAAAAGTGTCACTTCTCGATCTAGTTCCAGATTCTTTTAAGTACTATTATGCATAACGGGTTTCATCGACAATTAATTTTTCTTAGTTCTAATTTTTAAAATTGATTAACTCAAATTATTATTACTGTTCATAGTTTTTTTTTATCTGAATCAAGAAACGTGCAAAAATTATCATACAGACCTTTATCTTAACAAGACACGACAACATCTTGTCCAATATTTTTCGTGATTTTGTCGAAATTATTTTCCCATTGCAGAAAGATTTTGCTTAATGATGTGCCAATGGTAACTTTTCGTATCGAAATTAGGTTTTTCCAAGTTGGCAAATGCTCTAAAATAGTCATTAATATTGATTAATAGATTTAAAGATAGGGACACCTTGTGTCATTACATATATGTCACCAACCACTATGTTTCATGGAAGACTTAATAGGGATTTTTTTTATATAAATTCCAACCTTTTGAGTGTGGCAAAAACTTGCCACATCAAAAACACAAGTTTCTATGTTTTCTCCTTCGTTCTCACTTCTAATTTTCTATCATCTGTTTTTTTTTCCCTATCCATCCCAAGGCACACATTTGAATACAGAAGGAGTTGATAAAATAATGAGTCCATGAATTCTTTCTTCATGATTATTTTTTTGAGTCGAGAAAGGGATATGTTATAATTGGGTCTCGAATTTGAAACAGCAAATCATTGAGGTTCTTCATGATATCAAGATGCAATATAGGTAATGTTTTATGGGATTTCAAAAATAGTTTTTGTGGTATTTTTTGCTCCTATTTGCTAATTATGATGTTGGAACGACTCAATCAAATCAAATCGCCCGAGAATCGGGTCATTTTGTTTGATTGAGCCGTGCCAATATCATATCAAGTTTTGTAATATTGATTTAAATATGTGTTTGAACTGAAAGAGCTAGAATTGAAAAATAAAATAAAAATCAGAAATAAAGATTTTAAGATGGTAGCAGGTCTTTGTTAGACAATATAAAGAATTGGAAAAATTCGATCATAAACATTTTAATATTTTTTCATTGGTGATCTAAATAGGATATATGTCTTACAAAATTTATTGATGAGACCGTTTCACAAAAATTTTGTGTGGAAATGGTTATGATGAGAAATTCCACATTCAGTCGAATAATTTTTAAGAAAATATAGTATCTCACATTCAAATACATAAGATTTCTCAATTATTTATGTTTTATTAACTCGTTATTATGGATAATAATAATTAATTGAGCAATATTTTTGGTAGTGGATTGAATATAAATAGGAAGAGATTATCGTCATATGGTGGATTATTTTCATTGATACATTAAATTTTACGTTTGAAATTGGCCATTAAATGTGGGAAAATGCAAGATAAATAAGATGGATATGCATTTGTGTCATTGAAATGAACAAGTAAGACAAACTCGAACATGTTCGAATATACTTCAGATAATTATTAATTTGATCTATTATTTATCAAGTTTCTTTTTTTTTTCTTTTCCAATTTTTCTATGATGTTTTGCTTCTCATTCTTGTTGGCAAAATTACTATATGGTAATGTTCAACATTTGTAAAGAAAGAAACTTCGCAACATATAAAAATATTCATGTATATAGAACAATAAATGAAACAAAACTATAGAATAACTATTAATCGTGCCTTAAGAGTAGTGACAAAATTATCAATTAAATATCGCAATTTGGGCATCCGTGTGAATTATCAAATAACAGATACGGACAGAAGATGCACCAAACTTACAGTCTGCACAAAAGTTAAGTCATGTGCGCTCATACCAACTATATACTTACTAGATGCACTCAACTCCCAGCAACGACGAGTCCTCTACCCCGCCTTTCGAAATTTTCAGGTTCACAAGGATCGATTCAAGAGAAGACAAAACTGCAAAAGACATCCACCGGGTTCTAACACTGTGGAGCCGGAGTATATGACATAACTAGGTAAACAGCAATGTATAAGTGCAGACAGCTCCGAACAGAGACGCCTACATCATACATACTCAACTTCCCACGAT
The DNA here is from genome assembly GCF_022965805.1 of Primulina eburnea. Taxonomy (NCBI): domain Eukaryota; kingdom Viridiplantae; phylum Streptophyta; class Magnoliopsida; order Lamiales; family Gesneriaceae; genus Primulina; species Primulina eburnea. The sequence goes on from NC_133110.1 coordinate 35,349,537, forward strand.
CTATTTCCCCAGCGCAGTAATTTCCAGAAAAAGTAACCACCGGGAAAGTTTTCCAAAAATGGGGAGCTATCAATACAGGGCTGCCCAAAGAACGAGTCACCAGGACAACAGCAGGTGAAGATGATGCCACCAAAAAATTTTCTTTTGTCGCAACTTTGTTTCAAATGTCGGAGGGTATCAGAGACTTCATTGCAAGATGATAAAGCGGCTTTGGAGTCCGAGACAAAATGAAAGCATTCCAACTATTTTTACCGATTAATGTCATCTCCTCTGAAAAACAAGAGAAGCTGTCGTCCCTAGAAGCTTGTCTCAAGACACGACACAGTTTCTTATTTCCGCCTCCACAGAACAAAATTTCATCAAAATAGTAAGCATCACACGTTCTAAAATTGGACTAAATCTCAAGATTTCAAAAAACATGAAGCATTCCAACTATTTTTACCGATTAATGTCATTTTGCTAACCAAGTTTAGAATGTAGATAGTGAGTCCTTGAAAAAAAAACCCTAACTTCATAAATTCCAGAAAATGCAGCCATCTAACTTTCTCCGTCCCAATTGAACATCTTCTTTTTTTCGTGACTCCAATGTATAGAACAGGATCCAGAACGCGATCTCCAAGCTGTATAAATTAACGCATTAGAGAGGACTTTATCATGCATAAATGGTCTCCAAAGAACTAATGATACATGCCTCATTTCCCATGGAAACTTGGAAACTTGCTGATCAACACGATTAATAAGCTTAAATCTTAGTTTTGGGTACGAAAGCATATACTTTCAGAATTTTTGTTCACTTTATCTGCTCAAAATAAGAATACATTATCGAAGTAAAGCTTGGATAAGTTCTAAAAAAAGCTTTGAAAAGCTACCTCGTCATAAATTTGATTCAAGATAGCTTGACCATCAAGATGTTCATGATGTGTTAATCTCTCAGCAGTGAGCAAAATTGACTGTCATTACATTTAACAGAAACTGTATGGAGTACCAATTGGTGATATGCCGCTTGATAAAATGACATCAAATTGAGTTTCACCAACATCTAACAAATAAATATGCCACCAAAATATAGGAGATATTGGTATCAGAGACCTAATCAAGCTAAACAATTACAGTCGAGCGATGATCAACTGGTGTGAAACAAGTTTTTGTCACATGATATTCTATGAGAAACTTTACGTGTAAGGCAGAATTAAAGAAACCTCACCTTCTCGTTTGTTCATGTCCTTTGCGATACAAGTGCAACTGCAGCAGCATAGGAACATTGTCTCGTACCATTTCTGCTTGGACATTTGTGTAAGATATGACAATCGGAGTCCCTACAATGACAGTGTCTATTGGAAAGGCGTACTCTGCCAACAACAGGCAACAAACAATGGCATATTGTTCATCTTAATCTATGCTGATACGCAAAAATTCAGGCTCAACTATTTATATGAATACAATTAACTTTTCTTCCACTTACTGACAACTGTACTTGTATTTCACTTTAAACATCAATGTATATCATATACAATTAATTTCATATCATGCATAATGCCTGGATATAATTACTCAATACTCACCCATCACTTGTAGGATAGGTTTGATGTTTTCTCCAAGATCCTGGCACATAATAATTAAAGGTGAGAAACATTTTAAAATGTAGACTTTTCAAATAAAAAATTCCAAAAATTGTCTAAAACTTCAATAAAGTTATTACAAGTCTTTGACTATTGAACTGGTATTAGAGTTCCCGGTTTCCATACTTGCAAACATGATCAGCTTAACAAAAATTTAATGCACCATTCTACAGAGTAATAACATGAGATAAGTCACCGCTAAAGCCGATATCGAAGGTAAATAACATCCATAGGGGGTCATTCAAATCTCAAAACAAGGAAAATGTTCAAGAAATTGTACATGTCTAGATTTTCTGGATAAAAACAAACCAAATTATTTGAAACATCGTTAAGACAAAATGATAAAGAAAATCCCAAGATAATGTAACTCACAACGAATAGTAGGATTCCAGTAGGAGATGAAGATTCCGAAACAGCTGATGAATAATGTCTGATATCCATCACAAAGTCATCAGTGTGAAGGCCCGGTGACTGAGATTCTTGGCACCCATATCAAATATAAGCGAATTGAGATACAATGGTATTCGGACTATCGTATGATAACTAGCAGTTAGCACAGAAGGTAGCTGTGTTTCCAAATTTTAAACTCTCAGATCACAAGTACAGAGCCACATCTCCAGAGTAGTACATTAAAACTTTGAAATAAAAAGTATGCATCGAGCTTAACATTTTTGTTCTAGGAACATAAACCAACAACAATTACCTGATGGTTGACCGGCAATGAAATGATATTTGTCTTTATTCCTGGTAGAAAGCCAACTATCAATAGTAATCCTATGTTCCCAAGTTCCTCCTTTGGAGACCCATCTCCAAAATTTTCAAACTCCTCATGTGTTCCCCATTGCACCTAACCGATAAGTCTGTAACGTTATATGATAATGTAGAATGTTTTTTGACCTAGTATATAATTAAAAAAAAATCAACACTTTAAAAGGCTAAATCAAAGAACAATTACCTAAGTAATAAGCACGGAGGCGTGATGCTGACTTTACAAAAGTTCAAGATTATTGCAGCGAATCACCATAAACATCGTAACAATAAGTAATTACCTCTGTTAGCTCATCAGTAAGCACGTCTCTCCCAACGACTCACTCAGATACAGTGAAAACTATGGAATCGTGGGACTAAATTTTTCTTCAATCTGCAGAGCATCGACTTGTTACCCAGCTAAAACACCATGTATAGGATACCCATATCAGAGAACTGGGAACAATACCAGCTCCTGAGCTGCTATAAAGTGCAAATAGGGGTTATAGGGGCAAAGGATACCAGGACAAAATGAGGTCGAATTGGTTCCGAGAAACCTTGTTCACAACCTCATCCACAGCATCCTACCATAACAACAGAGAGACATAATATTATTGGATAGAGCCGAGATAAAATAAGACTAATCGAATGCTTAAAATTCAAAATCGTCCACCATACAGATAGATTTTCCTATGATCGCGCTGCATTTTCTTAGAAGCCACAAATCATATTGCTACATAAAGTTCTTAAAAAATAATTGAAAAACAGTAAACTAAAAGCTTACATGTCAGTATGGATTTAAACATATCCTTAAGTACCCTTGCTAAATTTGCACGGAATTATGGATCGAACTCGCACAGTCTATGACATTGCAAAATATCTGGTTTATATGATAACAGATTTGGTTTATCCAGTTTCAAAAATCAGCAAACTACAGTTAAAAATCCATAACAGCCTATCAGACTAAGGAACCCAGTTTCCATCTAACAGAGCGCTCCATGAGCGGCTGACGCACGCCGATGATGCGAAGAATACGGCCGGCAGTTGGCTGAGGATTTTTTGTAAGAGATCTTCTACTAAATCGCTGATTTCGGTGATGATATCCTCGCCGCCCACCTTTGCTGAATGGAATTTCTCCTTCATTTTCATCATTTTCTTCAATGATCGAATGGACTGTTTCTCCATCGCCGCTTTCGGCCTGAGAAGAAGAGTAGCGGAGCCTTCGGACCACTGTGTACGGAGGACTATGAATATGTAAGCGAGAGTCGCATTTATGCAGTCGCTAATACATAAAGCGAAAAACGATTCTATTTTCTTAGTTCCCAGTGTCATATTTAATCTAGTAAAAACAAAATTTAAAAACAAATCAGACGTGTATTTGTATTAAATTTAATTATTTATGATGTCAAATTTCAATCTTTTTATTATATTTTATTTTTATATTTAACGTCAACATAACATTATAATGTCGATAGTGAAAATCAAAATTCATATTTTATATTGTATTTATATACTTCATTTTTCTTATATTCATAATACTAACTTCAAATAGATAATTTTAACGTGATTTACAAGTTACTGTGTTGATCTTTTGAATTTTTAATTTAAGCATTAATACTATTAAAAGTTAACAATTCGAGATTATTTTCCTAAAAAATATAGGCTTACTATCTCAACTATTATTTGGCTCAAGTTTATTAAAATTATATTAGAAATTACAAACATTTTTTTACGCTTAAACTTCTATTTAAAGGCCTTTCATGTTTTTTAGAATCTTAATACGTAGAAATAATAAATAATCGGAATCCAAATTAAAAACAGTTATTTTTATATTTTTCCAATGAAAACCATTTTTCTCTCTTTTAAAAAAAAATTTGTCATTTAAAATATAAACTTTATGTTTTTAACTTGGTTGTAAATTAAATGATTTTCGGGAATATTATTACTTTTATCAATGTCGAAAATTACACTCCCGTTTAACAAATGTTAATTTTTTAAATTAAAAAAAATTATTTCAAAATTTTGTTTAGTATTAAAATATTTCAATTCACCTCTATATATTTTTGTGATATCACTGACAAAATTATAATTAAAATGCAGGCTCGACTGTTGGTGTGCAATTCACCTGAAAAAGGGAGGAATATTAGGAGTCTAAAATTGCATGAATTATCCTTTTTATTTCATTATTATAATTATAATAATAATATAATTGCCAATAATAATTGTTTGAAAGTCATTAATTGCTGATAAAATGGAATATGAACAACTTCTTGTTGTTAAAGTATTGCCCCCATGAATCCACCAAGCTTATATAATAGATTCAATCTACACTTCTCATTAGTTTCAACTTCAAGATAAGTTCCGGGGATATGTCCAAAGTATGGATACACGACCTTCATGATTCAGGTATGTGTACTACTTGTCGATATACGATAATATTCATGGATTTTGGAAAAAAATTATGGATTATATGGATTACATTTTATGGATTATATTTTATTGATTTAGGTCTGAAAATGTTGTTGGAAAACGACGACATAGAAAAAGATAATGAGAATTCGAATTTATTGTCAAGAAACAATCAGCAAAAGCTCGTTTCTAGGTTTTTAAATCTAAGGTATTTACTATAAACTTTATTTTTTGTTTCCGTATTTTGGACATTTTTGTATATATGAAGAGAAATATCGTTCTTTCAAATTATATGATTTTATGTTTTTACAAAAGTAATTGGTAAGAAATCAGGGAACATGTTTGGATTAATTACTAACTTAAATTTTCTTAATATTAATGCTTGAATAGATTTAATTTGTTTTCGATTTTTTTTTTGTTGAATAAGCGATTTTATGGTGAAGAGCGATTTTATGGTTATTTGTCAATTAAAACGCGCTTTTGAGATCCTTCCCCTGCTAGCTTAATTTCCCGCTTAGGGTTTATTTGGTCTGTTAACCTCAGGCTGAACTCGAAAATGGAAGGAGAAGAGTTAACGGAGCACGAAACTGCTCTCTATGATCGCCAAATTCGTGTATGGGGCGCCGATGCTCAACGAAGGTATTAAAGATTCTTGCTTTATTTGTTTCTAGCGCAGTGTGTATAATGCTTATTTGATTTTCAGGCTGAGCAAGTCTCACATACTCGTCAGTGGGCTTGAAGGCAGTGTTATTGAGGTATTTGTGCTACTTTCTTATGATGCCTGAGTTGTCGGAGTTTGAGGTTTAGTTTTATTGTAGGTGGGGTTGAATCAATTGGGAACTTTATGATAACCATTTTTCTGATATTGATGCAGTTTTGCAAGAATATTGTGTTAGCTGGAGTAGGCAGTGTGACTATAAACGATGATCGTTTGGCGACTGAGGAGTTGTTGTCGGCCAACTTTTTGATACCTCTAGACAAGAGCGTGTACTCTGGGAGATCTCTTGCTGAGCTGTGTTGCGAGTCTTTGAAAGATTTTAACCCCATGGTTAGAGTTTCTGTTGAAAGAGGTGGGATCCTGGCTTCGTCTTGGATTAAAGATTGCTTGATTTGGAGTTTGGAGTTTGGAGATAATTCTGAAACTTGGATTCTTGCTTGTGGATTCTTTTTTTTTTTTTGTACTTATGTGTGGCTTCGAATATCTATGATCTCTGGTTGAGTAATGTTCCGGAAAACCCCGGTTTAATTTTTGCTTCATCTTCTTTAATCATCAACTGGTCCAAGTGTCGTGGATTTGGCTGCTATGATTGTCGTAGACTTCTTAATCTAATATGAAGTTTTCTTGATTCTTTCAGGTGAATTATCTAGCTTTAGTATTGATTTATTTGGGAAGTTTGACGCGGTAGTTATAAATTGTTGCTCCCTAGCAACAAAGGTCAGCATCCCTTATGTAGTTGGAGAAAGTTAAACTTTGGGCTGTTGTTTTTTACTGTTTTTCATAATGCAGGTTTCTTATTATTTGTTTTGAATGAATCTACTGCAGAAATCTGTTAATGAGAAGTGCCGCAAAATGTTAAAACGAGTTGCCTTTTATACATTGGATTGCAGAGACACATGTGCTGAAATATTTGTTGATTTGCAGAATTACACATACTTGAAGGTGATATATAACTCAGTTCAACATTTTACCTTGCGATTATTTGGTTTTGTGTGGCACATGCTTTTCATGTTCCATGATTTTATTTCCTTTAATGGACTGTGAATTGCTTAAATTAAATGATCTTGTTAAGTGATTTATGGGATTGAGCTTGAGATTTTCAGTCTTTTGTGTGGTTTATTCAGCTGAACTTATTACCGTGTCTTCATTGTGTATTTTTGGTTGAAATCGAAATTCAATTTCTTTTCCTCTCTCCTGTGGCAGAAAAAAGGTGATGAGAAGTTTGAATGCCTTGTAGAGTATCCCAGTTTTGAGGTATGATTGTTATGCTTGACCAGTTTTCTAACCTCTCACCTTACCAATTTATTTACAATAGATGATGGTTTAGTTTCTGCTAAATGTAAGCATAAAAATAGACTGTGACTCGGATTGCTGGACTTACCATTTTACTCTTATTGGGAGATGCTGTAGAATTTCTTTTGACATGGCATATAAGATGCATAAACCTCCAAGAAAGTTAAACTGAGCTTAGAACTTTACTGGTAGTAGTAAACTGGTAACTCCAGAATTTTGAGGATAAAAACAAGCATGTTCTTAGTTTGTCTGTTGTTTGTGGGCTGCAGTTTTATTGATATAGTATGGAGTAGAAATTCCATCATTATTTCTTGTGGAATACTGGAATATAAAAGATCCACTTCAGACTTCAGAGCTTAAAAAAGTTGATGGGTAAAATGAGAAAATTATTTAGGTCAGCTTATAAGGACAAACTTATCCATCTTGGATCACCGACAAGATCATTTACTGGATAGTTAATTCATGCAAAGAAGAGAAATTTAGAGGCCATGTTGAAACCAATTTATAGACCACTGCTGTTGCAACACTAAAGGAACTTTAGACACTCTAAAGGAACCTCTAAAGTTCCTTCTAAGAGGTGGTTAATTAATTATTGATCTATTTTGATCATGAGTAGGGAATCAGATATCAAGAACATTTATCAGCCTGGCCGATGCTAACTGCGGGTTAGAGATGAGGGTACAGATGGGAGATGATAAGGGATAGTTCCGATTGTTGAAGCTGAGGGGTGAATGGTAATAGTAGCTGGTGTCAGATGCTTTGGGCTTAAGCTCTTTACTTCGAAACATAAAACTGACTCTTAATACTCTCTTATGGAGGAAACCAGCACTGTTTCCTGATAACATGAATCTCACCTCTGGCTCACCGCACACCAACTCATTATCATTCAGCTTCCATCTGCCTCTTTATTTATGCACTTAACAATCTTGATTTTTTTGCTAATTCTGTCTTGATATTTCATAAGGCGTATGTCCTTTTTTGTTCCACACAGGAGGCTATTTTTGTCCCATGGAAATCACTTCCAAAGAGGGTTTCTAAGTTGTACCTAGCTATGAGAGGTATGATTTTGGTGTCGTCATTTCTTGCAATACAGAAGATTACTGAAGTGGAAACAATTGGTTTATACTGCTCCTGATACATGTTGTGATTACCAATTTTTATACCTTGTCATTTTGGAAGTGGTTATGTGAATCTTTTCAGTGATAGAAAAGTTTGAAGAGCTTGAAGGCCGCAGTCCAGGGGAAACATCGACCTCCGACTTGTTCAATGTCCAAACGTTGAGGAGGGAACTTTGTGAGGCAAACGTATGTCTTGTGCACTTTTCATCAATCATACAGTTGAGTAACATCCATTTTTGTACCTGATCTTTTATAATCTTATGTAGTCAGTGAGTGAGTCGCTGATACCCGACTCCCTCCTGGTGAGATTGTTGAAAGGTAAAACAGAATTCCCACCTGTTTGTGCCATCATTGGTGGAATCCTTGGCCAGGTACCATGTTTCCAAACAGTCTCTTGAATGTAGCTGTGCAAATGAGTTACAGTATCCGCTGATTTCCAAAATTTCATCCACGCAGGAAGTCATTAAAGCCATATCAGGCAAGGGTGATCCGCTAAAAAATTTCTTCTTTTACGATGCAATGGATGGTAAAGGTTTGATCGAAGATATATCCAAGGCGAAAACTGAAGGCTGAAGTTTAGGCTCTCGATTAATTATTCGGATTAGGCTAATGGTTCGTGTTTTCCAGCTCACTGGAATACAGATGTTTACTACCGTCTAGGAAAATGATGTTTTTTTTTAATCTGAATCTGAATCTGAATCTGTTACTCAATGCAGCATTGTTTAAGCAAACAGCCAGAACTATTGGATACCTTTTCAAGTAGCTCTTTAAAAAGAAATAGAAGCAGTTTCGTGTCGAGCAATTAGCTTAGATGATAAACACTTGGATTTAAAAAAACCTGATTTAAAAAAAAAACCCTTTTACAATATTAGTGTCTTATTAAATCAATTTCACATAGATTTTCAAATAATTTTGACTTAATCATCCATAATCGTGACAACTCTGCACATAATTTCTCATTCTGGACTTTTGAGTTATATCGATGAGTAACATTCTTGTAAGACATTTGAGAAAAAATATAATTTGGGAATTCGGTATTTGAAAAAAAAATCTGAATGTACATCCCCACCATAATATTTTAATCCGATTTTTTTTTTCCATTTTCAATCACTGTGTTCTATCCTTAACAAGAACAGCGATAGAAAAGGAGATATCGTAATCTAGAACTTTAGGCTTTAAATTTAAAAAGTAGAAAAATCAGGAACGTGGGCAAATTCAAATCCCACTAAATTCTCATCCATTAACACCATCACCAATACATCGATTCATCAAGAAAATAACCAACATAATAGACAGATCCCACCATGAAAAAATCATCAGAAGCAGGAAACTCGAACGAATTACAGTTGAGTGAGAAAAACCAAGAATTGTTCCAAAAACTCGAGATTCTTGAAGAAGATTTGATGATATCTTTACAAAAACCCAACCCCCCACAGAACCAACGTAGGGATTTAACTGGCACATCAAAAGGTGGCAACATTTTAACTTCTTTTGATCAGCTACTCGAGAATTCGCCTAGAGAGCTCATGTCTTCTCTTCAAAGCACAATATCGCCTTCGGACACGATTTCGAACGCAAGAAACTGTGATATTGCTGTTGAAGAAGTGATTATGGACAGAAGGGATGTGATCATGAGCGGTAAACTGAAGGGGAGACGCCTGGTTTTCGACTCGATGGAGGTGGAAAATGAGATTGCACTGGGGTGGGATTATGAGGTTAATAGCGGTGTGATGATCCAAGAACAAGAAGTGATCATGAATGAAAATTGTGGTGATGATGGGAAAATGAGCCGATCGCGATCATGCACGTTCTCGGGTTCGATTTTGTCGGAAGAGGGAGTGGTCGAGGAGGAGGAGAAGACGGTGGTGGAGCCGGGGAACGTGGCAGAGAAAAGCGGCTGCAGGAGGATGAGAGGCGGCGGAGGTGGAAGGTGCATGGTTGTTGCAATGGCTTGGTTAGTGATTTTGCTGTTTGTGTTCATTTTTGTCCTAATTTCAATGAGGTGCAACGGGGAATCGGTGCATGGAGAATTGGTTCCAACATGAATATTATTATAGCCAATCAATTATTAATTTTATTTTTATTATTGTTGTATTTAGATGGACTGCTTTAATTGACTAGTAATTTTATGCATACAGCCTCAAATATTTTTGGTATTAATTTTATTTTAAGAAGCTATGGATTATGTTAAAAGAGTAGGTCTCTTGTGAGACATTCTCATTAATCTTTATCTGTAAGACGGGTGAACTCTACCGATATTCACAATAAAAAATAATATTCTTATCATAAAAGTAATATTTTTTCATGGATGACCCAAATAAGATATATGTCTCACAAAATACGATCAGTGAGATCGTCTCACAAAAATTTTTGTCATGCTAAAACTAAGAACTTAATGAAAATATTTTTTTAAAGTTTTTGATAATGAAATAAAGTAATTATTTAAGTTTTTTTTCTCAATTTTTATAACAATAACTTGGGTGAGACGGTCTCACGGGTCGTATTTTGTGAGACAGATATCTTATTTGGGTCATCCATGAAAAAGTATTACTTTTTATATTAATGCTGTGTTTGGTTTGAATGATAGGATTACTTAAATGATTATCACATAAATGATTAAAAAAATGATTACTTCAGATTTGAATTTAGTGTTGAAATAGGTGTTGCGTTTGGTTTGACTTTAAAGAGTGTGATTAACTATTAAATTAACTATGTAGTACCCAAAATACCCTTTCCCATATTTGTTTAATTATTAAATTCAGATAGACAGTATGTCCTATCCTCAAATTTCCTTCGACAACTATCGTCCACCCAATATGTTGGACGAAAACCCTAGCCAACATCAACGTGAATAGATCCGGATAGATGTATGCAATCTTCTCGACAATCTGTGGATCGTCGTTTGTTCCAGCTGAATCAAACATCAGAAGGACTGATGTATAGATTGTTCTCGTTCTCTTTCCGTCGACGTAGCCAGAAACTTTGACAGATAAACAATTGTGCGGAAGGAAATTGGATATCCAACCTTGTGACTGGCCATTAATGTGAGTATTTTTGGGGAAAATCTTACTGTTTGTGTTATTTACAAATTTTGTTTCTTTTCCGAATTGTTTAGTGTAAATGTATGGAAAAAAATTCTTTTTTGTAAGTTTACAACAACCGAAATGGATTGCAAGTTATTTGGGTGTATTTTTTAAAGGTTATTCACGTATGATTTGTGTGTTTCTCGTTCATGTACGACTTAATTTTCATATTCTGTGATGAAGTTGAAAAATATTATACTTGTTCTTTGTAGTAAATAAATTTATGTAGTTTACGAATGAGTAGTTGGGTAAAACTTCTTTTCGAGGACATGTCTGTAGTTACCTAACTAATTTTAAAATTGATTCAACAAATCTTTTCCATAGCTCTCATGGATGTGAAGACCCCACCACAATGCGAGTGCGGCAATGGGTCTATGGTATTACGTGAAGCTGGTCAATACTCCACCCGACCGGGCCAATATTACGTTATATGTTCCGCCGGTTTAAAACACCGGAACCGATTCCTTTGGTACGATGATTATAATGTGGAAAAGATATCTGGGAACAATGAACCATCATCAAAAAATATTGGGGGTTCAAATGTGTCACAAATTCCCACGTCTCCTTTAACATTTCGTCGGCACACACAAGCATCCACTGAAGCTTCTAGTCACAAACTTCTACTCTGAAGAATACCGATACAATTGACAGGAAACAACAAGTTACAACGGATTCTGTTATGCCATCTACCACATTCGGGAGAGCCACTAATGCAGTGGACCAAACACCTGTATCTGTGGAACAACTTTGTTGTTGTTTTGGATGCTTTTGCCTATTACTGTGTTTACTGATGTTTTTCATGGTTCTTATTATAATTTCTAAATAAATACTTTGTTGTGACTAAGTTTTCTGTTATGTAATATCTGTTGCGAAAAAAAAACACGTTGGTGTTAGATATCGTATGTGTGATTGAGTTCTTGTGGTCACTATTTTGTTGTGGAATATAAAAGTTTTTGCATGTGTAAGATTTTTGTTGGTTTCATTGAAATTTTGGTAACAATAATTAATTTTAGTTTAGATTCTTATGTTGAATATAATTTTGAATCCACTTTCATCATTACATTTGGCTTCTTACCTTCATCGATCATTGCAACTTGAGTACTAAGGCCATCCAGAAGATGCATTGACGCATTGGTAAGATGACAGTAAGAAGCACGTTCTCTCATTCTCATATGTTTACCATTTTTTTATTTAAAGAAGAACTTATGTCAACATCTGTTTGTAGAGGATTTCCCATAATGCAGAGGACAATTAATTTCCAGGGTTTAAGGTACATGATTGTTGCTGAGTTGTGGTTGTTCAATGCGATGCATTTGTTGTAAGAAATCAAGTAATCTGAAATTTCAATCTTCCTGCATCCGAAGGTCAGTGAGCACTGTATGTTGAATTAACACTTGTCAAGTTTCTTTACAAACATGTAGGCAGATTGATGAGATATGCTTTCAATTCACGTCTGAATAATAATTATTTACTTTCTGTCTCTTTACTTCTCAATTGCTTTGTAATTGTCGCGTACTGAATGAAGTCACGTACTGAATGAAAATTAATGTCTATGTGTAGTGTTTGACCTAGATTGCCTAAAATATCACATCAATTTAATTTTATATCTTAGAGGATATGACATTAATTTTGGTAGATTTCTGTGTAATAAATGCTTGTCGGTGTGTATTTAAAGGGCTTTGAGAAGCATGACTTATTCATCATCTAAAAATAACATATCTCTTAAATTTGTAGGCAAAAAAATGCACGTCACATTTCCCACCTACTCTGAAGTTTCTGTTACTAGCAAATACACAATCTCAGTGGTATCCCCGTTATCAGATGAAGAAATCGAAGGTGGTGATCAACCTCAAGAAGCCTCGAAGAATAAAAAGATTGTTCCTACGACATCTAATCTTTCGTTGAAGAGAACAGCTGGCCGAACAACGAGTTTTGAACCTGTCGCCGACATGTACTACAAAGAACTAATGGAAGGTTTAAAAACCAAAAAACGTGGGTGTATTGCAGATAGTAGGTCCAAAAAGATTCGTGTTGCAACTGATAAATGTGTACTTGTTGTCAATCTCGAAACATCGGACGATTCAAGTGGCTAAAAATGATACTTTCTTACGTAAGGCATGCGGTCTTGCAACCACCCTTTTGTATATTTTTGAATGTATTATATTTGTATATATGTGCTGCATGGTTAGGTTTGCAAGACTGGTTTTCTTTGGTGTGGCGTAATGGGATTTGTACGAATCATTACGATATTTTGTAATGAACTTCTGATCTTCACCTTTTCCTTTGTGAATTATGTGTATTTACGAAATTCCCTACCAACAAAAATGTTCGACGTAAGTGTCTATGTTTACGATATTTGCAGAACCAACTTCATTATAAAGTGTAGGTGTTAATCAAACAAAAGATAACAAAGTGCAGTATAATTGTTTCATAAGATTTTTAATGCACGTATTTACATGATGCTTTAACATACTTGATTCTACATTAAACTAACCAGGATGACTTCTTTACAACTTAATTCTCATCAACAAATGAGACAACAAAATTCGTAGCAAGTTCAAAACACACCAGAGTTCATAACACAAAAGATTTGATGTCAAGATAAAAACAAAAGATTAGCAACTACAGGCATAGAGTCAACGTCATTTTAACATATTTGATGCTATATTAAACTAACCAGGATGATTTCTTCACAACTTAATTCTCATCAACAAATGAGAAAACAAAATTCGTAGGAAGTTCAAAATGCACCCGAGTTCATAACCCAAAAGATTGGATGTCAATCTGAAATTTACACCAAAACAAAAGATTATCAACTACAGGCATAGAGTCAACGTCATTTTAGCAACCGTCTGGCTAAGCTCAATCTTCCGGCATCACCCAAACGCAAAAAAAGTGATAACTTGGCAGGGTTGTCCACCAATATCTCAATAACAGTTACTTTCTCGTCTTCGCTCAACTCACGAATTGTGTCCATAACCTTTAACACATTGTCTTGTGCAATGCGCATCTTATCATCCTCTGCATCTTTTTCTTTTGTCAATTGCTTGATCAGATCCGTCATTGTATCTTTCGTGATGATGGCGAAATGATTAATGGCTTCTACTATCGCATCATCATCCACCTGCTTCCTTTTCTTCCCTTCGACTTTGCATTTGACGTTGGTCGTGACGATGGTGTCACAGACACAGACATTGACTCAGCACCTCCCTCGTCCACAGAGAACATTTCGTCGAGGCTCATACTTATATTGTTTGGTAGTTCAGGTGTCATTGTAAGGACCTCTTGGACTGCTGCAGTAAAATGTTCCGCTTTGTCTCCGATAGCCCGATCATTACCAAATATTTCGCACCATTCATGGTAATACATCCACCTTTTGTGTCTCATTGATCGTGCATTGTTGTATGCCTAAAAATTTTATAAACAAGACAATAAGGTGCAAAATTTTAGTGATGAACATAAGTGGAGAACATTTTGGAAAAATAAAATTACCTTAATTAGTGCTTCCCATATTTCGTTTGGTGCTTCAATTGTCTTCTCTGTGTCGTTCCATCCAACACCATTTTTACTTAAAATTTTCACCAAAGAGCCATACAATTTCTTCCAGACATGCACTTTGGAGTTAATATGTGGGTTGTCACGTAAGTTTGTGTTAGGGAATGCAACTTTCATACGATTTTCAAGAAAAGATAAATAGCTTGGTCTGAATCCATTGCCGCTCTTCCAACCTTCTGTGGAAGCATCTTTCAGTGCTTGTATCAAACATTCTTCCTCACGTTCACTCCCAGTACGTCTTGTCCTCTCTGCTTTCTTTGCTTTGCCAACACAACTCTCCGAAGTTCATCCACTTTCCATAATTAGGATGTTGCCACTTATGTTGTCCTACTCCTGCAAATAACACAGACCACTAGTTAAGCATGTGAGAAAAACATCAATAATTGACACTGTCAGATTTAAATTAGGAAAAGAAAAATTCAATGTTGGACCAGAAATCAATAAAACAAAAATAACATAATTAAAATTCAATCATGTTGTCAACATTTAAAAGTAATGAACATCAAATGCCACAAATACAGGTCCTGAAAAAGTACAACTACATAAGTACAGGAATCCGAATGTTTTAGTTAAAATTGTTCCACATAGACATGGCGAGGTTTTTCCTCCACGTATCCCACTCAGACGATGATTCGAAGCTGTTGATAAATCATCTTGGGTGTCATTGGCCGGACTTACTACGTCATCATTCAAGTCCTCAATTGGATCATCTGGCATTTCAAACCTGATGAAGTTATGCAACAAAATACATGCCAGTATTATCCTGTTTTGTGTCTTCAATGGATAGAACGAAGGACTTCGAAGTATGGCTCATCTTTTCTTCAACAAACCAAAGGTTCGTTCGATTACGTTTCGAGCTTGCGCGTGTCTCCAATTGAATAACTCCTTATAATTATGTGGTCCATTTGCACGGTTTCCCCAAGCATCCTTATGATATCGTACTCGCCTGTACGGAGTCAAGCATCCCTCGACATTGGCATATCCATTGTCACATAGGTAATAACAACCTGAAAATAATAAAAAATTTATTAGCTCGTTAACATTATGTAAGCAATAAATTGATGAGGAAATAAAGAAAAATGTTTGCAACCAAAACAAAGAAATAAAAAATTTAACAAAGTGTGACAGTTAATAACACAAAATCATACTAACAAAACCTCTGGAAATTTTCATTGTATCGTCACGAGTCAATGCATCTTTAAGAACTCTAGCATCCGCTGCAGATCCCTACCACCCCGTAAGTGCATATATGAACTTCATGTACCGGTCGCAAACTCCAAGAACGTTTACTGCAATAGTACATTTTCTTGTTCTATATCATGCCTTCTCTGTGGTAGGTACATGTACACTTATATATGTTCCGTCCAAAGCTCCAAGACATCCATGTACAATTAAGAATAATATGTTCGTATGGATGTATTTATCAACATGCTCATACATGATAACTTCAAATGTTTATTTTGTAGAAGTAATTAAGAAGGGCTTCAACTTACCTTGAACCATTTCCAAGATTCGTTGGTGCAAGCATCATCGACAGGCGATGGTTTCACCAATAGTATAGGATGTAACATGAGAATTGAACCGAGCACTTGATGGAAATGGGTGCTGATTGTATGGCCACTACGTATGTAATCATGACCAACAAGTCGAGTTTTCTTGTGATGAGCCAATATAGACAGAAACATTGTGACCTTCTCTTCAATATGAATATGTAGTAACCCGAATTCCAAATTGGGTAATTAACGGAGTAATGGTGATTAAGAAGGTTTAAGGTGTAATTTTTACCGAGTCATGATCGGACGGACCGAAGATGGTTCGGAAGCACCGAAGAGTTCGTAAGGTCCGAAGTGAGTTCGGTGGATCCGATAATTAGGTGTCAAGAGTTTATCGACACGTGGGAGTTCGGACGTTCCGAAGTGTAGGTTCGGTGGATCCGATCATGAGGTGTCAAGAGCAGCTGGACACGTGCATGTTCGGACGGTCCGAAGTGTATGATCGGAGGATCCGATCATGAGCTGTCAAGAGCCAATGGACACGTAGCGTTCGGACGTTCCGAAGTGTTGTTCGGAGGATCCGAACATGGCCTATAAATAGTGCTCGGATTTCTCATTTTTGACTTGCCAATTTCTTGAGTTTTCTCTCATTTTGGAGAGTTTGGAAGGTTTCTAGGGTTAGTTGTTGGTCGAGCGATAGCTAAGAGCTGCCAGGAGTAGTAGCGTAGCGGCGCCTGAGTTTCAAGGCAATCGACATCAAAGGGCTGTCGACGGACGAAGGTAAACCCTAAACCTTTGGTAGTACTAGGGAGTACTGGTTTTGCTAGTCGAGCATGGTAGTATTGTTCATTGGGTGCTTTTGATGCGTAGGCTTGTGCTAGACCTGATTAGCGGTGTTGCGTAAGGCTAGGCTTGCTGTGATAGAGGTACGGAAGTACTATCCGAGATATCCTGGTTGAGTATACATTCTTATATGTGTTGCATGATTATGTGGTGCATTGATATATGTCACATGATGCATGTTATTATGTCACGAGTTATGATGCATATTGCATATCATGTTGAGCCGTATCTTCTTCGAGATAGCCTTTACTGTTGAGCTGTATCTCTTTCGAGATAAGCTATATCTTGGGGCCGCTCAGCCCTGTCTTGTGGACGCATGGACACCGAGAGTACACAGTGGCCGACGGGTCGGGAGGGCTTCGGTGGTCCGGGACATTTTAGGTCCACGTCTGTCTTGTAGTGGATGCAGTGACCCAGAGGTTGGACCGCGCGGCACTATCCACTTGGCGCCTCTAGACTGAGCATTTTGAGATCCTTTGTGATTCCTGTTTCTTGACTACCCTGGTATCATATCATAGCATGTGCATTTCATATAGGTCTGTATACTCATACTTTTGTACTGGGCGTTCTTATCGCTCACGTCCTCGGTTTTGTTTATTCTTGGACACCCCATTCCCTCGGGGCAGGCCTCAGGTTGGACAGCTCAGGAGGAGCAGGAGGAGGACGTTGAGTAGCTGGTTGGTTTAGTTTATCGGTATTGTTTTGATTCGATATGGTTGTATTGGATATTTTATTTTGGAGTTATTCTAGACTTCGATTGGGTTGTATAACCATTATTTTTGTTGACTTTTCCGCTGTTATCTCTGATTATTGTTAATTAGGTTAATTGCATGCTTAGTTTTTGATTAGTAGGTGATTCTGGAACGGGTCACTACATTTATGGTATCAGAGCATGCATACGATTTTGGGATATAGATTTCTGTTTTAGGAATTCCGTTGACCAATTTACTAGTTTCCCTATTCTATGTTGTAGCAATGGCTGACCATTTTGATGACGGGAGTAGTCAGGGGAGTGTAGGTCGATGGGGTGACCAGGACGATCATAGACGTCATCGTGAGCATCGTCATCGTCGGGATGGTCCTAGGCGTTTTGATTTGCATCGTTTCATTCAGATGGGGCCTAAGCCTCTAGTTGGTGGAGAGACTCCTGATGATGCTGAGGATTGGATAGAGCGCATGGAGAGTTGTTTCCGTGCATTCCAGTGCACCGAGGAGCAGAAGATAGAGACTCTTAGTTTTCTTCTCGAGGGCCGTGCTCGCAGGTGGTGGCGATCAACTTCTGCGCCGATAGTTCAGTCGCAGTGTAGAGCGACTTGGGTCGATTTCCGTGCAGCATTCATGCAGCTGTACTTTCCTCCAGCCCTTCGCCAGGCCAAGACGATTGAGCTCCTGAACCTTAAGCAGGGGAGTATGTCTGTTGATGAGTATCAGCAGAAATTCTTCGAGTTGTTACCCTTTGCGCCTCATATCAGTGGCAGTTCTGAAGCCAAGTACGATCATTTCCTTCAGGGCCTTAACCAGGAGATCTTTGATCGAGTCACTGTCTGTGATAATCCTACTTCGTACGATGGGTTGGTGAACCGGTGTCGTCAAGCAGAGATCAGTCTCCAGCGTGGTAGGGCTATTCTTTCTTCTAGACCTCCGAGTGTTTTGAGCCCTCGACCTCAGTCTTTCAAGAAATCTGGTTCTTCTTCTTCTGGATCTGGATCAAGGTCTAGCGGTGTTGTTCGCTTTGGTGAGAAGAAGGATTTTTGTGCGCATTGTGGGAAGAACCATCCATCGGAGCAATGCCGAGTAGCCGCAGGAGCTTGTTATCAGTGCGGAGAGAGGGGGCATATTAAGAAGAATTGTCCTCAGTTGCGAGGTGGAGCAGGATCTGGTTCTGGATCCCAGACGACTGTTCAGCAGAGGAGACAGGGTCAGGCAGTGGGTAGTTCGAATCTTCGACCTCGTGCCCAAGGTCAGGTTTTTGCGCTGAACCAGGATCAGCCTGGGATGTAATTGTTATACAGTTGTAATGAAGAATATTTGCAGTGTATTACAATGGTGTTTTATTCTCTAAGCCTGATTTCGAGGACGAAATTTTTTTAAGGGGGGGAGAATGTAGTAACCCGAATTCCAAATTGGGTAATTAACGGAGTAATGGTGATTAAGAAGGTTTAAGGTGTAATTTTTACCGAGTCATGATCGGACGGACCGAAGATGGTTCGGAAGCACCGAAGAGTTCGTAAGGTCCGAAGTGAGTTCGGTGGATCCGATAATTAGGTGTCAAGAGTTGATCGACACGTGGGAGTTCGGACGTTCCGAAGTGTAGGTTCGGTGGATCCGATCATGAGGTGTCAAGAGCAGCTGGACACGTGCATGTTCGGACGGTCCGAAGTGTATGATCGGAGGATCCGATCATGAGCTGTCAAGAGCCAATGGACACGTAGCGTTCGGACGTTCCGAAGTGTTGTTCGGAGGATCCGAACATGGCCTATAAATAGTGCTCGGATTTCTCATTTTTGACTTGCCAATTTCTTGAGTTTTCTCTCATTTTGGAGAGTTTGGAAGGTTTCTAGGGTTAGTTGTTGGTCGAGCGATAGCTAAGAGCTGCCAGGAGTAGTAGCGTAGCGGCGCCTGAGTTTCAAGGCAATCGACATCAAAGGGCTGTCGACGGACGAAGGTAAACCCTAAACCTTTGGTAGTACTAGGGAGTACTGGTTTTGCTAGTCGAGCATGGTAGTATTGTTCATTGGGTGCTTTTGATGCGTAGGCTTGTGCTAGACCTGATTAGCGGTGTTGCGTAAGGCTAGGCTTGCTGTGATAGAGGTACGGAAGTACTATCCGAGATATCCTGGTTGAGTATACATTCTTATATGTGTTGCATGATTATGTGGTGCATTGATATATGTCACATGATGCATGTTATTATGTCACGAGTTATGATGCATATTGCATATCATGTTGAGCCGTATCTTCTTCGAGATAGCCTTTACTGTTGAGCTGTATCTCTTTCGAGATAAGCTATATCTTGGGGCCGCTCAGCCCTGTCTTGTGGACGCATGGACACCGAGAGTACACAGTGGCCGACGGGTCGGGAGGGCTTCGGTGGTCCGGGACATTTTAGGTCCACGTCTGTCTTGTAGTGGATGCAGTGACCCAGAGGTTGGACCGCGCGGCACTATCCACTTGGCGCCTCTAGACTGAGCATTTTGAGATCCTTTGTGATTCCTGTTTCTTGACTACCCTGGTATCATATCATAGCATGTGCATTTCATATAGGTCTGTATACTCATACTTTTGTACTGGGCGTTCTTATCGCTCACGTCCTCGGTTTTGTTTATTCTTGGACACCCCATTCCCTCGGGGCAGGCCTCAGGTTGGACAGCTCAGGAGGAGCAGGAGGAGGACGTTGAGTAGCTGGTTGGTTTAGTTTATCGGTATTGTTTTGATTCGATATGGTTGTATTGGATATTTTATTTTGGAGTTATTCTAGACTTCGATTGGGTTGTATAACCATTATTTTTGTTGACTTTTCCGCTGTTATCTCTGATTATTGTTAATTAGGTTAATTGCATGCTTAGTTTTTGATTAGTAGGTGATTCTGGAACGGGTCACTACAGAATATATGTAGAGTCGAGTAGTCCTCCAACATTAGTTAACAAGTAACACAATCGTGCAAATGCATTCCTATTCATTCGCAAGTTCACCACACATTGAACGTCTCATATTTCAATAATACGGTGCAAATGGTTCAATTGGACATTTATTCTTTGTGTAATGTTGTAGGTGACTGTTGTTGTACGCGAATGGCACCGTCGTTTTGAACGTATCTTTATTTGTTGTCGTCTCAAGAGTAACATTATCAACAAGGATCGACACATGATTTGGTGAAGCATCACAAAAAGCAGAATGCGTCTACGCATAATGGTCATCTATTGCAGATACTTGAAAACATATTACAATTTTATATTTGTTTAAAACTGCAGTTACAAATACCCAATACAATTTCATATACACACCACTGGAAGTTTGAGAAAAAAATTTCTTCTAAATCGTTTTATTTCAGGATCAATAGTAATATAAAGAAAAATAAATTTTAAGTCAGTAAGAAACGCAATTCAATCTTGACGATTAAACAAAATCCGCTCTGTTTAAATATGGATTATTACACGCACATCAACCACCATGTCTTAAATAATCAGATGAGAAATTATTAATCGGTTTTGGTTTTTCAGTGTAATTAAATATAATGATGAAATCGCATAAAAAAATCACCAGAAAAATGTTCAACAAAGGAGAGATACAACGATTACGTCAAACACATATAACACAAACACAAAACAAAACAAGAATGAGTTAAAAATAGGCAAGATACAGTTTTAGCCAGAAAAAGTAAACAGGAAGAAAGGTCAGATGACGACACAGTGAGAGCCTCCTCGAATTGATGCGAAAGTAAATCCGAGAAATGAACATTAGATAACTTCAATTCGACAACAGATTCTACAAATTAAACTATGAAACGAAAAAAATTAAACACTAAAATCACCTGATTTCCGAAGCTTTCAAGCCAGACAAGAAATACGTAAGCGACAATCTAAACTTCCTTCGTACGTTCTCTAGTTGGGCGAAGAGTTTTTGGTTGAGCTTTTGGGTTGGATGAAAGGGTAAAATAGGAAAAGATACGTTGGATAAAAAACATGACTAATAATAATGGGTTGGGCCATGTGTTTATTTAAGCCATCCTAGTACAAGAGAGTCCATTGGATAGGGGATTGAGTGGGTTTAGTTAAAAACGAACCAAGCATTGGATCATGAGGGACAAAATTAAACAATCATACTTTATCAGGTAAACCAAATGCTGCGTAAGAGTATTACTTTTTATTGTGAATATTTGTAGGATTGACCCATCTCACATATAAAAATTCGTGAGACCATCTCACAAAGAAACCAACTCAATGAAATAAAGTAATTATTTAAGTTTTTTTCTCAATTTTAAAATTTATGAAGCTATATAAAAGTGTTTTGATTTTCTAGATTATAAAATAATTAATCTACTTCATTCAATTTAGTATAAATAAATTTTTTGGCTTAATGAGATTTTAAGTGGGATTAGACCTATTTTTTTTTTGTATTTAGACAAATCTTGTTTAACTTCGACTTCAGTTTGGTAAACTTAAGGCCCATTAGTAGTAGTAATAAGTAGGCTAAGATATGGTATAAATGGGCTTAGCCCACTTGAGGCAGTCCTATAGTTCTTGTTATTTAATATTTTAATAGACAACTGACAAAAAATATTTGAAAAAAATTAGAAAATAGTTTAATAATTGTACAATCTATAAATATTTAAAAGTTTCTTGTGTATATGCAATCCACATCTTTGTCACATAAGTAATATACTGTAAAATTAAATCTTCTACTAGCCATGGGTACGTTGTCTCAATAAAATGACGATATCTCGAGTTCAAAATATCGTGTTATAAAACTATACCCCTAATATAAAATAAATATTTTAAGATTTTCATAACTAGATCTGATAGACATTTATCTATTAAAAACTATATCATTTGAGAAGAATAGTGCATGCATGATGGATCGATGGTTTACATTATTTACTTTTATAGACATTTTTCAAATTTTATATTATGATTTTCATGGAAAAAAATGAATGGAATCGAATAATGTGACAATAAATTGAAAAATTAAATAATATCACATTGTGGCTTTCCATTCTATAAGGCTAATAATTAAAGGGAGATATCACCTCTTTCTTTCAACTCAAATTATGTTATCAATACATTTATAATGATCGTCCAAGGTTCCATGCTGTGACTTATTTTAACCTTACTTTTTAAATTTACTTTTTGGAAAAAATATTTTTTTAATATTTGTGTTGTCCTTTCATATTTTATATCAACATATAATAAAATGATATATGAGACGAAACATATGTTAGTACAGCAATTGAAAAAATGTATGAATCAAAAAAATCGTAGGATTCGAGTTGGTGTTTATAACAATATAACTCAGAGTAGGTCTCTTGTTAGATGGTTTCACGAATCTTTATCTGTGAGACGGGTCAACCCTACCGATATTCAAAATAAAAAGTAATATTTTTAGCATAAAAATGAATATTTTTCATTGATGACCCAAATAAGAGATCTGTTTCACAAAATACGACTCGTAATACCGTCTTACACAAATTTTTGCCTATAACTCAAATGCATAAGCTCAAATATCACGTTTCGATCGTTCGTCTATTATGAAAAATTATTGTTTCTTAGCAATCTCCCTCTAAGTTATTTCACTTTTTGCATTATGTACAAATCAATTGAATAAATATTGTTTGTTATTTTACCGAAAATCATAATGCAGAACTATCTATCAAAACTATCATATTTCATCGACTCCAAATAATATATTAGTTTTGCTCGTTGATAGAATTAAATGTTGGGATTCCTTGTCTAATCCCACATTTCGATGTCACATTAATAATTGTAAAAACTTGATAAGGTTGTATTTAATAATATCAATCGTTAGTACATAAAGGGTAACCAACTTTATCGTCTTTTTATATCTCCTCATTAATATTACTTTACTTGGTACAATCTTTGATTAAAATCCAATACATTTTACTTTATTCATTGTTATTTATATCTTTGAACCATATCGATATCATCTTTAAATGTTTTTCTTATACAATTTTTGTCGTTTATGTTGTTAAAATTAAATCTTAATTTAATACTTTTAGATTTTAACGTTTTAAATCATCTTTCGTATGAAGAGTTGATACGATGATGCACAATGTAGCGTGTGATCGATCTCATGTCAGCGTCATATTGTCGTCCGTAGAAAAATCCGATCTCAACGGATACCTATGGTATTTTAGAAAGGAAAAAGCAAAAACAAAAATTGGCTATGTATTATGTCAAATTCTAAATCATTTCTAATTTTAAAAGCCCCCATCGAATTTGATTTATCCTAATTGATATATGATATTTGGTGTGACATTTTATATTATTCATATCATGTCACATATATTTTAAGCTAAAGTCATTTCATAATATAAGTTTAATTTAACGCAAATTTAATATATATATATATATATAGTAGTGAATGTGTGTGTATAAATTATAGTTTGATACAAAATATAACTTTTACATATGTGTGTGTATAAATTATAGTTTGATACAAAATATAACTTTTACATATTATAAATTTCAATGTAAAATATAAATGAACAAGCATTTTCACTCAATGTTTAAAATTAAATTCTCATTCATGACCTTTTTAATTTATCTTTTTTTTTATAATTAAAACAAGTACTGTTTTTATATTTGAATGATATTTCGGAGAAATAAAGTAGATGTAAAATATATATCAAGAATAATTACCTTAGATTGGGTGCATTTTCTTTAGAGTATGTTTCTTGTGAGACGGTCTCACGAATCTTTATCTGTGAGACGAGTCAATACTACTGATATTCACAATAAAAGTAATAATCTTACCATAAAAAGTAATATTTTTTCATGGATGACCCAAATAAGAGATATGTCTCACAAAATACGACCCGTGAGATCGTCTTAACAAGTTTTTGCCTTTTTCTTTAACACACACACAAATATATATATATATATATATATATATATATATATATAATTTGATCCGACCTAGAAATTTACATGGAATTGATGTAATTTTATCTTGTATGTTAAAAAAAAAATATTCAAAATTTGTGACAATGAATGCTTATCTCTTAGATGCATTGTGATACCAATTTTACTTTATTTTCAATTGGTGACAATGATTCCAAAGGAGAATGGATTTCCTGTGTCAACCTTTCTCCACTTGTAAATTTGGTTGGTTCACAAACGTTGGATTTTTTCAACAAAAAAATTATAAAAAATCATATAATATATCAATATTTTGTGTACACAACGAAACTGAAGTTTACCCATATTAATCAGTATCTGATATGAATTTTTTAAGAAAAATCGCTACGATCTCACGAGTCAATTTTATGAAATGAATCTTCTATTGAGTCACTCATGAAAAAAAATGTTATTTTTAATATCAAATATATTACTTGTTAATTTAATTATAATGTAATTATTAACAAAGTTAACTCGTCTCAAAAAAAATTATATTTTTGTTTTGGTTTGGATACGTTCCGAATCAAAACGAAACGGATCCTCCAGAGGAAACTCTCAGAAATATCCATTCTTCGGGCTCCTGTAAAATATTATTTTAAATCAAAGGTATCCTACCACCTCACGTTTTTAAGGAAAATTAAACTTAATTTAACCACTTATAAATGCCCACTTCAAGCAATCGTAGTCCATCTTTTAATGGCATTTTAGAGAAAGTTAAACAACGTCATAATTTCTTTATACTATATACTAACTAAAAGAATCTTACAATAGTTTTTTTTTTGTCCTGTTAAATGTATAAAATAATGTTACAATTAATTTTGGCAAAAACTTGTGTGAGACGGTCTCACGTGTCATATTTGTGAGACGGGTCTATTATTTAAGTCATCAATGAAAAAGTATTATTTTTTATGTAAAGACTATTACTTTTTATTGTGAATATCGGTAGGGTTGACATGTCTCATAGAGTAAGATCCGTGAGACGGTAACGCATGAGACTCACTCGTTAATTTTTGGATGAAATGTTATAATTTTTAAAAACTATTGTGTTGGTTACTTTTTGATAAATATAAATAGATGTTGTTCTATTTTTAAATAGCATGTAATACATCTAGAAAAGAAAAATTGAAATTTTAATCATTACGGTTGATTTTTTACAATTTCTGTAATCTATATCATCAAATTTCTCTTGATCTTTTATTTTTCGATTTGAGGGTAATTTTTAGATTTTTTAAATTGTGTTGATGTGACGTTACAAACTTCAGTTTCACATCAACTACAAAAATAACAAATTAAAACTGAAATTTGACAATATTGAGAACTATCAGTCGTAAAAAAAAGGAATACACAGAATCAAAAATGCGATTTTTGTGTGTCTAAAAGGCAATTGGTAGGTAGATAATATTTATAATAACAATGATATGAAAGGTAAAACAAAAAAGATGAAGTTACACATTAAATGAAACATTTAATTTTCTTCCAAATCATTCATATTTGGAGGGCCCTCAGCCAAATATCCACAGCCACGAGGGAGGCAGTTAAATCCTTAATTGCAATGAATTTATGTTATACGGGAAAATAATATTTATGAGAAACCACCCAAAAGTACTATACAAATATTTATTACAAACATCTATAATTTTTCCTAACTCGAAATCTAACATCACTTAATGAATATACGTGTCGATATGTTTCATGTTAGACGGTTTCACAGATTTATATACATGATACGAATCGATACTATTTATATTTTGAATGAAAAACAATAACTTTAACATAAAAAATAATATATTTTCTATGAGTTTGTTTTTTTTTTTACCAAGGACATTTTACTTTTTAGGGGGTAAAAAAGGTTGTGATTTGATGAGGCTTTATTATTGAAAAATTAAATAAATAAATAGTGTTTTTAAATGGAAATTTCTTATTGTGATTTTAGGTTATAGTAATTTTCCCAAATGGAATAATAAAAAGTTGTCGGGCATTCGACCCCACATGGACTGTGGGGGAGTTGTCAATGTCACATTTAATTATGTGATAGATGTTTTTAAATCGAGAAATTTGGGTTCAGTCTCCAGCCGCCATTTTTTTTTGTGTTCAGTCCCTAGGTTCTTTTTTAGTACCACATTTCCACATGAAATGTATCACATTTCCACATGAAATGTACCACATTTTGTATGACATAGTACCACAATTTTGTGGGTAGGGAGTGAAGCCAAAGAAATTTTTTGATTGGGGATTTTTCAATAACTTCCCTCAACGTCATAATTAAATATTTTGTTCAATTTTCGTCAAATCAAAATTTTCACTTCCATCTCTAATTCATAAAAATAATATTTTCGTACTCTATAGATCATAATTATTTTTTCGAAAAATACAAAATTTTTTAAATTTAAAACATATATATATATATATATATATATATATATATATATATATATATATATATAGTATAAAAAATTAGTTTACTACAAAAGATAAAATTTTGATTATAAAATTGGATCAATTATATCAATATCAATACTTATTTAACTTATTTGTGTGTTCAAATAAAATATATTAGTACACGATCTGAAATAGTTTATACTGAAATATATATTAGCACCCGATCTGAAATATACTAAAATATTATATATTAATACTATATGTTTAAAAAAATTTACAAATTTTCATCAGTAAAAATCGTGTCACTAATACAAAAATTTGTTATATATGTTTGTGTACTAAAAAATCATATATTTGTGTAGATTGTGCTTATATATGAGACATTTAATACTCGAATATCATATATTAATACAAGATTTTCAAGGGTCTGTATAGAATTTTCAACCGAATATATCAAAATTTGTAACACATGTTTGGGTATTAAAAAATCATACATTAGTATCATATCTAAAATATTTACTCCTGAAATATCATATATTTGTTCCAGATTTTCAATGTTTTGTATTGAATTTCATCCGAAAAATTACATGTGAGCCCAGGGAGAAATTTTTTTTGGGGTCATCGTAGGACTGAATGTTTGTCACTTTACCAAAAGCTATAACTCATAATAACAGTACAACTCTAATCTTTTTAAATTATACTGTTGCTCAAGTACCAAGTTTCGATTGCTCTCTTTAGTACTAATAAATATTGCACCTAATAATATTTATCTCAATAATTGTATTCCTTGCAATCAATGAGAATCAAATTTGTGACATTGGATTTGATATCAATTGTAAGAGCGATTGTTTTTCACTTCACTAAAAACTATAAAAACTATATTTAGTAATAATAATGCAATTTAATTTTTTTTAAACGTACAATATGTCAAACACAATGTTTCGATTGCTCAATCCAACATGGATAATTATTATATCCAACCGTTAGTAAGAGGATACAAAAAAATAATCAATCTGACAAAGATTAAACATATATTTAACTATTAAGATAAATATTCATCGATCATTTGCTCTTTAATTATTGACCCTTTGTCGTTTATGTGCGTGAAGAAATAAGAAATTAACTGAAAAAAGGAAGAAGAAGAATTATTAGTGTTTATAAAAAGTAATTTCTATAATATTAGTCAAAACTAAGAACATTGTCAGTATTTAATCTGGAAAATTACATAACTTTATCAATCACTTTACAATTAATTTTACGCAAAAAAATTATATTTTAGTAATATATATTTTACTTTGGTGGTTTTGGACGTCATCCTGTGATTTTGATATTTCATATTATCAAATATCAATCTTAATTATGCATTCAACTTTTGTGAGTTTTAGTATTTCTTCCTCGAGGCTATGAATGTGGTACTAGTGCACACATTGGAGTTATGTTGACGCCACAAAATCGCCACTTTGCTACCAATTAGGAAAAGAATAAATCACAAAAAACAATATTTTTTAGACAAAAATTTGTGTAGACAGTCTCACAAGTCATATTTTGTGAGACAAATCTCTTATTTGGGTCATCCATGAAAAAATATTACTTTTTATGCTAAAAATATTACTTTTTATTGTGAATATCGATAGGGTTGACCCGTATCACAGATAAAGATTCGTTGGATTGTCTCATAAGAGACCTACTCATCAGAGTAAGATGAAATTAAAAAAACACAATATATAAAATTGAAGAAACGTAAAAATACATAACAAAAAATACAATTTTATTTATTTTTATATTCGACACGGAAATATTATCGATATTTAAAATATGCACAACTTTTAAACATATCTCAGATTGCGGATTTATTATCCCAAAATAACGTATCCAAATTATATGAAATCCTATAGACGGCACAATTGCTGAATTGTCAAAGATTTGAATAATGAAAATAAGTATACTTTCAAAATGTCTTGGTGGTGGAATGTTAGACATGTGAGATTAATATATATTTTTTATATTTATAAATCAATCACACATCTAACAAACATTCTTATGTATTATATATTAAAAAATTAAAATTAAGTCTCTTGTAATACGGTTTCACGGATTTTTATTCATGAAACTGGTCAATCCTGCCTATGTTTATAATAAAAAATAATGTTATTGACATAAAAATAATATTTTTTATAAGTAACTCAAATAGAAGATCGTCTCACAAAATTGACTTATAAAATCGTCTCACATTATTCTTTCAAAAATTTAAATAGATCATATGTAAATTACATGTAAAGCTCTATGAAACGCAACAAGCTGTACCTTCTCTTTTCTTGGCACCTGCTTTGATAGGCGCATTATATATTAATTATTAATATAATTATATTATTTTGTTCTCTGAAGGCCAATAATTAATAATTAATGTTGTTTCCATTTAATTTAAAAACAATTAACTCACTAATTTGTTTATTAATATTACGGTTTGCTTGCAAAATGATCATATTAGTCCAGTCAACAAAATGAAAA
Source organism: Primulina eburnea (assembly GCF_022965805.1). Classification (NCBI taxonomy): domain Eukaryota; kingdom Viridiplantae; phylum Streptophyta; class Magnoliopsida; order Lamiales; family Gesneriaceae; genus Primulina; species Primulina eburnea. The sequence goes on from NC_133110.1 coordinate 35,378,936, forward strand.
AATATTATAGTACACTATAATAAATTATAAAAATAACAAATAGTACTATCCTACTTTATTAATTATAATCGATTAATTATAATGAAAATCTTTAAATTTATAATCTTTTTATATAACCCAATTTTTTTAATATACAAAATACATATTTAATATCTCGAAACAATAACGATATAATTTAAATCGTAAGACAACTCAAACACTACTTGTAGATCGTTATCCAAGCAAAGATAATTATTTGATCATAATCTAAATAAAAAGCTGATAACAAATCAATCATAATCATATTTATAACAAAAAAAAATGTTTTAATATAAAAAAATAATTTTTTTAAAATCTAAATAAAATATCCGTGTTTTTGTCACGTTTCACAGCAAACCTATGTTTGATTTCCTATGTTATAATGTGAAATCAATGGAATTTTTATAGCCAGATATTATTGATGCATGCTTGTGTCTATTTTAGTGGGATAATAAGTTTTCAATGTCTAAAATTAAATTTTATGTATAATTTCATTTTTTTGGAAAACTAATTCATGGATTTGATATAAAATTTGATTTTATATTTTATGAATAACCTAACTTGTACACTTTATTATTAAAAAAAGCAACAAATTAATATATAATTTTATACAAAAACGAGTTTCTATGTAATTTCGAGAACAAAAATTAGAAACAAGAAAAAAAATAATTTATTTTCCCAAAATAGAATTTTCTTCTGTAAAAAAAATTGATGACACGAATTTTCTCGTAAGTATTTCACTGCACGTGCCACACTTACTATAAAACAAGCCACGCTGTCTCGGTTCACTGCCTCTCTTTGTATATATCTATATCTCTATACTAATCACACTTCTGTTTGAAGAACACCCAATCCAAGGTGTCTCTACGTGTTTCTTCTTCTGTTTTTTACTTGAGTATCTCTGAATCTATCATCCGTTTCTTCACCGGAGATTAACCCAATGGGAGAGGTCTCATTCTCTTTCCTTTCCCACAATTTTTTTCGTTATTTTTTCTTGATTAATTTTGGTTGTTTTGATTTATTTATGTATTTTCTGGTGTTTTTTTGCAGGAAGAGGCGAAGAAGCCGCAGGAAGCTGCGAAGAAGGTGGAGGAGGAGAATAAAGAGGAAGCCCCCAAGGCTGAGAAACCAGCTGCCGACGGGAAGAAAGATGATAAGAAACCTGAGGGGCCTAAGGCGGCGGAGCTGGCGCCGCCGGCGCCTCCTCCGCCGCGTGAGATTGTGTTGAAGGTGTACATGCATTGCGAGGGGTGTGCTAGGAAAGTCCGCCGCTGTCTCAAAGGCTTCGAAGGTAATGAACGAAACCAGATCCAAGCCTTCTTTTCTGGGATTTTTGTCTTTATGTCATCAAATTCTGTAAAACCCATTTCTTGATTTGTGATTTTAGCTTGATTGTTTCGTTTTTTTAATGGATTTTTACTGGGTTTTCGCAGGTGTGGAGGAGGTGGTAACAGATTCCAGGAGCAGTAAAGTGATCGTGAGAGGCGAGAAAGCAGATCCATTGAAGGTTTTGGAGAGGGTCCAGAAGAAGAGCCACCGCCTCGTGGAGCTTATTTCTCCAATCCCAAAGCCTGAAGAAGCCAAGAAACCTGAAGAAAAAGAGGTGGTCAAAGTTGAAGAGAAAAAGGAGGAGGTTCGTTATTTATTATCTATTTTCAAGAAAATTATATATATATTTCACCAAAAAAAAACAATATTTGATCCTTTAATATATATATATATATATATATTTCTTGGTGCAGCTACCTGTGATGACAGTGGTGTTGGGAGTTTACATGCACTGTGAAGCTTGCGCACAAGAAATCAAGAAGCGGATTCAGAAAATGAAAGGTGGTGTGTGTGTATATATATATATATATATATATGTATATTTATCATTTGGTTTTAACATTTTTGTTTTCAAGATATGATTTTTTTGCTACCCTTTTCAACTTTTCTTCATTCTCTAAATTTAGTATAGATTTTTCATGTGATTCCTTAATTCTTGAATTGTGAGAACTGTATATTCTTTATGTTTTGTTTGAATTCATTCAAACTAAGGTCAATCTAGACCTTCTTTATTGACTATTTTTTTATTCCCATTTAATTCATTATATATATATCACTCGGAATCTGGGCTTTACAGGTGTAATGTAATAATTATTTAATTTCTTACAATGTAAAATATATATCATTGAATTGAGTTGCTTCTCGAGTGTATAGGAGTTGAGAGTGTAGAACCAGACCTCAAGAGCTCGCAAGTACTCGTAAAAGGCGCAATCGAACCCGAAAAGCTCGCCGATTACATCCACAAACGGACCGGAAAACACGCCGTGATCATCAAAACGGAGCCGGAGAAGAAGGAAGAGGTGAAAAAGGAAGGGAAAGAGGATAAGAAAACAGAGGAAGGAGAGAAAAAAGAAGCGAAGAAAGGCGAAGAAGGCGGCAAAGAAAAGAATCACGCCGCACCGTCCGGCGTCGGGGAGCCACCGGCGCCGGCTCCGGTGGTTCTTGTGGCGGAGGCGGATGACTCCAAGCTGGAGATGAGGAGGAATGAATACTACAACAACTACCAGTACCTGCAGAATTACCAGGTTTACCCTCAGATGCATGTTCATGAATTGCAGGCATATCCGCCGCAGATGTTCAGCGACGAGAATCCGAACGCATGTAGTGTGATGTAAATAGGGGGGAGGGGGAGGGGTAGAAGGGGGAATGCAGTGGGCACATGATGGAGAAATGTCCATTTGCCTAATTTCACTGGTCTCCATCTCTTTGTTCTGCTTCTCTTCATGTGGCCCTGTCTGGGGTATCCATCTATAGCTTAGAGTTCTGCAATGATTTTGTACCTTCTTTTTTTGTGTTTTTTGTTTTTATATCATAAATTATAATATAATTTGTCACATACTTATGACGTGGTATAATATTTTAATTTGGTTTTGTACCTTTGTTTATAAGATAGCTATCCATTTGGTTTAAGTAAAAAATTTGCATGAAACAGTCTCACGAGTCGTATTTTATAAAGTGGATATCCTACTTGAGTCATCTATGAAAAATTATTATTTTTTATGCTAAGAGTTATTTTTTATTGTAAGTATTGATACGGTTGATCTGTCTCAAATATAAAGATCAGTAGATTGTCTCACAATAGATTTATTATTGATTTAAAATATTTGAGTTGTATAATTATCATGAGCTATAGTTTTTTGAGCGATTGAAACGTGATGTTGAGTTGCAGTATCTCTTAACGATTATCATTAAGTATAATTTTTGGAAGATGAAAACTTGGTGGTATTTGAGTCATTTATAATTTAAAATATTTAAGTTATATAATTATCATAGGTTATAGTTATGGGGAACAGTTGATATTATAGACTTCAAGTTATGTCTTAAATTCTCTATAATATTTGATAGATTAATAAATTGTTTTAACTATTTTGATACTATATAGTTTGATTACAAAATTATAATATTATCTTCTTTAATCTAAGAAATATAATTTTTTTTAGAATATGTTTTTTGTGAGATAGTTTTATGAATCTTTATCTGTGACATGAATCAATCATATCGATATTCATAATAAAAAGTAATATTCTTAGCATAAAAAGTTATATTTTTCATGAATGACCCAAATAAGATATATATATTACAAAATACGATATGTGAGATCGTCTCATATAAATTTTTTTTATTTTTAAAAAGAGATTGTATATTGTACCTGAAATATGATAATAATTGCTAATAATTGAATTTTGAAGTGGGGTTGGATCTGGGTGCTTTTACTGCTTTTTCATGTTATGTATTATCCTATTTGTTGAGTATTATCGAACCAGATTCTGGTATTGTGAGTTTTTTTATAAATATTATTATCTATTTATTCGATAAATATCTACCCATCTGCTAATATCAAATTAATATAATTAATCAGGTAGAGCTTGGGGATTTCAAAAAATGTCGCATGGATATTATTATCTAAAATATATTTAAAATAATATAGAACTGTATTAACTTGAAATGATTTAAATGGGATACAAATTATTGTTGCGTCCAAAAAAGGAATTTTGCATAGAATTATTAGGAGAAATAATCAAATAATTCCCCCACAGCGTGCATTTCGTGTCATTGCTCGTCGACCAGCTTCGATTTGTCTAAATCTGATCCAATCACCGAAAATTTGTAAAAAATTTGTAAAAAATAAATATTACTAATATCCATTAAAATCTTTAAATATCACTACTCAAAGTGTAAGATTTTTCTGTTTGACTGTCACATCGAATATCGTTGGTGTCCTATTTTATCTGTCAAAGTGAATAATTTTTTCTTAAATAATACGAAAAAGGGTGTAGGTGATGGGAAAATTAAGCAACAAATAATATTTTTTTTCAAAAAATTAGTTTGACATAAATTATGATGAAATTATAGACTCATTCATTCATCATATATCATAATTATTATAGATTCAATGATTGTGAACTTTTATATGTAATATATATGGAATAATACGGCTTTTAAAATTTTCTCAAAGGCATTCTTGATGATTTGCCATCAATATTTAGTCTTCTGAATTTAAAAAAAAAATGAACTCTTTCAAGAAAATCGAATAAAAAAATAAATTTTGTTCGATGATTAGATATATGTTTTTCGATGATCATAATATTTGTTTTTTTAAAACAAAAGTTATCGAATTCGAGTGAAAGACTTGACACTTGAAAAGAGAGGAGTTTGTTCTAAGCTTATTTTTTCATTCTCCTCATTTTTATTCTTTATGGTGAAAAACTCAAACTCGAATCACCGTTCCATCGAACAAAAATGAAAGACTTGGTCGACAGACGGGATGAAATGAAACAGAGAAATTGAATTCCACCTTCAAGGAAAAGAAGGCTCGAAAACATAAGAAGAATTCAAAATTCTTGCTCATTTCCAAATCAAACTGTTGACTATTTTTCATAGTTTGCACTCGAGCCCCAAATTCATTCTTAATGAAGTACTCCCCCTTAACAAAAATGATGAAGAAAAAATAACAAATACATTTGAATGTGCAAAATAATACTTGGCAATCAGTTCTATGAGTAATGACGCATGGGAAAATCTGTGAGAGAAATGATCTCAGTGAGAACCCAAGATGGGACAAGGCTTCCGAAGGAGTCCAATGACCAAGATCGAGATAGCCCATGATCGTTACAATAATATTTGACATCCTTTTTGCTGGAGGTCAATGTTAAGGATTTTATTGGGAATTTAAAACTTTACAAAATTTAAATTGATGAATATCATCTCTATCATGGAAAGGGACAAATTGGCCACTTGTTTTTAACTTGAGAATGTAATTTGTTTTTTCTTTTTAATAAAAAAAAATCAATCATTTAAAATTAGTGAATGTCATTTAGGATTTCACAAATGGATTTGGACCACATTTTTTGTCAGCTGGTTGGAATTGGTTTTACTGCACAAAATCTCGAATATTTTGTATAGTTTGGACCATTCTCTATTATTTCATAGCTTTTGGAGCCTACGTGAGTGCGTGGGGTTAGGACATTATTGTGTGATGATGCGTAATGTACTATATATATGGCCATGGTTTTTGCATTTAATAAAATAATCTGGATACATGTACATATTATCTGTTCGTATAATATTAATGAAGTGTTAATATAAAATGATAAAATGAAATTGTATATTATAAAATGAAACAACGAAGAGTAGGTCTCTTGTGAGACGGTCTCACGAATTTTTATCTGTGAGACGAGTCAATTCTACCGATATTTACGATAAAAAATAATACTCTTAGCATAAGAAGAAATATTTTGTCATAGATGACTCAAATAAGATATAGCCTCACAAAATACGATCCGTGAGATCGTCTCACACAAATTTTTGCCAAAAACAAAAACCACACAGTTCGTTTATATTATTCTAGTTCTTACTCATAGTAGATTTTAATAGAAAAATAATATGGTCACCCCATGTTAATTTTTTTTTTTTTGTGTGTAAAAACAAAGTTTCTTAGTTTTTTAAGTAGTTACTTTTTATTTAATTTGACACTATTCCTATAAATTAGTGTAGGACTACATCATATAGTTTAAACTTTACAAATATATTGAACAAAAATCATATAATATGACTGCTACAACAGGTTTTATAAAAGATAAAACTAAACATAATAATTATTTCCCAATTTAAAGAAGTTATTTTTTTCAAATAAATTGTTCGAAAAAAATTATTAAATTAAATAAAACAATCACTAGTGTTTTCATTGAATTGGATTTGCCTTTATTGGCTACTAATTTTTTCTTTTGTATCGGTCACGGACAGGCGCATCCTTTAATTTTCTATTTAAAATACAAGTACTTAAAAAAAATCTTCTTGATTATGCAAAAACATATTCTTATATACTTGATGTTTATGATTTTACATAGAAATATTTAATACCTTAGATTATTATTTAAATAAAAATTATTAAACAATATATATATATATATATATATATATATATATATATATATATATATATATATATATATATATATATATATATATATATAGTAGGGGACAATAGTTTAGTTACAATAGATCGGTTCTTGAAATAATGAACACCGAAAAATTAAATTGAGTTTCGTTTTCAAACAAAGTAGAAGATACTCAAAATAAACCCTCTAAAAACTATTAAAATTTTGGAAAAAAATTAAAAGATATAGAATTTGAATGTAAAAATTATTTTGATTGTAACATTTTACCAATCATTTATCCAATATTTTGATATTTGAAATAACACACAAATTTTCAAGATTGCTACCAAAACATCAACAATAATTAAATGCATTAAAGTAAATATGCACAAACTTGTTTATAGGTGTTTGAAAATTAACAACTCATATGTCACTCATTTTTCCATTAAGAAGATATTTACCAGAAGATTTTGATTGGTACAATTTCTTGTACAAACCCACTTCGACTTAAAGCTTATCTCTTGCCTAATCGAAACTTCGAGCACACTCTCGATTTTAGGCCATAACCTCACAACCTGAATAATGTTTAAAGACTTTTATGCAAAGACTATAAACACAATATTCTACGTCTTTGTGTAAAGGCTATCGTTCAACTATTATTTGAAGTTCAACTCTCATGTATATGTGTGAGTGATTCTATATGTGAGGTTTTAATTTATTTTAGCGTATGTTTCTCAAATATATCCTTGCACTCTTTTCTCGCGTTTGCTTTCATTCTCACATACTTTAAATCTCTATCATAAGCTCTTGTTTGATATTCAAGATGTTGTATTTATAGCCTCAAAAAATGATATTAACGCTAAATACAAGAATATGACCGTTTGGAAAAGTTTTGTATGAAATATGACATTGAAACTATCATATTCGCCTTCTTGACTACTTTTCTCGAGCCTTGCTGATTTTTACTTTTGTTGGATTCAATTCAACTGATTTGGGTTGGTTGAGTCCAACTAAGCTTAATTTCAGCTAGGATTCTATATTAGATTTCTTGATTCAGGGATTTTTGGACAAAGTGATAAACATAAATGTTACGGCTCTTTCTCTTATCTTTTAATAGAATAAAAAATCACTCGATTTCGAGATTATTTGAGATAGATAAGTTGAAATACAAAACTGCATGTAAGATGTAACTTTTTCTTTATTCAGTACGGAACTAGCATCGTTTTTATCTTGCTTAAACTCTAATTTAGACTTCTACCGTCTTAGCTTTGTAATGTATGTTGAATCATTTCATTTTGATAACCGGGCTATTCTAGCTGGCCAAAATATCATAACTGATTATGTTAAGCTGATTCCTGCTTCAACCATATTCAGCTTGATCTTTCGACCGTAATATTGCCTAGATAACAATCGATAAGCCTAATAGATCAGAAATATAGCTTGTAGAAATTTTTGTTTTCGATTCAGCAGCTTTGGTTGTTGGTTATTTGCATCACCGAACTACGAAATATCATCGAAACATTTTAGCTCTTCAGATTTTTAATTTGATTAAATTTAAGTTTCAGTTTCTCAAAACTTCTAACTCGACAAATATACCAATTGCTTAATAAATGAAATAAATAAGCAACACAATAACAAGATTTTTTATCATCAAAATCATAATTAGTAGTGTTTCTGCAATCCAACATTAACTATTTTAAGCAAGATCTAATAAGCATGAAAGCAAGGTATCGTCGCGAGCAAGTTTCAAACTTTACAAGTTTAAGCGAGTTTAGTACGAGATAAGTGTGAAAAATATTTTTAGTATTTATTATAATTTTAATTATATTAATTCAACTAATAGATTAAATAACTCATAAAAATGGAAATTTTTAAAAATAAACTCTAAAAACGTCAACTTTTCATTACGTGAAATCAATGACCCGCATCAACGTACACTGCAAAATCTTGGGAAACCAAGCTAATGGAGCAATCGAACACATATGCTTGCTTTTTCAAGAAACAATGTTAATCAGATATAACAGAAGATAACAATAACAACAACAATAGTAAATGAATCTATATGTACTTGGAACCTTGTGTTGGTAAAAAAAGTGTTTTCTCTTAATTTTTTGCATGTGGATTAATGTTAAACTTGAACTCAATTTCTTGTATGTTGGTCCCACTGCGGAATTTGAGATAATAAAAGTCGAGAATAAAGAATAAACTGGACACCGAGATTTACGTGGAAAACCCCTAAAAATTATTAGGGTAAAAACCACGGGCAAGATGAAAAGAATTTCCACTATAATATTTTGTGGTGTACAACTCACTCACTGTGTTTCCAAAGAGAACACGCACTCTCTTAATACAGGAGAACAAAACACCTCACAAATATTATAGAACTAAGCACTCAAATGCTTATAAGATGAGAGAAAACTCGAAGAAGGGATGATTTCAGAATGAAAGGGGGGAGCTCTATTTATAGAGCCTCCTGTCAGTATGAACACGCGTTAAAAACGCGTATTCAAACTTTCCTCGAAATTCAATCAAACTGGCAGCCCACGTTTTTATTCCAGCTGCTTTCTTTGATTTGGTCCCCCCTTCCCACTTGAGTTTCCTGCCGACATTTCTCCCATTTGGAGATTTGATTGAGAATCAAACACATCTCCACACATCCTTTCAATTTTGTCATTCCCTGCTGCTTACGTTTCTGCTAGGCCACTTGAGGATCTACACCACTCAAACTTTTCAATGTTCACTGGCTTGGTCAGAAAATCAGCCATGTTGTCCTTCGTATGGATCTTCTGCATATCCACGCTTCCTTCCTCTACTACTTCTCGCACAAAATGAAATTGTACTCCAATGTGTTTCGTCCTGGAATGAAAGGCTGGATTCCTTGCGATGTGCAAGGCACTCTGACTGTCACAAAACAAAGGAACATTCTCTTGTTTGTGCCCGATCTCCTCCAATAACCTTTTAATCCATATTGCCTCCTTGCAAGCTTGAGTAGCTGCCATGTATTCTGCCTCTGTTGTTGATAACGCCACAACTGTCTGCAGTTTTGAAACCCAGCTTACTGCTCCTCCTGCAAGTGTAAACACATAACCAGTAGTAGATTTTCTCTTATCAGGATCACCTGCATAATCTGAATCGACATAGCCCATGAGTGTAAAATCCGATCCTCTATAACATAATGCAGCATTCGAGGTACCCTTAATGTATCGAAGGATCCTCTTAACAGTGCTCCAATGCTCTCTTCCAGGATTCACCATATACCGACTAACTGCTCCCACTGCTTGAGCAATGTCCGGTCTTGTACAGATCATAGCGAACATCAAACTTCCCACTGCTGATGCATACGGTACTCGAGACATCTCCATCCTCTCTGCTTCACTGCTAGGACACATCTCGGAGGATAACTTGAAGTTAACAGGAAGAGGGGTCGAAATTGGCTTACTATCTTGCATGTTGAAGCGTTGCAAGACTTTCTTCAAATAATTTTTCTGGGAAAGCCAAATCTTTCTGTTACTTCTGTCTCGGTGAACTTGCATCCCTAGAATCTTGTTTGCTGGTCCCAAGTCCTTCATATCAAATTCCCTAGCCAACTCTGCCTTCAATCCTTGGACCTGATCTTTGTTGGGGCCTGCTACCAACATGTCGTCCACATACAACAGCAAAATGATATAATCATCACCAGACCTCTTGAAATACGTACAAGGGTCTGCACTCAGTCTGTTGTATCCAAGGCACATGATATAGGAATCAAATCTCTTGTACCAACACCTCGGCGGCTGTTTGAGACCGTACAGAGATTTCTTCAACCTGCAAACCAAGTTCTCTTTGTCTATTTCTGCAAAACCTTCTGGCTGGAGCATATAGATTTCTTCTTCAAGATCTCCATGAAGAAATGCCGTTTTCACATCTAGCTGTTCTAGATGTAGGTCAAACACCGCACACAATGCCAACACTACTCTGACTGTTGTAAGCCGAACCACAGAGAAAATATCTCATTGAAGTCGATGCCTTCTTTCTGAGCATACCCTTTTACCACCAATCTAGCACGATATCGCTCCACTTGGTTATTGCCATCACGCTTGATCTTATAGATCCATCTGTTTCCAATGGCTTTCCTCCCTTGTGGTAGTGTAACAAGATCCCAAGTTTTTTCTGTCTAATGCCTCCAACTCTTCTTGCATTGCTATCATCCATAAAGATACATCCGAGCTTTGAGTAGCCTCGTAGAAACTCGATGGCTCACCATCTTCTGATAATAGACAATATGCAATGTTGCTTTCAGTGACATAATCTGAAAGCCGACCTGGTGGTCTTCTGTCTCGAGTTGACTGCCTCACATTGGAAACCTCAGACTCAACTTGTTCTTGTTCTTCGTGCTCTGGTACTGCTTCACAAGAAACTTGACCTTCGTCTGTCTTATTTTCTACCTGAAAAATAGTAGTTTCTGAATTCTGTGTGCCTTTGTCTCCCTTTACTTTATCTTCCTCGAAGATAACATCCCTGCTGATGACAAGCTTGTGAACATTAGGATCCCACAAGCGAAACTCCTTTACTCCATCAGCATAACCCAAGAAGATACATTTTCTGGATTTCGAATCCAACTTTGATCTTTCTTGCTCATTGTACAGAACGTACACCGGACTTCCAAATGTATGCAAATGAGAATAATCTGTCGGCTTCCCGGTCCACATCTCCATCGGAGTCTTCAGATCAATCGCCACTGAAGGAGAACTATTGATAATATAACAAGCGGTTTTGACTGCTTCCGCCCAAAATGACTTTTCTAGACCCGCAGTCCTCAACATAGCTCTTGTTCTGTCCAACAAGGTCCTGTTCATCCGCTCCGCCATTCCATTCTGTTGAGGTGTGTAAGCCGTCGTGAACTGTCTTTTGATGCCCTCATGTTGACAAAATGCATCAAACTCGTCACTGGTATATTCTCCTCCATTGTCAGTCCTCAGACACTTGATTTTCTTTTCAGAATCAAGTTCAACCCGTGCTTTGAAATCTTTGAAGATCTGGAAAACATCTGATTTCTTCTTGATTGGATACACCCAACATCTCCTAGAGAAATCATCAATGAACGAGACAAAGTATCTCGCTCCTCCTAGGGATACAACCGGTGCTTGCCAAACATCCGAATGAATCAGCTCCAATATGCTTTTGCTCCTGGCAGTAGAAGTGCCAAACTTTAATCTGTGTTGTTTACTGGTAACACAGTGCTCAAAAAAGGGTAGTGACACTTTTGTAAGTCCCGGCAGCAGCTTCCGTCCTGAGAGAATTTTCAACCCCCGTTCTGACATATGCGCGAGCTTTCTATGCCATAACACTGTTAATTCTTCTCCAGAACCAATTGATGCAACAGCTAGTTCCGCCTCTTTGTGTGTTTCCCCCAAAAGTATATACAGATTTGCAGCAACCTTTTCCGCCTTCATAACCACAAGCGCGCCCTTCACAATTTTCATGATCCCGTTCTCGATCCGAGTTTTGCACCCGATGTCATCCAATTGCCCCAAGGACAAAAGATTTTTCGTCAGTCCTTTCACATGTCGTACCTCCTGTATGGTGCGAATGGTGCCATCAAACATTTTAATTTTGATAGTACCGACCCCAGCGATTTCCAAGGCATGATCATTTTCCATGAATACAGATCCTCCTGAGACTGGTTCATAATGATCAAACCATTCTCTCCGAGACGTCATATGCCACGTCGCTCCTGAATCCATTATCCATGTGTCACAAAATTTGTACCTGCCTTCCACAACTGTTGCTGCTTCGCTGAATAATATTTCACCACTGCCTGAAGTACTGGCCACATTTCCTTGAGAACTTTTATCGATACTCGTACACTCTCTCTTGAAGTGCCCTTTACCGCCACATTTGAAGCAGTAAATATTTTTCTTCTTACTTCTGGACTTTGATCTACCTCGTCTTTGGCTCCCACTGGAGTCACGGTCCATAAATCTTCCTCTTATCATCGGTAACGCCTCTGCCTGCTTTGATGTTACCAACCTGTCTTCCTTATTCTTGCGCCGGCTTTCTTCTCCGAGAACCGCAGTTAAGACATCGTCGAATCTTAGAAAGCCCATAAGAATATTGTTGGTAATGTTGATGATAAGTTGATCGTATGAATCTGGTAGACTTTGAAGTAGAAGCTCCGCACGTTCATTTTCCCCTATTTTATGCCCCATGGAAGTGAGTTGGGCAAATAGAGTATTTAGTGTATTGATATGGTCGGTCATCGATGAGGATTCCGCCATCCGAAGAGTATAAAGCCTTCTCTTTAGGAAAATCATATTGTGTAGGGACTTGACCTCGTACATCTTTGTCAGAGTATCCCAGATAACTTTGGCTGTTTTTATCTCAGAGATACTTGACAAAACTTCGTCGGCTATAGCCAAGTGTAAATTGGCAACAGCGTTGTCATTCATCTCATTCCACTTTCCATCATCCGCAATCTCCACCGGTCTGTCTCCAATAGCCGCCAAGCAATTCTCCTTTCTTAAAACTGCTTGTATCTTTATTTTCCACAGCATAAAATTGCTTCCGTTGAACTTTGCTATCTCGTACCTTCCCGCCATTATATCTACAAAAATTTTAGTAGACCAGACAAAATAATCCCGCCTTAAATAAAAAATCTCAAAAAATCTTTTCTGATGTGGAAGATCAGTCTAAGCTGCAACCACAGAGCATACTCAGAATTTTAAGAAATTTTAAACCAAGGCTCTGATACCACTTGTTGGTCCCACTGCGGAATTTGAGATAATAAAAGTCGAAAATAAAGAATAAACTGGACACCGAGATTTACGTGGAAAACCCCTAAAAATTATTAGGGTAAAAACCACGGGCAAGATGAAAAGAATTTCCACTATAATATTTTGTGGTGTACAACTCACTCACTGTGTTTCCAAAGAGAACACGCACTCTCTTAATACAGGAGAACAAAACACCTCACAAATATTATAGAACTAAGCACTCAAATGCTTATAAGATGAGAGAAAACTCGAAGAAGGGATGATTTCAGAATGAAAGGGGGGAGCTCTATTTATAGAGCCTCCTGTCAGTATGAACACGCGTTAAAAACGCGTATTCAAACTTTCCTCGAAATTCAATCAAACTGGCAGCCCACGTTTTTATTCCAGCTGCTTTCTTTGATTTGGTCCCCCCTTCCCACTTGAGTTTCCTGCCGACATTGTAAAGATCTGATTTTTTCAGTTTCATGAATGAGATTGGAATTTTTTGTTTATATATTTATTTTAATTTCTCTATTTATTTGGTTGCAGCTTTTGTTACATTAGAATCATACAAGACTACCCATGATAAATATTGTGTGTTGTTTTTATCTTTTTCACGGTGTGAAAAATGTTCTGTCAATAAATCTTTAACTGCGTGCAACTGTACACCGTCGATTATATTATCCGCGGCGTGCAGTGCGTGCCGTCAATGTTATTATATACTGCGTGCAATGCGCGCTGACAATGCTATTTTCCACGGTATGCAGTGCGCGATGTTGATTCTATTATCCGCGACGTGCAATGCGCCATGCCAATGGACTTTTCTGCAACGTGCATTGTGCACTATCAATATCGATGACTTCTAACAGCTTTTAATCGTGCATTGTGCAATGCAAGCTGCGCAAAACTGATTTGCACGTTGCGAGAAAAACATTTTTTGTAACCAAAATTAAGACGACATAATCCAACTGCATGCATATCTAGGGAATATGGAAAATAGTTAATTAATCGATTTTAATTATTAAATTGATTATGTTATATGTTTATATGATTTTTTAGTAGTTTTTCTACTTAAATGCATTAAAATGTATTTTTGAGGATTATTCGAGTTGCGATCGAGGAACGGAGACCGATGACTGAAAAATGAAAAATGTTTTTATTAAATAATTATTTTTAATTATTTAAAATATGGTTGATACCTTTTCTTATTTTTGAAAATAAGGTGTTTTTGAGGTGATCTTATAAGCTGGGACATAAGTTTTATCGGTGTTGGATTTTCGACAAAAATACGAATGTTTTGACAACTCGACTAATAATTTCACAAACTTTACTAAACAAAATAATTTTATTTAACACTATTGGACTTATTGGGCCTAAGCAACTTTGCTAGTGGGCCTAAGCTAGTGTTAGTGTCCTAAATTAATTATTTAAAGCCTTAAACCTACCCCATACCCCATTATCAGACGCCTCCACCCTAGAACACACACAAGGACTCCTTTTCACTAAACCACATGGCACACACAAGTTTGAAGAGGAAAGCATCGAATTTCTTCAAGGTTTTCAAGCTACCGTCTCCTCGTCGCCGTACTTCGATATGTCAACATTAATTCGTGAGTTAATTACGCAAAGACACGCCATATTCTTTCCTTTACTCATCCATCACACCATAGTATTTGTTTAAATATGAATTGCATGAAAAACAAGTCACACTTCATATTATTTTCGTAACTGTGCATATACATGTTCTAAACTCATGATTTTGTGTTCCAAAAACATGTTTAATATGTTCTTAAGGGGCTGCCATGGTTAGGATTTGATAGGGGCATGTTTTACAGGATTTTAAAGAGTCCTAGGATGCACCAAATCGCTGCCCACAAGACATGAATAAGCTGGAACCATCTCTCGGCCTTTTATGAACTTGGGCTTGGTTGAAGGGTGTTTAGTTGCATGGCTTGGCTTGGGGGGTCATGGCTGGGCCTGGCTTAGGTCAGGGAAGGAGTCCTAGCCATGCTAGGACTCGAGGGTCACGGCTGGGGAGGAGTGATAGGTTCGTAATAGTTAGTATTTTTATTTTTATTTTCCCATTATTTCAACCTCCGATATGTCTAATTGATACATTTTTGTGTAATTTTATTGTATGATGAACTTTTACGGTCTTGGAGCAAATTTGAGTTAAATTGGAGCAAATTTATCACATTTGAAGTTTCCAAGATAGAGTGTTGAAAGAGAATGACCAAACCAGAAGAGGACCTGGAACCAGGGACGGATCCAGGAATAAGAGTTGGAGTGGCCTTGAACTCAATATGATAAATTATATATTATTAAAAAAAAAGTACATTATATCGTTCAACGAAGTTGTGCCTTACGGGATTTTAAAACATAAAATTCATCAATAATAGAATTTACATCAATATGTTTAGCTAAATCTCGTTCAACATAGAGTGTCAAACAATCGGCAAGAAAGTCATCCTCCATTTTATTGCGAAGTGCCGTCTTCACATGCTTCATTGCTGAAAAAGCCCGTTCAATAGTGGCAGTAGACACAGATAATGTCAAAACAAGATGAATCAATCTAGTCAACATAACATAAACACTTGACCGTCCACTCTCGGTCAATTGCTGACACAACTCAACAAGTGTAGAAACCTTTAAATTCTGCATCACATCGAGTTTATAAATGTATCAATGCATACTTCAAAACAACAATTTCTTGATCTGTGAAATCTCCAGGATAAAACTTCTTCGCAAGCTTGCAAATATCATCAATGTTAAATGAGTCAAATGAATTTTTAGGATCTAAAACTATACTAAGAGAAAGAAGTTTCACCGATGACTCATTGAACCGAGTATTTAACTCAATCAAAATGAAATTTATTGCTGCATTAAAAACATCAAAGTGGTAATGATGTTCTATTGAATAAACCGTCGCTAATTAAAACCGCCAATCCACCTTTTTTTTATTTTTTAATACTTTAGCGACGGTTTTAGAAATAACCGTCGCTAATATTTGCGACGGTGTTTGATAAAACTGTCGCCTATCCACATCGGCGACGGGTTTACTAAAACCGTCGCAAAAGTAGCGACGGTTTTAAAAAAACCGTCGCTAAAACCGTCGCTAAATAAAAAAAAATGGGCTGGGACATCCCAGTATAGCCCTAGCGTAGATCCGTCTCTGCCTGGAACAAGGCGTGACCATGCCTTGTGATTGATTATGTTTCAGCTGCCTAAAATTACAAGAAGTGAAAAATCTGATTTTGTGAAGATTATGCAAGATTTGAAAGAATTAATTATGGTGTCTGATTTAGTGAAAATTCTAGGAGGGAAACTCTAGATAATATTTTATCTATTATTTTATATTTTCAAATCTATGGTTAATTAAGAGATTAGTGGGCTTTTTAGCTTATTTTTTTTAGACCCAAAATCACACAACACAAGAATAAGAGAGTCGGCTGACTCCAGACTTCATTTTTTTTTTTTACAACTCCCTACTCTCCAACACACACACACACGCACAGTGGAAGAAGGAGAAGACATCACACGTGAAGGCTGAGCTGAAATTTTCTTCATCGTCTCTTAATTAGTTTGCACTCTCTTTTTTCTATTGTTATTTAACTTTCATGGAGATTGTATGTCAAATTATTCTTGGCTAATTTTCTTAGTCCGATTCAAGGGATAATCTACTATTTTAATTTTATCAATGTGAGGTTTTTACACTTTAATTTATTATTCTTGTTTGCCCAAATATTCTTTGATTTATGATTTAATTATATGAATGTTATACGTCAATTAATCTGAAAATTTAATTTGATGTATATTTTTCTAATGTTAACCATGAATTCAGTGATCTGTAATTGTCAAGAACGATTGGTACGTGAGTAGCAATAGGTTATATGTGTGGTGCTATCATAGCATGTGTAATCTAAATAAATCGATGAAACTAGATCTTCCAATTGTAGCTATCTCGGTTGTTAGATTTTAGGATTAATTGTTTTCACGAAACTAAAATGCTATCTTTAATTAATATGGAACGCTATCGTGCCCAATTGATTATTGTTAAGTTTTGACTGGATGCTGGGTTTGATCAATTAATTTAGGAAAACACAAGAATTTTAGCGGCTATCCCTATTTTTCTAAGGTTAATTGCTTGGAATAACATGAATAAATGATTGGTTAACCGATGAACAGTGAGATAATTACATAGTAGAATCCCCTTGAATCAGTATTTTCTCATAATAAATTCTTCGCTTTATTCTCGTCTATTAATTTTCAATTCTAGATTCAGTATTTTTATTGCTTGGTAATTTTAGATTTGGTTATTTTATTTAGTAATTATCAAAACAAATCCCCATTTTTATTTTTATTATCAAAAGAAATAAATCTACCGTTCTCTGTGGATTCGACCCTACTCACCATTACACTCGTTTTTATTTAAAAGGGTATGAATTAATTTGGTGGTCAACGACATCACATCAAAGAGTCCTAGTAAGCTAGGACTCTACCCGAGAGCCATCAAGAAGAGCCACGCTTGTGCAGCAGCAAGCAGGGAGAAAGGGGCTCAGCCAGGGGGCTTTGGGCTGGGCTAGGGTGAGTCAGTAGGGTCCTAAGAGGGTGCACAAGGGTCTGGACTAAGGGGTCGGTTCAGTGGCTAGAGTCCTAGGCGCGATAGGAAGAGTCCTAGTATAGGAGGAGTTCTCGGTCGGTATGTTTTGGTTTGAGGGCTTCGGTTTTGGAGCTAGGGTCGAGTCCTATGGTTCTAAGGGTCCAGGAGGGTTCCTAGAGGGGCTGGTTAGGATTTGTCTCAGGGTGGTTCGAGCGTGGCTCGGTGAAAATCGAAGTTGGCTCAAGGGTTAGCTTAATGGTTCGATTAGGGTTTTCTTTGGTCTAAAAATTCGAAACATGGCTCACGGCGGTCGAGTCATAGTTCACGAGGGCTAAAATAATATAAAAAGCCTACGTTTTTAGTTCGAGAATTTTATATTAATATGTGAATTAATTTGTGATTAAAAAACATTAAAAATGAATAATTAAGGAATAATTGAAAAGTCTAGAATTTAAGCTAAATAAAATTGTGATAAATTTAATTTAAGCTTAAATTATTATTTGGAATATTTTAGAATCAATGAAATTAAGAAAATGTGAAAAACGTGAAATCTTACGTCTAGAGGTAAAACAGTGATTTTACACCCGAAAATTAATAAATGTCACGGCAGTGTCCTGAATGCAGTTTTATGTGTTAACATGATTATTGCATGTTTATGGAATTATATGATGAACGATAACATTAAAAACATGTTACATGCTTGTTTTAAAAGAAAACGTTATAAGTGATGAGAATATGAAATGTTGAAGAAAGTGAAGTAATTGTGACTAATACGATGATACAATGATATGTTAATACGTAGGTCAATGCTCAGTTGACGGGTGAGAGTGTCGCTGATGTACCCGCCGTCAAGTACTATGGTTACATGTAGATGGATTCATCGTCCAATACGAATACGAATACGAAGTCACAATTAACAATCTGAATTCAACGAAAATGAATATGAACATGTTTAATATGAATATGAATACGAATATAAATATGAATAAGTTTATGATGATACGAAAACCTTTATGTCAAAAGGTTATGCATCATTATGAAAATGTTATTTTACGTACAAGTATTTTCACTGTTGCATGTGTTTTGTATATGTATTACTTGTTATTAAGATTATGGGGTGTTGAGTCTTTAGACTCACTAGGTGTGATTGATGCAAGTGATTATGATAATAATGATAATGGAAGTCTTGATGGTTGACTTTGCTGGACTGAAGGTGCACTTAATCCGAGAACCAGCGCTAGTTTTCTGCATTAGTTTATGATTTTTAAAATTATATTAAAGATATTTTACGACTTTGATTATGTTTCGAGTGGTTTTGAGAGGTTGTTGGTTTGAGCAGTTCTGCTAAGTTAAGATATGCATACGATTGACAGTTTTATGATTCAAACTATTTCTTTTGGATTTTTAAATATTAGCTGGTTGTTTTATATTTTTAAAATAGTGCAAAATATTTTATAAATATATATGTATCGGCCGGAATGATGAGGTTATGAATTTTTTTTTTTTTTGTACTTTAAAAAAAAACGAGCAGTGGACGTTTCATTTTTATTATAGCGATAAATGCAAAAAATTTCAAGTTATAAAAAACACAAGTTTCAAAATTACAATTGTGTAGTGTATAACTTTTGATATTGTTTTTGGGTCAAGTGTTATCTTTTAGTCCTGAAAGAGAAGTTCAAGACAAATTCTATTTGTATCTTGGCGTTTTTTATAAAAAAAATTATTTAAAATAAAAATGTAAGTTAAAATTTATATATATATATATATATAAAAAAACAGCTTAAAATTTATCCAAATAATATAGCGCTTTTTCTCTTTTTCATGCTTTATATCATCATCTAAAGTGTCGGATCACTTTTGTCTGACTTCCTAAAAAAAAACGTTTTTTATTATCACGCTTAGTGCTTATTCAAATTTAATTCACGTGGTCAAGTATATACTGGTTTGAAATTATATCAAAAGTGAACAATTTTTTACCGCTGGACC
Organism: Primulina eburnea; assembly: GCF_022965805.1. NCBI lineage: Eukaryota > Viridiplantae > Streptophyta > Magnoliopsida > Lamiales > Gesneriaceae > Primulina > Primulina eburnea. The sequence goes on from NC_133110.1 coordinate 35,398,696, forward strand.
CCTCTTAGAAAAATATATATGCTAGTGACTGTTCGCTAGTCTTCCATATGTGAGCGCAGATATATTATATTCGATTATATGGTAATATTTTTTTATATAAATATTATTATATTTGATAGATTTTGTTGAAAATAAGAGTTGAAATTATTGAATGTTGAAAATAAGAGCTGAAAAAAGTGAAAATCAGTGTGTGATAATGTATGTAATGATGTATTTATTTTTGGATTATTTTTAAAGAAATTCTATAAATAGGTCTCTCAATTTGTGAAGAAAAACACAATTGAGTGGATTTTTTTTATAAAGTGTGTAGTTTAAAATATTTTGTGAGTTTGAGATTTTTACTTTTTACCATAAGTTTTTACTTTTAACACGTTATCAGCACGACACTCGAAGGATCTCCATATTTTGCCAAAGCTCCAAAACACAAGAAAATTAACAATATTCAAAAGCAAAAATATTTATTTTATTGTTTATTTGTTTTGTATATATATTTAATGTTGTTTCAGTAGAAACACGAAGCGTTAAAACAAGACAAATCAATCTGTCGATTAAATGATAATATTGTGTCTTTTCATTCTCTACTAATCGTCGACATAATTTAGAAATGGTAGAGATATTCTAAAACCTTTCATGATGAATTATATCAAACTTATAATGCTCCAACTGACATCTCAAATAATGTAGTTCTTGTCCATTGAAATCATTGCGATAGAATTTCTCTACAAGATGGTAAATATCATCAACATTAAACAACTTAAAGTTGTCTCGAGGCTACACAACAAAGCTAGGTCTAAGAAGTTCTATAGCCCCATTATTGAATCTGTTATTGAGTTCTTCAACTTGAAAATCTATTGCAATATGAAATACATCAAAACGATAATGGTGCTCAAATGTAAAAGAATTTATTTGATGACACAAACGTCATGTAGCATATCTCTAACAAGCATTCATATTTGGTATCTCAATGCCATTATTTTCACAAACTGATTGCACATCGTTAGAAGAATATCATAATCTTCTGCTCTCAAAGTATGATGTAAAACTTTTGTGGTTGAGACAAAATCCATTGCATTTAAAATGTCTAAGACTTCTCTTGCAAAGCTCGACAAAGCAAATCGGTTATCCCCATAATCTTGTGCATCAAATGTAATATAAATGCGAAATCAAATGATCTCAATACAATCAATGAACATGTAGCTTCCCTCCGTATAGAATTCTAAGATGATTCTTCCACCATGTACTCAAGCACAATAATCACAGAGTTGTACATTTCTATCATACTTCAAATCGACTCAAAATGAGAACTCCAACGCGTCTTGCCAACTCGCTGCAAAGTTCCAATATGATTAAGGTCGGTACATGTCTCGTGCATACCACTTGCTATCATATATGCAATTTCAATAGCTTGGGCAGATTACAATTCAACGTGACATTTTGGAGATACCTTAATGAGATTACAAATAGAAGTTAATTTTGAAAAAAATTAGCCAAATAGATCTCTCTTTTCAGCAGCAGCTACCGGCGCCAACTGAAGTCTTGTGCAAAACAATGAACATAACATGCTTGTGGAGAATCTTTCAGAAAAAGAGCTTGCAGTCCGTTCCATGAGCCATGCATAATGCTAGCTCTATCGTATCCTTGACCCCGAATATCTTTGATATACAACTCATGTCGACCAAGCACATTACAAATTTCTTTTTTTAGTGTCATCGCAGTGGTTTCAACAACGTGCACAATATAAAAGAAGCACTCTAATAAGAATCTTTCACGATCATCAAATCTCAACACAATAGCCATTTGCTCTTTGTTTGATATGTCTTTAGCCTCTTCAACCAAAAGACAAAATTTTGCACTCGCAACCTCCTCACTTTTTTTCTCTCACTCTCTCGACAAGAATATGCAAAATATATTTTTGAATGTCTGGTGATGTATATTTTGCATTTCTTTGTGCTTTTTCTAAAACAAATTATTAATATTAACATCCATTTTTCTCATAAGTTTTATCATCTCTATAAGATTACCTTGATTGTTAGAAGATGAAGATTCATCATGTCCTCTCAATGCATATACTTGCAAACAAAGCCAACGAATGCTTTCAATTGTGGCCTTGAGCCTCAATCGGTTCTTTTCACTTCTTCTGATGTATGTGAATTCATCACTTTATCGATGTGACCACTTACATTCATCAAAACACCTATAGATTGAACTGCATTGTTTTGTGGTGAATTAGGACCTTCCACATGCATCAATAAAACACATCTATTCTCATCATTAACTCTTTTCTAACTTCTAAAACCATTAACTATAAATATAAGGCAACAAGTCTCTTTTCCTTGGAAAATGAAACATGAGTAGCAAAAGGCTCTTTATTAGGAGAGTACTCCAACCGCGATAATTGCTCATACCAACATTTTTGAAATCGCCGATATTGTTCTTCTAATTCGGTTCGCGGATATTGGCCCCCTTACGATATAAGCTCGTCCGATTGCATCTCTTTCAATGACTGGACATTTCCATATTGGAGTACGCATGACCGGATCTAGTTGAACATAACCACTAATATCACTTTCAACACTTTGATACTTTGAGGGATGTTGGTCATAATGGTTTGACATCCCAGCTTTATTTGGAGAATGCCCCTGTCTAATTGATGTACTATCTTTTGGTTTAAAAAATGAAAACATATTTTTCTTCGTGCCGCCTTGAGCTTCTTTTAGAGAAACCAACCTATTAGTTATTGAAAAAAGTTATGATTGTGAAGGACTGATTTACTTAACTATCACATGCTTATTTAAAAATAAAAGATAAACCATTCCAAAGACTTTAAATGATGGTACACCATGATGCTATTAATAAATGCACCTCTAGAACTTGGGAAATGGTTAAATAAGGTCATCTTATTTCACATGAATACAAGATCTAAAAAATTGAAAAAAGTCTGTGTGATCAATGTTCACCAATTTTGATTAATTAAATACGACCCAATGAGAAACTATCACGAATGAATTACTCTAATATCACATTCAATTCTCATCATTATTTGAGGTCCTTGAGTTTCTGTGGGGACCCGGACGCTAATCACGTTCTTAATCATCATTGGGACTAATTAATCAATTATAATAAAAAGGGTCTAAATTTTTTTTCCTAAATAATGCGGAACGTGGTGACATAAAAACATATATACAACTCAGTATAAAAGTACAAGTCCTGTGCCACATACATTTATTCGACTAAGATTTAACAACTAATGTCAAGTGTCCAAACCCTATCTCTAATCCAACTCCAGAGCCTCCACTCTAATCATGATCTCTCCTCATCTCCTGGACCCTGAACCTGTCCCACCTGTTGTCAAGTACACATACAAACAAGACAACAGCCGGATAATTCCGGTGAGAATATAATCCCAGTATAAATCAACGAACATGCAATCATATAAACAATATAAAGCATGTAACAGGTAACATCAATATATATCAAAATCTCAAACATAACTAATATCAAACTGTCGACAATACTTGTAGCTACACAATTTTATACTAGACTCAATGCTAGTCTAGGGATCCCGATTTCCAGAAGTTAGCATTCCTAAATCGACCAACAGTAATAGAAAAGACTCCAGTTCTATCCACGTCGATAAGGTATCGATCACCAGAAATAGAAAAAGGTCTGGTTCTATCCACACCGATATAGTATCGATCACCAGTAATAGAAGGAACTCTCATTCTATCCACACCGATATAATATCGATCACCAGTAATAGAAGAAGCTCCAATTCTATCCACACCGATACGATATCGATCAACAGTAATAGAAGAAACCCAAATTCTATCCACATCGATAGCCAATCCTCTGGTGACAGACTTTGGCTCTATCGCCAATACCTTATCTTGTAACATCGTGCAATGTGCCCGTGGCGATCCCGCCACTACAGACACTTCTGTTACAAGATTACTCCGCTAATACCTGCTGTCTATATATCAAGAGAACAAGTAATCTAATACTTGTTATCTATATATCAAGAGAACAAGTATATCAATCAAATACATGCAAATATCAATGCAATAAAATAAAGTATGTGATTTAGGGAAACTCAAGTGTAAACCGACTCAAGTCGATCTCCCAATACACATTGACTTATACCTTTATCTTCCTGCTCTGAAGAAGACGAAGTCTCGAATTCACCTCTGTCCATTCTCAATCTGGTAAAAACAATACCGAACAGATATATTATCAATAAACAACTCAATTCAGAATCTGTTCTGATCACTACTCAAATCAAAACATAAACTGATCAATATCGGATCATATACAATTTAATCCATATCGATAATATCCCGATATAATCAAAGTCACTACTGAAACTGATCAATATCCATTAACTGATGTTTTGACGGCATAACAATACAGTCTCGATAACCCCGTCAGTCCCAACATCACAGATATAATACCAGAACTCATAATCAGTATCAGTTCAACTCATAATCTCAATAACAATACAAATTTGATATGAAATCTCAGTCAAATTGATTCCAAAAATCATAACAATTCCATAATCAGTCCGTTCTTCAATCTGACTTCGATTATATGATGTCTAATATGACAAGAACATCATATATGAATCATATTCAATTCTGACGATAGTCTAATTTCAAAACCTGTCAAAACGTAATAAAACTTACGTCCAGTGGTAGCCTACGTTGATAGGAACACAAGGCTGTGTTCAGATTCAAAATCAGACGGATAACTCCCTCGTAAGTCTCAAATCCCACGCGAAGCTTCCTTGTATTTCTTTTCTCGATTCTGAGGGAATTGGCTTGTTCATATATATATATATATATATATATATATATATATATATATATATATATATATATATATATATATATATAGCCACGTTGCACCCCAAAAACCAAGTGGCAAACTTACCTTCTGCATGACTCGTGCATATGCGCGCTCAAGCGTCGCGCATATGCGCGAGACCTCTTGTCTCGGCTTCGTAACAGTTGGCGCATATGAGCGCCTCAAGCCGGAGCATATGCGCCAAAGCCTCTGTCCCAAAATGTTGTCTACTGGAGTGCTCGCACATATGCGCGCAAATCGTCGCGCATATGCGCGAGACTTACTGTCTCGAGCACAAACCCACTCGCGCATATGCGCGCCTTCTGCCGCGCATGTGCGCCATCTTCTCTGCCCTGCTCGCGCATGTGCGCCATTCACGTCGCGCATATGCGCCGAGCACTCTGGAATCCTCCCTCGGCATTTCACCCTCCTCGCGCATATGCGCGCCCTGTCTCGCGCACATGCGCGAGAGGTTCTGGACATTTCGCGCATGTGTGCGCTTACATGTCGCGCATGTGCGCGAATGCACACCCTCGCACATATATTTCTCGTCTTTTCTCGTCTTTCCCGGTCCGATCCGTTCCGTCTATATTTACCTTAATTAATCAATAAATCATTTCAGATTAATCTTAAATTACGGTTATTATACCCAAATCATCTCAGATTACGATAATCAAATTCTCGGGCCTTACATTTCACCCCCTCTAAGATACGATTTCGTCCCCGAAATCATAAGCAATCTACTCGTGGAAAAAAAATAATCATATCAGATCTCAAATCGGATACAAGAAGGAGATTTACATGAACCCCAATAAACTCATATCAACAGCATCACTCGTGATAGAATCAACCTCAGATCAATGGCTATATAATATCCGTATATACCAATTAACAATTCCATAGCAATTCAATTTTTGGTATCTGCTATCAAATTAGTTAATTCCTGTCCAGGATATATTCCACCTTCGGCTTTAAATACCAACAGTCATCGTCCGACGTTGGCTTATTTCGTCTATGTATTCTGAGATATCTTCATTTTCTTCTGAATCAGTTTCATTTTCTTCATCCGATCTCTGATCCTATCAAATTCAATTTCAAGTATCATTGAGACATAAATCCCCATATAACGGAAATTGACAGTTCTCACTGTACAACATCTCAAATGATGTCATATCAATACCCATCTGATAGCTCTCGTGATAAGATAATTCATAAATGATAATCAATCATGTCAAATAGTGCTAAAATCCAACACTACAGTTCCTGGATATCCTCCAGTGTCAGGATAGTTCACTCCGACTATCCGTCAATCTATAAATTATAGATGAAATATCACCTTATACACTCAGCCAAAAGTATCAAATCAAACGAAAATCACAGTCTGACATAATTAACTTTGGCATTCAATACAATCTGACCCCTTTTTTGACATCAATCCCCGTCATCTGGTCATGTCTGAACCTCTTCCTGTATAATATCATATAAGCAGATTCAAACAATCTGTCAATTATAATTACATCATAGCATAATCTTATCTAGATTTTCGTAGTGTCATCACACCATCTATAGAAATGTACTCACATTTCTATTTAGGAATCAATAATTTGTATAACCAATCTCCTGGTTTTTACCTTCCTGTCTTCATTTGTCAGCGATTTAGACATTTCAATACAAATTCTGACATAACTGATTTCATCTGTTTACTTCAAAACTGTCTATTCGAATTATCACATATTTCTTGTTACCAGAATAATACTGAATCTACTACTGTGTGCATTTGACAAGACCTGTCATTTCGAATTCGAATAGCTAACACAAACAAAACAATTAGTTATATAAAATAAAGCATTACCTACCTGGTATTCTGACTGAAACACTGTTCTGACTATCGAAATCAAGTTCTGAACAGTCTGATCAAACTCCTGAATTACTGTAACTTTCAACATTAACTCTGAGTTGGCTTGAACTGTATATATTTTCAACGGTTCATAACAATCAATATAAAATACGGATTCAAAATAACAGCAATATCGGCTCAGATTCGAATATAAACCAATTCCTGATAATACTGACAATTCTGACTAACCGATTACATCTTCAACGTTGTTTAGATCTCCTGCTATAATATCTTCAAATGTAATGTCCCCCAAACAAAATACTGTGTCTCAAATACTGTTTTAGAACAATACAATTCTTAAGCAATTACAAAACAACAGTCGGATATACTAATCTGACATACTCATGCACATATAAATTTCTGATATCGGTGTCTTCCACAGTCAGTGATCACTCCCCAGCTGTATTCATATCAATCAATATACCATATTCGAATATCACATATTCTGAATATAATCTGTTTCAAATCAGATTCATATGAACAATTCCGTATATAATAATTTCCAGCTTTCAAATCATTCAATACAAGATATTCGATTTACTCAGTAATATGCCATGAATATATCAAAATATCATAGATAAACGGCACAAAATCATTCAAATATCTCTGAATACAGGATTTATTAATCCATAACAGAACTGAAATATCTCATAGAGAAACATGTAATCAGATGTAACTCTAACTTTTCAGGCAGTAAATCGTTTCACTGGTATTTCAATTCTCTCAATTCAATCAGTATCATTTTGTTCAAAATTCTAAAATAAACCCAGTACCTGGTATCGAATCAAGGCTGTAATCAGTCTCCCTAATACGAAACAAATCTAACATCTGAATTTGGAAAACTATAACAAATTTCCTGCCACTAACAAATCAGTTCATACTACACTCAGTTTTCAATAATCAACTGAATGTATAAGGAATAATTACATTCCTTTCGATAATCATCGAATCATAAATAATATAGATATCAAGGAATTCAAAATCGAGAATCCTTATCGTATATCATTCATTCTCCAGTCATTTCAAATCTGAATCTTACCATTTCCTGGCAAGAAATCACAATCTCTTTGTACTTGTTAGCATATCGGTATTAATAATGCGGTCAAAACCAGACAACACAAGTATAACATAATTTAATTCCATCTCATTCTCATCTTACTGTAGTATACAATATATCACAGAATTCACTGACATCAATTCCTCTCCCCAAAAGGCGAAAGGATCAATACTACAGTAATACAAACCCAACATGTATAACATATATCAATGTAACTCAGTCAAAGATAATCGTAAGGGAATGCATTAGTACATATCAATACATATGCAACATAATCACAAAAGATTAGTATCTACCACCATGTCATAACATGTATCCTGGGTCTGTCTCTTGGTCCTTACACCCCGATGATTCAGCTCCATGAGATCTCCGGGAGCCTTTCTGTGGACAAACCCTAGCAAAATGTCCTTGTTGTTTACAGAAATTACATCTACTAGTCACTCCATGGCATTGCTCCGTGAGGTGTCTCCCGCCACAAACTCTGCAATAGGTCCCAGTCGGACTAGAACCGCTGGAGCTAGATGAACCACTCCCTAACTTCTTGAATGGCTTCTTTCGAGCTTTCAGCAAATCTTGCTTTTCACTCGTGCTACCGCGATCAACTCGGAGAAAAGGTTGCTGTGTCTGGGGTTGTATCGCACACAACCTTTTTAGTTGTCTAATCAGACTCGTCTCCGCTCTCTTCGCTTTACTCAAAGCATCAGCAAAATGGTAAGGTCGTTGCATATTCATCAATACAACTACCTCTGAGTTCCATCCTCTCATGAACTGAGCCGTTATAGCTTCATCATTTCCAGCTACATGAGGAGCAAAACGCAGTAAAGTAGAGAATTTATCAACATACCCTTCAATATTCAGTTGACCTTGCCTCAAATTCTCAAATTCTGCTTTCTTGTCCTCTCGATACGAAACTGAGAAAAATCTTCGATATAACTCAGTTTTGAATATTTCCCACGAAATCACTGTGCTTCTCTGTTCTAACATTCTTTTACTTGTAATCCACCAACTCCAGGCGGCTTCTCGTAACTGGTTAGGCACCATTTTAACTTTCTGCTCATCTGTACAAGCAAGTAAATCGAGCAGTATTTCTATGTCATCAAGCCAGTTCTCACAGTCTTCAGACGTCTCGATACCCCTCAGAATCGGCGGCTGAAGTAACTGTAACTCTTTCAACTTTATTTTCATCTGAGTTTCTGATACATCTATCTGATCAGACGAATTACTACCCCTTTCTGGAACTCTTCTAGATGGAATATCTGATAATCACATATGTTAGTAGTAACAGGAGACAAATCCGTCTAAATCCCAATCCTGATCAGCTTACCTCTGATCAAGAATTGGTTCTGATCCAGTTTCAAATAATACATATTATCAAATCAACTCAGATATTCAGGTAACATGTAGCATACAGTAAAAACATACTGAAATTTTAGCATATACAATGTAATTTCAACATTATATTCCAATATGTGTCATGTACTTCAAGCAATAACACATAACATCATGCTAGCACACACCATGTAATTCAACATTATAATATACCACATGCTAGCAATCACATGCAAGGAAAGAAAACTCATTCTACCCCGCTCACTCTCCTCTATCACAGTGCTAAGGAACCTACAGTTCAAGGACCTACAGCTCTGATACCACCTGTTGTGGGGACCCGGACGCTAATCATGTTTTTAATCATCATTGGGACTAATTAATCAATTATAATAAACAGGGTCTAAATTTTTTTTTCTAAATAATGCGGAACGTAGTGACATAAAAACATATATACAACTCAGTATAAAAGTACAAGTCCTGTACCACATACATTTATTCGACTAAGGTTTAACAACTAATGTCAAGTGTCCAAACCCTATCTCTAATCCAAGTCCGGAGCCTCCACTCTAATCATGATCTCTCATCATCTCCTGGACCCTGAACCTGTCTCACCTGTTGTCAATTACACATACAAACAAGATAACAGCCGGATGATTCCGGTAAGAATATAATCCCAGTATAAATCAACGAACATGCAATCATATAAACAATATAAAGCATGTAACAAGTAACAGCAATATATATCAAAATCTGAAACATAACTAATATCAAACTGTCGACAATACTCGTAGCTACACAATTTTAGACTAGACTCAATCCTAGTCTAGGGATCCCGGTTTCCAGAAGTTAGCATTCCTATATCGACCAACAGTAATAGAAAAGACTCCAGTTCTATCCACGTCGATAAGGTATCGATCACCAGAAATAGAAAAAGGTCTGATTCTATCCACACCGATATAGTATCGATCACCAGTAATAGAAGGAACTCTCATTCTATCCACACCGATATAATATCGATCACCAGTAATAGAAGAAGCTCCAATTCTATCCACATCGATACGATATCGATCAACAGTAATAGAAGAAACCCAAATTCTATCCACATCGATAGCCAATCCTCCGGTGACAGACTTTGGCTCTATCGCCAATACCTTATCTTGTAACATCGTGCAATGTGCCCGTGGCGATCCCGCCACTACAGGCACTTCTGTTACAAGATTACTCCGCTAATACCTGCTGTCTATATATCAAGAGAACAAGTAATCTAATACCTGTTATCTATATATCAAGAGAACAAGTATATCAATCAAATACATGCAAATATCAATGCAATAAAATAAAGTATGTGATTTAGGGAAACTCAAGTGTAAACCGACTCAAGTCGATCTCCCAATACACATTGACTTATACCTTTATCTTCCTGCTCTGAAGAAGACGAAGTCTCGAATTCACCTCTGTCCATTCTCAATCTGGTAAAAACAATACCGAACAGATATATTATCAATAAACAACTCAATTCAGAATCTGTTCTGATCACTACTCAAATCAAAACATAAACTGATCAATATCGGATCATATACAATTTAATCCATATCGATAATATCCCGATATAATCAAAGTCACTACTGAAACTGATCAATATCCATTAACTGATGTTTTGACGGCATAACAATACAGTCTCGATAACCCCGTCAGTCCCAACATCACAGATATAATACCAGAACTCATAATCAGTATCAGTTCAACTCATAATCTCAATAACAATACAAATTTGATATGAAATCTCAGTCAAATTGATTCCAAAAATCATAACAATTCCATAATCAGTCCGTTCTTCAATCTGACTTCGATTATATGATGTCTAATATGACAAGAACATCATATATGAATCATATTCAATTCTGACGATAGTCTAATTTCAAAACCTGTCAAAACGTAATAAAAATTACGTCCAATGGTAGCCTACGTTGATAGGAACACAAGGCTGTGTTCAGATTCAAAATCAGCCGGATAACTCCCTCGTAAGTCTCAAATCCCACGCGAAGCTTCCTCGTATTTCCTTTCTCGATTCTGAGGGAATTGGCTTGTTCATATATATATATATATATATATATATATATATATATATATATAGCCACGTTGCACCCCAAAAACCAAGTGGCAAACTTACCTTCTGCATGACTCGCGCATATGCGCGCTCAAGCGTCGCGCATATGCGCGAGACCTCTTGTCTCGGCTTCGTAACAGTTGGCGCATATGCGCGCCTCAAGCCGGAGCATATGCGCCAAAGCCTCTGTCCCAAAATGTTGTCTACTGGAGTGCTCGCACATATGCGCGCAAATTGTCGCGCATATGCGCGAGACTTACTGTCTCGAGCACAAACCCACTCGCGCATATGCGCGCCTTCTGCCACGCATGTGCCCCATCTTCTCTGCCCTGCTCGCGCATGTGCGTCGTTCACGTCGCGCATATGCGCCGAGCACTCTGGAATCCTCCCTCGGCATTTCACCCTCCTCGCGCATATGCGCGCCCTGTCTCGCGCATATGCGCGAGAGGTTCTGGACATTTCGTATGGGGACCCGGACGCTAATCCATTCCTTAATCGTCTTTAGGAATATTAAATCATTCATAATAAACAGGGTCTAAAAAAATTTTTTTTTTTAAATGCAAAGCGGAAACGTAATGTAATTAAATTCAAATTACATATTAACCATGACATACAATTATTGTATAATCTACAATAATTCAACTAGGTTCAACTACATGTCAGTCCTGAATCCTAAGTTGCTTCTGAAGCCCGGATCTCCACGCTATCTAGTCCAGCCTCGTTCTCTTCTTGACCCTGGTTCTATCCCACCTGTTGCCATGCACACATACAAACAAGGCAACAGCCGGATAACTCCGGTGAGATATAGATATCCCAGTATAAATCATGTATACATGCAATCATATAAATCATATAAGAGCATATAACACAATCATATCCTATATCAACCTCATGATATAAATCAATAACAAGAATAAATCATATTCTAAACATGTACCCTAGTCAGGAACATAATTCAATATCTAGAATAAATCCTATTCTAGGCATGTACCAATATCAGGAACATAAATCAATATCAAGAATAATTCCTATTCTAAACATGTACCAATATCAGGAACATAATTATATTCAGGAACATAAATCAGTATTAATCAATACCATAAGATATAACTGTCACTCAATCCAGTGATTCTACATTTTAGACTAGACTCAATCCTAGCCTAGGGATCCCGGTTTCCAGATGTGGTATTCCTATATCGAATTCCGTAAAGGATGGAACCATATTCTCTATTACTCGATATAACCAGTGCCCTGGTATTCCTATTTCGAATTCCGTAATAGAAGAATTCCAATACCCTTTACTCGATATAACCAAATATGGTGTTCCTATATCGAATTCCGTAATAGATTCCATTACTCGATATAACCAAATATCCAGTGTCCTGACCTATCCGTCAAAGGCTGTAGCTCTATCGCTAATATCCTATCTTGAGACATCGTGCAATGTGCCGTGGCGATACCACCACTATCCGGCACTTCTGTCACAAGATAACTCGTCTAATACCTGTCATCTAATATCAAGAGAACAAGTACATCAATCAACTTAATGCGAATATCAATGCAATAAGGTAAAGTATGTGATTTAGGGAAACTCGAGTCAAACCTCCCTCGAGTTGTGCAATCCCAACTCAACATTAATTTATACCTTTATCTTCTCGCTCAGAAGAAGAAGAAGTCCCGACTCTATCTCGGTCCATTCTCAATCTGGAAATGACAATATAAAACAGGCACAATATCAATATCAGTTCTGAAATCAAGACTGTCTCTTTAAATCTGAAACGATATATCGAGAATCATAATATCAATATTTCATTCTCAATTCAACTCTGAATCTGATTAATCTGAATTAACTCAAATCAGCGGCATAACGGCACAATCTCAGTATTCCCGTCAATACCATATCACCAGATATTAATTACAAATCATAACCCATATTCGATACGATTTGTAATCAGTCTATAATCCAAATCTATTCAATTTCAATTAATATAATCTGAAAAATCATAACAATTCCAGAATCAATCTGTTTCCTGATCTGACTTCGGTTCTACGATGTCTAACATGTCAAGAACATCATATATGAATTATATCAAATTCCTACAACATCATCTTTTCAAATGATAACCGAACTCAATAAAACTTACGTCCAGTTGTAGCTCTCGTCGAGAGGAGTACGGTACTGTGTCTGGATTTAAATTCTGATAAACGGATCATTCAAATCCCAATTTAAAGCTTGAAAGAAAACTTGACAAATTCCTTTAAGCTTTCTCGATTCTTCTCTGGACAATTGAAAGAAATGGAAACTTATATATATCACTCAAGCATGGCAAGACAAGTGTCCACTCAAATCCCATTAATTGCACTTTAGTCCCTCAACTTTTCACTATTTGCAAATTGGTCCTCAAAACTCTTTTTAATTCAATTTCATTCCTAAATAATTGCAAAAATCTTGTAATATAATTCAACACTCCAAAAGTTTCCAATTATATACTCTCGGATTAAAATAATATCATCTTTATTATCTCGGGCCTTACATTTCTCCCCCTCTAAGATACGATTTCGTCCTCGAAATCACAGGTAATCAAGTCAGATATCAACACGAAACGTATACAAGAGGTAAATCAGAAAACTTATCTCAATGAATCAATTCTGAAATTTCGATCTCATATCAGATTCTGTCTTTCAGATATTCTCATTGACCTACTGACAATCTTACTGTGTTTTCAACCACATGATAATCTTCATTCTGAATTCTCTTACTTCTACTGATTCTGATTCCAATCTGGAATAAGAATTCACTAAGTACAATGTCATAATACTTCTCCAATCCTTCTGACAGAATCAATCTCGTATTACTGGATATACAACGTCCGTATAAACCAATCTACAGCTCATCATATATCAGGACCATCAGCTATTATCAAATCTGTTTATCTCAATCAAGGACATATACTGTCTTCAGCTTCAAATACCAATCGTCATCATCCGACGTTGGTTTCTTAAATCTGTCCATTCTGAACTGTCTTAATAATTATTGTCATACAGGAATTCATACAGTGACAATAATTCTTAACGACTAGTACTAACATCCAGCACTAAAGCTGTATAGTGCTAACATCCAGCACAAAGCTGTACCAAAATCTTTCAATATCTGGCTAGTACATTCTGACTGTCTGTCAATCTGTAAAACAATCTAAGAGAAAGCTCATGATATACTCTATTACAAGTACCAAATCAATCAAAAGTCACAATCTGATATAATCTACTGTGGCATTCTGATCTATCTGACCACTTTTCTGACATCGATCTGTGTCAGTTGGTCATGTTTGTACGTTATCTGGTACAAACTAATAGATATAGATTGAACAATCTGTCAATCATAATCATATCATATCATATCTGGAAAGTATTGAAGTAATCTCATTATGAAATTCATCGAATTATACTCCCCATTTCTCGTCAGAACTATACAATTTCTGCAATAAATCTTCTGATTTCTATCTTTCTGTCTTTTCTGTTAGCGATTCAGACATATCAATACAATTTCTGTCAACATTTCAATACAAATTCTGTCATAGCTAATCTAATCTGTCTATATCAACTCTATCTTTTCGAATACCATACATTCTCAATCATCAAATTGAAAACTGAATCCACTACGGTACATTTCTGACCCTATCTGTGATTTCAGATTCGAACTATTTGATACAAACAAATCAGTTAATAATATAAATGAAAGAAAATATACCTACCTGGTATTCGGCTCTGACTATCTATATCAAGCTTTACTGTACAATTCTGACACATCTGACATCACAAGATAATCAGTCTCATACAAAATACACAATCACATATTTGTTACATTCTGATCACATTCTGAACTGCTGTAACTCTCGAATTTAACTCCGATTCGGTTGGAACTGTATATACTCTCATTGATTCACAATAATCTGCAGCATATACGGATTCAAAACACAGTAATATTACATCAGAGACGAAATATCAATATCCTATACAGATCTAGTGAGTTCAGTGAACTCATAATTCAATGATTTCTGGTAAACATCTTCATGTCATTCTAATCAATTGTTATATCCCATCTGCAAATAAAATATGCTCCCAAAAAAATATAAGATGTCTCAAATACTGATTTAGAACAATAACAATATTCAGCAGATATAAAGCAACAGTCGAATAAAATAATCTGCCAAATCAGACAAAATACATTTCTGACAATTCTGACATTTCTGAAATTTCTGATCTTTCTGATATCAGTATCAATCAGTCACCGATCACAATCTCAACTGTATCAGAATCAATCGGTATACTAACTGCAGGTATCGCATATTCTGAATACAATCTGTTTCAAGCAGGATTCATATCTGAATAATTTCTGTATACAATAATCCTTATTCTCAGAATAATCAATACAGTCTTCCGATAGTCGATTCGATCAATCAAATGCTGCAATTATATCAAAATCTCATAGATATAACAAGCATAGAATTATCAGAACATCTATGAAGATACTGACACATGCCAAAGAGAAACACTAAATCAGATGTAACTCCTGGTCAGTACTCTTCTACTGATCTTTCAATTTATTCTGTATCATTCTGTACATACAATATTATTCTGTACTGAATTCTAAAACAACAATTAGTATCTGATCTGAATTCAATTCTGAAATCTATCTTTCTGATATAAAGCAAATCTAAAATCTTATCTAGGCAAACATCTGCCAACTCGTATATCACTGGCAAATCTGCCAATGTTAAGCTCGATTTCAGTACATCTACTGAGTACATAAGGATACCATCTGTTCCTTTCTATAACAATCGAGTCATATACGACAATATCAAAGGAATTCTAAATCTAGAATCCTTATTGCAAAATCTCTACTCATTAGCTATCTCTAATCTGAATCTTACAATGTCTGGAACAGATTCTACAATATTTCCGTCTTTCTGTACTTGATCATTATATCACCAATATCAGTAATGCAGTCAAATCAGACAATACAAGTACACCATACTCTGTCTCGATTCTCATTCTCATCTTACTGTAGTATACAATATATCACAGAAATCTCTGAGATCAATCTTTCTTTCCCCAGAAGGTACAAAGATTAATACTACAGCAATACAGACCCAACAGATAATGCATATCTCCATGCAACTCATTCCAGGATAATCTTAAGAAATGCATTAGTATATATCAATACATATGCAACATAATCATAAAAGATCAGTACCTGTCACTATGTCATCAAGTGTGTCCTGGGTCTGTTCCTCAATCACATATCCAAATGGTCCAGCCCTCTAAGATCTTCGGGGACCTCTCTGTGGACAAACCTTAGCAAAATGCCCTGGTTGTTTACAGATATTGCAACGACCAAGCACTCCTTGGCAATGTCCTGTGGGATGTCTTCCTCCGCAAGTTTTGCAGTACACTCCAGTATAACTCGAACTAGAATCACTAGAACTAGAGGAACCACTCCCTAACTTCTTGAATGACTTCTTTTGAGTTTTCAGCAGATCTTGCTTTCCACTCGTGTTGCCACGATCAACTCGAAGAGGGGATTGCTGTGTCTGGGGTTGCTTCACACACAACCTTGTTAATTTTCTAATCAAACTCGCCTCCGCTCTCTTCGCTCTACTCAAGACATCAGCAAAATGGTGAGGTCGTTGTATGTTCATCAATGCAACTATCTCTGAGTTCAATCCTCTGATGAATTGATCCGCTACAGCTTCATCATTTCCAGCTAAATGAGGAACAAAACGCAGTAGAGTAGAGAATTTAGCCACATATCCTTCAATATTCAGTTGCCCTTGGCTCAAATTCTCAAATTCTGCTCTTTTGTCCTCCCGGTAGGAAACAGAAAAAAATCTTTGATAGAATTCAATTTTGAAAACTTCCCACGTGATCACAGTACCACGTTGTGCTAATACTCCTTTGATTGTAATCCACCAACTTCTGGCAGCCTCTCGTAACTGGTGAAATACCAATTTAACTCTCTGTTCATCTGTACAATCGAGTAAATCAAACAAAATTTCTATATCATCAAACCAGTTCTGACAATCTTCAGATGTCTCGGTACCACTCAGAATCGGCGGCTGTAATAACTGAAATTCTCTCATCTTAGCTTCTATCTGAGTTTCTGATGCATCTGTCTGTTCAGTCGAAGTACTACCCCTTTCTGGAATTCTCCGAGGCGGTATATCTGAATATCAAACAAATCAATACCCAATCTATATAATCTGTCTCAGCCCTCCTCTGATCATATACCTCTGATTCAGACTCGGTTGTGATTCATTCTTGGTAATTATATGCTGTAATCAACTCAGATAACAAACAGCATGTAATAGGGAAAGCAATAAATCATGCTAGCACACACAATGTAAGTCAACATTGAAATAATTCTCATGCTAGCAATCACATGCAAGGAAAGATAATTTCCCGCTCATTCTCTTCTATCTCAGTCTAAAGGATCTATCAGCTCTGACTATCTCAGCCTCAAGGATCTATCGCTCTGATACCACCTGTTGTGGGGACCCGGACGCTAATCTATTCCTTAATCGTCTTTAGGAATATTAAATCATTCATAATAAACAGGGTCTAAAATTTTTTTTTTTTTAAAATGCAAAGCAGAAACGTAATGTAATTAAATTCAAATTACATATTAACCATGACATACAATTATTGTATAATCTACAATAATTCAACTAGGTTCAACTACATGTCAGTCCTGAATCCTAAGTTGCTTCTGAAGCCCGGATCTCCACGTTATCTAGTCCAGCCTCGTTCTCTTCTTGACCCTGGTTCTATCCCACCTGTTGCCATGCACACATACAAACAAGACAACAGCCGGATAACTCCGGTGAGATATAGATATCCCAGTATAAATCATGTATACATGCAATCATATAAATCATATAAGAGCATATAACACAATCATATCCTATATCAACCTCATGATATAAATCAATAACAAGAATAAATCATATTCTAAACATGTACCCTAGTCAGGAACATAATTCAATATCTAGAATAAATCCTATTCTAGGCATGTACCAATATCAGGAACATAAATCAATATCAAGAATAATTCCTATTCTAAACATGTACCAATATCAGGAACATAATTATATTCAGGAACATAAATCAGTATTAATCAATACCATAAGATATAACTGTCACTCAATCCAGTGACTCTACATTTTAGACTAGACTCAATCCTAGCCTAGGGATCCCGGTTTCCAGATGTGGTATTCCTATATCGATTTCCGTAAAGGATGGAACCATAATCTCTATTACTCGATATAACCAGTGCCCTGGTATTCCTATTTCGAATTCCGTAATAGAAGAATTCCAATACCCTTTACTCGATATAACCAAATATGGTGTTCCTATATCGAATTCTGTAATAGATTCCATTACTCGATATAACCAAATATCCAATGTCCTGACCTATCCGTCAAGGGCTGTAGCTCTATCGCTAATATCTTATCTTGAGACATCGTGCAATGTGCCGTGGCGATACCACCACTATCCGGCACTTCTGTCACAAGATAACTCGTCTAATACCTGTCATCTAATATCAAGAGAACAAGTACATCAATCAACTTAATGCGAATATCAATGCAATAAGGTAAAGTATGTGATTTAGGGAAACTCGAGTCAAACCTCCCTCGAGTTGTGCAATCCCAACTCAACATTAATTTATACCTTTATCTTCTCGCTCAGAAGAAGAAGAAGTCCCGACTCTATCTCGGTCCATTCTCAATCTGGAAATGACAATATAAAACAGGCACAATATCAATATCAGTTCTGAAATCAAGACTGTCTCTTTAAATCTGAAACGATATATCGAGAATCATAATATCAATATTTCATTCTCAATTCAACTCTGAATCTGATTAATCTGAATTAACTCAAATCAGCGGCATAACGGCACAATCTCAGTATTCCCGTCAATACCATATCACCAGATATTAATTACAAATCATAACCCATATTCGATACGATTTGTAATCAGTCTATAATCCAAATCTATTCAATTTCAATTAATATAATCTGAAAAATCATAACAATTCCAGAATCAATCTGTTTCCTGATCTGACTTCGGTTCTACGATGTCTAACATGTCAAGAACATCATATATGAATTATATCAAATTCCTACAACATCATCTTTTCAAATGATAACCGAACTCAATAAAACTTACGTCCAGTTGTAGCTCTCGTCGAGAGGAGTACGGTACTGTGTCTGGATTTAAATTCTGATAAACGGATCATTCAAATCCCAATTTAAAGCTTGAAAGAAAACTTGACAAATTCCTTTAAACTTTCTCGATTCTTCTCTGGACAATTGAAAGAAATTGAAACTTATATATATCACTCAAGCATGGCAAGACAAGTGTCCACTCAAATCCCATTAATTGCACTTTAGTCCCTCAACTTTTCACTATTTGCAAATTGGTCCTCAAAACTCTTTTTAATTCAATTTCAATCCTAAATAATTGCAAACATCTTGTAATATAATTCAACACTCCAAAAGTTTCCAATTATATACTCTCGGATTAAAATAATATCATCTTTATTATCTCGGGCCTTACATTTCGCGCATGTGCGCGCTTACATGTCGCGCATGTGCGCGAATGCACATCCTCGCACATATATTTCGCGTCTTTTCTCGTCTTTTCCGGTCCGATCCGTTCCGTCTATATTTACCTTAATTAATCAATAAATCATTTGAGATTAATCTTAAATTACGATAATTATACCCAAATCATCTCATATTACGATAATCGAATTCTCGGGCCTTACAGTTTTACTCCCTTCCGACCTCCATTTCATATAATATTTAACCTTATTTAATGGATGTTTTAACATGATAATAAAATGTTGAAATTAATTAATGTATTTAATTATGAAGTTAAATTGTTGAAAGAATAAAGGAAAAATATTGAATATTGAAATTTGATTATATATTTGAAGAGACCATCCCCACGTGATAAGATTCATTTTGACTAGTTTTAGCCAACGCCATTTCATATAGACCGTCAAGTGTTGATCTGTCCAGCACATTAACCTGTTTTTTTTTTTTTCGAAATTGAATTGGACAAGAATCAGGAGTACGTATCTTGAAGTTTTATGGAAACTATATCAAATTGATGCGGGAAGAACATGAAACAAGAACCGTTTGCCCCAAACTCAGTGTAAGACGTAAAAGCGTTCACTCATTTGCTTCATCTCTAGTTCTCTCCAGAGAAGCAACAAGGTGCGAGTATGTCTCTTGTGAGACGGTTTCACAAGCAATTTCCCCACTGTAAATAGAAAATCAGAACAAGAGTCATCAAAGTTGACTAGCCGCCACAACTTCAAAGGAAAAACCCTTCATCACCAGGAAAAAATTAACAAAATTTCAATCGAATCAGTACAAGTACCTGAGCAACCTGATAGGAAGAAATTGAAAGCGACAATCAAAAGATCAACGGAGCTTAGGCTGAAGCTTGAGAGCTTAGGCTGAAGCGTGAAGGAACAATAAATATTTGGCTTACTAATGGGCTATACAAAAATTTAACCTAATCCACAATTAAAATATATAATAATCTTATTTTTTTTTTGTACCCTGCTCTGGAGCCCACATCAGCCTTTAGGGTAGCTCCGCCCCTGTGTATACTCCATGCATTGCTGCCACCAATACTCTCTCCATGCATCTGTATATAATATTAACAAGTATTCATATATATATATATAAAGTTTTGATATCCTGCACACCTACCATGCACACTTTTGTGAGCACCTATGAGGTGTCACTCACCCATTGGATGCACAATTTTTCTATATTTCATCACATCCAATAAATGAGTGACACCTCATAGGTGCTCATAAAGGTGTGCACGGTAGGTGTGCAGGATATCAAAACTATATATATATATATATATATATATATATATATATATATATATTCGCTCAAAAAATAATTTTGATCTAAATTTGCAAGATTTTGCTCTCTTATCCATCGATATTCAAGCTACAATGGAAATAGTTCACATGTTTCATGATTTGGTGGCTCCCCCCTTTCACCTTCTTCTCCCTCATGTTCTTCTTGCCACCTTTCCAGATTTTCAAGTTCTTCCTCTCTGTGTTGGGCACCCTTTTCAACGAAGATGTCGCCGAGAAAAAAGTCGTCATCACCAGCGCCTCCTCGGGCATTGGCGAAGTAAGTCTCAGATATAAATGTAAGAACTAAATTTGATTTCATGCATAATACATGGGGGCATTGGGGCTGAACCAAGATTCAAAATTACTTGGAGTTGGCTCCGTCACATACTGTATCTAATAAAATAGATAATTAGTTAAAAAATTTAAAATAAAAAATATGAAAACATTGATTTCATGAAAATATAGAATAAGAGTATTTAATATTTAATATCTTAAAAAACATGGAGCTAAAAAAGTACTGAGGTTGTGCTCTTCGACTTTTCTTAGAATAAAACTCATTAATTATTAAATTTTTATCAATTTTTTAACCAAATCTCGTTCGATATAGATTACCATAGAATCTCCGAAAAACTCTGCTTCCATCTTGTCATGAAGAGCTGTTTTAACAAGTTTCATTGCTGAAAATGCTCGTTCCGTTGTTGCTGTAGAAATAGGTAGAGTTAAAACAAGACCTAATCAACCTGTCAATTAAATAAATTTATCAGATTCGATAAATAAGTAAACGGCGTAGATGAAAATGTATAAATCACATGTCAATCAAATCGTAGGTTCCTGACTTATTTGTCTCCATTAATCTTTGACATAATTCAGAAATAATTGATAAATTCTAAAATATTTTATGACCAGCAACATCAAGTTTATAGTGATCCAATTGCATTCTCAAATGATGCAAATCTTTTTGAAGAAATCAAGATAACAGAATTTTTCAACAAGTCGATAGATATGATCACCATTAAGAACCTTAAACTTTTCTAGGTTCCAAATCACAACTAAGTTTAAGAAGTTCAACTGTCTCATCCTTGAATCTATTATTAAGCTCTTCAATTTGAAATCTATTGTAGCTGTAAATACATCAAATCGATAATAGTGCTCAACTGTGATTGAATCATTTTGTTGACAAGAACGGCCTGTACCAAATTTATAATGAGCTTTGATGTGAGGTATCTCAATGTCATACTTGACACAAACTTCTTTCACATGACTAAGTAGGAGATCAAATCCTTCTCTTCTCAAAGTACGAAGCAAAGTTTTAATCGTTAAAACATAATCCATTGTAATTAAAATATCAAGAGATTTCTCTTGCAATGCTTGACAAAACATATTTGTTATCCCCATTATCTTATGCATCAAGTGTAATATGAATATGAAATCAAAAGAATTCATCGCAATCAATGCACCACTAGCTTCACCACGAATGGAATTAGAAGCTCCATCTTTCACCATATTTTCTAACACGGTAATCACAGACTATACATATCAATCATGCTACAAAATGAGTCGAAATTAGAACTCCAACGAGTCTTTCCAGGTCGTAATAAATTTCCAATTTGATTACATCCTCTACCTGTATCATGTTCACTAGTAGCTACCATATGCACAACTTCAATTATTTGAGCAAAATGTAACTCACCGTGCTGCTTAGGAGATTCATTGATGAGATTACAAATGGAATTCAATTTTGAAAAGAATAACAAAATGGATACCTTTATTTCAACAGCTGCAGTTAATGCTAGTTGAAGCCGATGAGCAAAACAATGTACATCATATGCACACAAGCAATCTTACAAGAAAAGAGCCTGCAATCCATTCCAAGAACAATGCATATTGATATCATATCCCTGTCCATGGATGTTGTGGATATGCAAGTCATAACGACCAAGTGCATCAGATATTTCTTTCTTAAGTGTTGCAGCAGTTGTATCTGTCACGTGTACAATGGCAAAGAACCGCTCTCGTAAAAAGCCTTCAATATCCACAAATCTTAATACAATAGCCATCTGCTCCTTGTTAAATGCATCTATCACGTCATCAACTAAAATGAATAATTTTGTATCCCAAATTTCTTTATGAATCTTGGCCTCTCACTTGGTTGGAAATGATATTCAAGAAATTTATCTGAATACCATGTGAAGTATACTTTATATTCTTTGGAGCTTTCTCTAAGACGATGTCCCCAATACTCTTATTCATTTTTCCTATAAAATCTATCATCTCGATAAAATATCCACGATTATTAGACGATGGAGATTCATCATGCCTTCTAAATGCACATGCTTGCAAAATGAGCCATCAAATGCTTTCAATAGTTGCTTTAAGTCGTAGTCTGTTCTTCTGAAAATTGTGCATTTATCACTTTGTCAATATGACGAGGTATATTTATCAAATTATGAAGATCATTGTTATGTGGTGAAGTATTGTATCCTATATGCATAAAAAATGTGCATATAATCGCCATCATTAACTCGCTTCCAATATTTGAATCCATCTATTGTAAATACAGTAATACGAGGATGCTTAAGTTCAAACAAGAAGCACAAAAAACAAAATGCAGCATCTTTCGAAGGAGAGTACTCTAACCAAGTAAATTTTTTAAACCAGTGACTTTTGAGTAGTCGAATTTGACTTGCAAATTTGGTCGGTGGATACTCATTCTTAATTGGTCGATATGGCCCCATCTTTATATAAGCTCGTCTAATTTCATATATTTGATTAACATGATATTTTTATAGCAGAGTACGTAATGCCAGATCAGGTTCAAGAGAACTTACATCAACATCAATTCTGGGAGATTTTTTGAGTTGTTGATCACTCGGATTTGAGACATCAATATTGGATGGAGAATGCTCCTGACTTGTCAACTTCTGCTCTTTTTGTTTAAAAAATGAGTGGATGGTTTTTTTTTTCTTCATTTTTGAGTTTTTTTCCTCCTTGGTGTCGTCTACACCATAAAATATCACCTTTAGTTTAACTTATTATGGCTAACTGAATCAAATCAACATTATCGACATTAAGTAATTGTTACTTTAATCCAATTAACCTCGAGCAATTATAATTATTCCAAAACAATTCCCGAAGTTAACATTTGACAATCTTAAGGTATAACACATTTAAAATAAAAAATTTGCAGCCTCATAAGTTCGAAAATCTCATATACATAATTCTGAATTTTTCAAAAATTCCTACAAAATTTCATAAATTCGTATTTATATTTTCTATAGCCTCTAAACATCCAAATAATAAATAATCAACGATAAAAATCGAAAATCTCCAATATAAAATCTCGAAATTCGAAATGATACCCAAATAAATTCCGAAAATTTACCAGTACCTCCAATCTTAGAACAACAAGACAAACGGTAGTAAGTCTAACACTAAGATTTTCTCACGATTTTCGGTGAAAACGACGACAGATGGGCGACGGCTGATTTCAAGACGACAAAGAAACTTCGAAAATTTGGTATTAAAAGAAATCTTATGTCGTGGGCTTTCCGAATCTACAATCGATTTTGAAAACCGGCTACCGACGGTGAAGTTACGGCCATTTCAAGTAACAAAAATTGTGATGGCCGGAGGGAGAAGAATATAACTGCCGCAAGGAGAGAATATGAGAGAAAAAAACTGATTGGGCTAGTCAACAAAATTTTGAAAATAAAGCCGAGAGCCCAACCCAGCCCCAGTGTTGCTCCGCCCTGTGGCGTTGCTGACAAAACCACCTTATAAATCAAAAGTTTTTACCAAACAAAATTTTAAGAGTTTATAAGAACCGTCAAAATAGTTTATTTTAGTTTTTACCAAATTTTAAGATTTTTTGGGCTTCGTAACACAGCTTATAAACGGTGTCAAAACACGCATTTAGGCCTGTAATGATGTGTGATCCAGTGTCCATGTTTTGAGTGTAAAATTGGAAACGTTTATGTTTTTTCTTGTTGGTGGCAATTAGAGTGTTGCATATGAATATGCTAAGAGTGGGGACATGTTTGGTTCTGGCGGCGAGGGAAAAAGTCCTCCAAGAAGTGGCGGAGGTGGCTAGCGCGAGCTAGGGTCGCCGAACGTCGTAGTGATGCGCGCCGACGTTTCGAAGGTGGAGGACTGCAGGAGGGTTGTTGATCAGACTATAAATCACTTTGGAAGATGTAATAATTTCATTTCATCGATTGTTACTTAAAATTATTGATGTTATTCATAGTATGATCAACAATCCACACACACATATTCTATATCCGAGATCTTTTAAATCTGCATGTGCTTCACTGATGTATGTGCAGTGGATCATCTTGTCAACAATTTTAGCTTTAAACAAATTATGGTATGTGATACAATATTATTTACTGTGTGTGTATATTTAGTTAAATCTTTGGAGTGTCGACTTAGCCAAAATGCCTGATTCTTTGATTTCAATACAGTTTTACGAGCTAATTGAGAATGGAATGACTCCTTTATTTGTAATCTTAGCGCAACTTTGAATTTAGGAAGTAGTTGTACCAATAGTATATGCATATGTTGTGGCCTGATAGGATATCAACTTCTGGGGCTTTGTTTATATGACTCGATTTCCTGCCCCGTATTTCCGAAACAGCAGAGGCCGAATTGTTGTGCTTTATTCATCGGAATCGTGGTTGCCGGCGCCAAGAATGAGTTTGTACAATGTGAGGTGAGTTAGTTACCTGAATTCCTTGCACATTTTATGATTTTGTAGTCTGTGCTGGTGACTTCTTGTATTAAATTCTTGATTCATCAGGCTACTAAAGTGGCAATCCTCCAATTTTTCGAGACGTTGAGGGTCGAGTTTGGGCCTGATGTCGGCATTACCGTTGTGAATCCGAACTGACACAAGGAAAATTCTTGAACAAAGAAGACTAGCCGGAAGTTGATGAAAACTTGAGAGATGTAAATATTAGAAGCAAACAGGGGAATTGTATGATAAAGATTCATTTTTAGGAAATTTTCCAAAATTTTAAGGCAGTTTACCCTAGAGGAAAAACCTGGTTTGGTTTGTAATTTTAATCTTGTGTGTTCTTGAATGATTGTATAAAGGCACAAGTGAACAGAATCCCGGTCCAAAGGGTCGAAAGCTGCGCGAAGGCGATAGTCAGGAGCGCATGCAGGGGAGAACGATACGTGACCCAACCGTGGTGGGTTCTGGTCACATTCATCTGGAAGCTGTTCTTCGCTGAGATGGTGGAGTGGGTGTACAGATTAATGTAAATGACTAGCCCTGGAGAGCAACCGACCGGAGCTAAGGGCTTTCTCTACCCGGAGACGGTGCAGATGCAGGAGCTGAAGGAGTTATGTAGGTTATATGTGTTTTGTTAGTGTAGGTCCAAAATTTATAATTATGTACAATTTTTTTAAAATTTAATTTAGTGCTTGCAAAGTTTGTTTAATTAATATAATTTTTTTAAAAAAATTAATTTGGTTTTGGTACAATTTTTACTTTAATTTTATATTAAATATATATTATATTATAATTGTAAAAACGAATAAGGGATATAATGCAATTTTTCAATGATGAATGATGCAGACATGCACAGAAAGAGTTTATATAAGTTTTTAAGAAACCGTTTATAAGTTGTTGTAAAGTTTATAATATTTTATAATTTGGTTGGTTAAAAAAGTTACAAATAACTTATTTTTAGTTACTAAGTTGTTTTAAAAATAAGAATCTTATTTTAATATTTCAACTTTCCAGGATATCCTTATTGAAGGATCGTTTGCAGAGCACCTTGAAGTGCTTCAAACAAAATATTTTCAAGAGCTGTAATAGCTCGTGTTCAAAGAATGTATACACCCATGAATTAGACCGAGTTTGGTATAGAACCAAGCGGAAAACATTCGAAATAATCATTCGTTAAGTAACACTGATATATTTATATATCTTGTGTAACTGAATAACCAAAAGACTATATTAGTTTTAGTATTCGGTAGTTCAGTTATGGTAGGAACTGAACCAACGGATGCTCTAACTGGTAAAATCAGTTTGAGAACAAAAGTTAAACAGTTAAATACACAAGATATGTTTATGGATGTTCAGAGATTTCAACTGCTCCTACATCACCCCTTCTACCATCTCGGGTAGGACTCACTAGAAGACTTTGATCGATACAAATAATTGTACAAACCCACTCAGCTTAGGGCTTACCCACTGCCTTAACTGAACTCCTAGACTAGACTGAAGGCAGCACCTTCCAGTCAACACTTCTTTAACGTTTATGTGAGAAAGACTACATTACACAAGTTTAACGTCTTTGTGCAATATTGTATTTGAGTGGTGGTATGTGTGTGTATGTGAGAACTGTTATCTGAAAACTACCCGAAAGTGTTCTCACACACTGAGGGTAATATGCTTCTAATATAAAGCTGATAACACGTTTAAGTGTTCTCTCGACTGGGCTGAATGCTTCTTTCTTAAGCTAATATGACTTTGAAGCGTGCCCTTTTCTTTTTTCTCTTATGTTCTATGTTATTTTTCTTTACTGATCTTAATCCTCTATTTATAGGCACGAAGTTTGATTGTACAGTAAAACTCAATTATTGTATCCATTGCATTTTGAATCTGTTCCTTGAAATTTGTCTTGTTCTTTCTGGAAAACTTTTTTCTTTAAGCTCCGATGCAACGTTCATTATTGTCCTTTGACTGGACAAATGTTTTGTACCTTCACGCAAAGCTGGATTCCACTTATATCAGCTTGTCTTGATCTGCAACTGATTGCTCCTAACAGATGTTCTGAACTGATATTCAGTTGGGTTGGTGAAATCAATTGACTCATTAGTTGAACTGATTTCATTCTTGTTCAGTTGAACTGATCTTCAGTT
Organism: Primulina eburnea; assembly: GCF_022965805.1. Classification (NCBI taxonomy): domain Eukaryota; kingdom Viridiplantae; phylum Streptophyta; class Magnoliopsida; order Lamiales; family Gesneriaceae; genus Primulina; species Primulina eburnea. The sequence continues at coordinate 35,426,748 of NC_133110.1, forward strand.
GGACTCTTCATCAGTTGAACATTCCTTCGGCTGGCCGGGATTCTGAGGTTCTCCTGTTGAACCACCTATTAACTGAACATTCAGTTGAACTCATTTACGACACATCAGTTAAACTAATTCAGTTTTCTTGATCAGTTGATGCATTCAGTTGGCGTCTTCGACAACTTCAATTTTGGCTCGTAACTGATTATTTCAGTTTCAGCTATATGCGCACTAAGATAGATTATTAAAAACAATCAAACAAGTTTTGTTCACATCAAAATTAAGATTGTGAATCATAAAATGTTCCAACACTTATATATTATGTTAAATCTCTACTTTATCATCACTTCTTAAATTCTCACTTTATCATTTTTTTTGTTTTTTTTTTAATTTAAAATAAGATTATGTTCTATCTTTTTATTATACTATAAAAAACAAATACAAAAACTTTTATGAGATAGTCTCATGAGTCAATTTTGTGAGACATATCTATTATTTGGTCACCCATAAAAAATATTTTTAACATAATTTTTTTTATTGTAAATATGAGCTGAGTTTACCCTTTTCACGAAGATCTGTGAGACCATCTCACAAAAAATCTACTAAAATAAAAGTATTAAAATTTTATTGACAAAATCATTAACTAAAATATTTTAATCAACATTTTACTTATATACATTAAAAATAATATTACATATTTTCTTCCAAACAACATCAAATTTTCTAAATATAATAAATTTATTTTTTTAATGTTAAAATTATTTTCACATATATATATATATACACACACATACATAAATTTATAGCTACATACATTAACTCATAATATTATATATTTTTGGTTATTTTAACAATTAAAAGATCTTATAATACCAACCACATTAACATATTTAAGTTATTTAAAATAAGTTCATCAAAACACTTTAATAACTTATTTTAAAATAAGATATCACAAATTATAAGCTCTTAAAACAAAATAAGTTTAGCCAAATACGACACCAACTTTGGCCTTGTTGATCCTTTAAATTAAGTACATCATGGGTGAGGCAATATTAATAACTAAAATATTGCCTAGCAAGTGCAGCACATTCTATTTTGCATTTGATCAGTCACTTTGGTGGAAAAATATATTACAATAAATCACTTATATAGTACTCATCTCTCCAATTTGATAGCAAAAATAATAAAAGTTAGAAAATAATTGAGACAGAAGATGAAAAAGGTGAAAATTTAAAAGAGTAAGTATTTTGTTAGATGGTCTCACGAATCTTTATCTGTGAGACGGGTCAACCCTATCGATATTTATAATAAAAAATTATACTCTTAGCATAAAAAGTAATACTTTTTCATGGATGACCCAAATAAAAGATCTGTCTCACAAAATACGACCCGTAAGACCGTGTGACACAAGTTTTTGTCAATTTAAAGATATAATAAAGAGAGATTAATCAAGAAAAATAAATTATGTAGGATTTATTCCATATATTACATAAATATTTCATTCAATGTAAATTATATTGTTAGTTCATTAGTATTTGTTAGAACATTTAATTGTATATTAGGTGCAATAGATAAAATAAATTATACAGTTAATTGAAATTAGAATTTGAATAGAGGAAAAATATATACTAAAATTAATTTTTCATTCATTTCCTTTGGTGTGTTTGGTAGAAGGATCGTTTCGTTTTTTCACAATTGGAAAACAGTAACCAAAATTCACACTTTTAATAATAATAATAATAATAACATCACGTGCTAAAAACAAAGAGAGAAAGAAGTATTTTAAAAAAATTAAAATGAAAGTTATCAATTTTTAAATTGAAATATTTCGAAAATATGATGAAATGATAAATGTATAATATGGATAGATCACATTTTATGAATGGATAAAAACGTTTTACTAAATTACACACACACACACACACACACGCGTATATATATTGAAATGATAAATGTATAATATATATATATTGAATGTTTTATTTATTACGATTTAATATATAATTATAGAAATATATATGAGCAATTTGCTTTTAAATTCATAAATCCAAACATGAAAGTTTGTCTTTGTGAGTAAAAAAAGTTTCTGCATTCTTTGTCACACGAAAAAATTTATGGAGGATACTAGAGACTCACATATCTTTTTATGGTTGAAAATATAATACTAATATAATATTTGAGTATCAATTGTTTTACATACGATTCAATAGATAAGATTCTAAGTATAAAATTGAAACAATTATATTAAGACAAAAACTTGTGTGAGACGGATTTCTTATTTGCGTTATCCATGAAAAAATATTATTTTTTATGCTAAGAGTATTACTTTTTTATTGTGAATATGAGTAGGGTTGACTAATCTCACAGATTATGATTCGTGAGACGGTATCACATGAGACTCATTCTTATATTCATATCAACACTTGCTACACTTGTTTGGATACTCAAATATCATATATTGGTGTCTGATCTGAAATAGTTGATAATCAAATATCATAGATTAGTCTCACATATTTTGAGTACTTAAAAACATATACGAGTATGAAATCTAAAATATTTGATACTCAAATATCATATATTAATATCATATTTTTAATATTTTGTATCAATTTTGAGAAAAAATGCGGAGTCATATAATCCAAAAATATTTTTTTTTTATATAAATAAGAGAGTATAAACAGGTATTTTTCTTGACAGAAATTAAAGTATAGTATTGGACCTATCGGTAATTTATTGATCATTTCCCATTGATTACTAATTAAATTAATAAAAAGGTTAATCAAACCCATTGATCTTTGCTCCCATGGCCGCAGCTTATGCTGCACTTCTTTCCCTGGCTCGATCGCTTCGACAGATCTTGAATCTTGGACAACAATATGTCGATCCTCTTCACAGATTTAAAATCGTTTCTCTCCATGAAAAGGTTGAATCTTTCATCGCTTTTCTCGAAGATTATTCAGACAAGTATGGTGGGACACCTGATCTTGCGAGAGATGGAATCAGAAATGCCGCATATCACGCGCAAGATTTCATGGATTCTTACCTATGTTTGGTGTCAACAGGCGATGATTCGAGTTCGATTCATTGGCACAAGATGAGCTTAGACAGAGACTTAAACATCGCGTTTGAAAGGATTAGTTTCATCTGGGAAGAGGCAGCGAAGATGAAGAACAACCCAGCCGAAGATCTCCGGCTCCGACCCATTACTTATTCATCTCAAGCCGGCCAATTATCCACTGCCAAAAGCAGGGTTGTAGGATTCGAAGATGACTTGAACACAATCAAAGAACGGTTATACGAAGATTCAGCTGTGCTCCAAGTTATCCCGATTGTTGGGATGGGAGGAATCGGGAAGACCACACTAGCTAGAAAAGCTTACGAGGATTCACTCCGCGCCCATCAGTTTGACATCTGCGCATGGATTACAGTGTCTCAACAGTATCAAAGGAGACAGATTCTTTCGGGGCTTCTTCGCGACTTGAAAAAACCTGTTCTCGGACAACCTGGTCCGAGCGACGCTCAATTGGCAACACTTGTGTACCAAAATCTCAAAGGTAGGCGGTATCTCGTTGTGATCGATGATGTATGGAGTAACAAGGCTTGGGATGATGTGAAGATGCTATTTCCAGAAGATGGTATAAAAAGTCGGATTTTGTTAACTACTAGGCTATCAGATGTTGCCGTTCATGCAGGATCTTCAAATGCACCGTTTCACCAGATGAAACTTTTGAACGAAGATCAAAGTTGGAAACTACTCCGGGAAATGATTTTCGGACAAGAATCTTGTCCTCTCCAATTGGTAGAAATCGGAAAGAAGACTGCAAGAAATTGTAGGGGACTTCCTCTCACAATTGTGGTGGTCGCAGGATTACTTCTTTCTAAGGAAATCACAATGCAAGAATGGTGGGAAAATGTTTCGGAAAACATAAGTTCAACAGAACCAAGCATCGCGCTACATTGCTCCAACATACTATGCCTGAGTTATGATAGGTTACCTCTTAGACTGAAGCCATGTTTCCTCTATATTTCAGCTTTTTCAGAAGATTCTGAGATTCAAGCTTCTAAGCTAATCAAGTTGTGGGTTGCAGAGGGATTTCTTAAACCAAGCGATCAGTCTAAATGCTTGGAAGACGTGGGAGAACGGTTCTTGGAGGATCTTGTTAGAAGAAGCCTTATCTTAGTGATCGAAAAAGGGACGGATGGAAAAATCCAAACTATTGGAATCCATGATCTGTTGAGGGAAATTTGTATAGCAAAAGCTGAGGAAGAGGCGTTTCTACATCATGTCTCATCTATAAGGAATGACCAAATAGAAACCATAGAGGATCCAAATCGTCGCCTTAACATTCATTGCACGCAGAATCGCCAGGAATGGCGAATACTTGATTCAAGTGTACGTACAGTTCTACTCTTCCGCGATATGTATTGGGGACCAATATTATCTCTATGTTGTAGGCGAATCAGTGTTTTGCATATACCCCAAGTAACTTGGCCGAAGTTGGCAGAGGAAATCTCAACATTGGTCAATTTAAGGTACATTTCGTTTTCCTTCAACTATGCATCACGCCCCGATGCTGCCTCAATATCCAAACTTCCCAATCTCGAGACTATAATTGCTCATAATACCGACTTACGAGCATTGCAAGTACCTTATGAAATCTTGGAAATGCCAAAGCTAAGGCATCTGATCATGAACACCTCTTTCGTTTTATCGCGTCCCTCTAACACCGGAATCATTCACGAAAGTGATCTTCAAACACTTGAGACAGTGATCAATTTCAGATTTACTGAAGAGGCCATCAAAATGCTTGTGAATCTAAAGAAATTGATAGTTGAATTTCATGTGACCCGTGCTAAATGGGATGATTTGAATCTCGACAATCTTTTGCATCTAACAAACCTGGAAGAACTAAAAGTTTCTGTGTTCAAATTTCCTAATTTCTCAAAGATATGGAACCATTCTTTCCCAATAAGTCTTAAAAATTTAACTCTAGAAAATGTTCCGTTGCCTTGGGAAAATATGACCATAATTGGGTCTCTCCCAAATCTTCAAGTGCTCGAGATGATGCATATGGATGTTGAACAAGTTTCCGAGTGGACGCCGACGGAAGGCCAATTTTGTCTACTCAAATACTTTCGTTCTTCTTTAGACAATTTGGTGAGTTGGGAAGTGGAAAGAGAACACTTCCCACGCCTTGAAATCTTGTGTCTCAAAGGTGCACGATGGATTGATGAGATTCCTTGTGGCATAGGCGAAATAGATTCACTTCAACTCATCGAGTTATGGCATTGTCCGGTAACATTAGTAGATTCAGCGAAGCGAATTCAAGAGCAACAACATGACAATGGAAATGATGCCTTTGAAGTCCTTGTTCATGGATCGTGATGAATAAATAATGTTCGAACAACAATCAGAACAACGTTTGAAAGAGTAAATTGTAAGAATTGGATGAAAGATTTTTGCTTCACTCCAAGAAAGTAGTGGGATGGGGGTATACAGTCAGTTAATTGATACAATGAGCTGCTTTGCCAGTTTTTATATCTTTTTTAATCTAAATAATTGTTTCTGATTAATATTTTTTTATAAATCAATGTGTGTTTTTTTTTTTTTTTTTTTTTTTTTTTTTTTACAATTGAAAAATAATGCCCATAAACCAATTTTTAATAACCCTTATTGAAGTCCTACATGTGTAAAGTCACCAAATATTTTTAAGGCCCGTCATGTCATCTCTATTTGATCTGACTTCAAATGACATTGGAGGAAATAACTTTGTGGAATTTAAAGCTAAAGTTTTGAGCCTAAAATATTTATTTATGCCCAACTATGTCATTGTTGGTCCTTTAAATTAAGTACATCATGGGGGAGGCAATAGTGATAACTAGAATTAGCTAGCAAGTGCAGCACATTCTATTTTGCATTTGATTAGTCGTTTTTGTGGAAAAAATATTACAATCATTTAAATATTAATTTTAAATTTAGTCATTTTCTATTGGAAAGCTGATATGACGCTGAATATAGTTCACGTCAACACTCCGATGAAAAATGACTGTAATTGAAAAAAATACACTTTACTAGATTAAAAACGTGAATGGACTGATAACATGACTTAAAGATATAAAACATACAAGTTACGAGATAAAAAATGTAAATCTTCATAATAATATATTTGACGAACATATAAAAGGCTGTTAGCTCTTGAGCCTAATATCGGATACCGCCCTAAATACATGCCCACATACATTTGATGCACGACGTCATCAAAAGTATGTGAACCTTTATTCTCCATCTTTATATATGCCAAGCTTAAGAGGTACATTTCTTCGTGCAATTAAGCTGAATCCTCTCCCACAGCTAGATATTACTGGGAAAGAAAGATATGGCGCACATTAAGTGGGATTTAGTGGTAATATGCATTATATTTTGTGAAGTATTGACTGTGTGTCCAAGAAACGTGGAGGGTGCAATTGGGATTGATCTTAATCCATGCACACTGCCTCAATGCATTGCTGCATGTAGAAAATTGCTGAAGGGCAAGTATGTTGATGCAACATGTGCACTGGGATCGAAAGGAAAATACTGCATTTGCTTAGGATGACAGAAGATTTGAGTCTTCAACAGCGCTGCTTATTATCTTACATGATACATCAAGTATTCGTTTTCGACCTATTTTCATCAGCTGATAGGAGATTTCGCACATCTTCTTAGATGTCACCAGTGACAATTAAGCATTATGTTCATGTAAAAGATACATTTGCGTAGGTTTTCGATTATATATACTTGAGAATCCATTTGTCTTTCTTATCCATCCTGTCTTTTACTTCCTTGTCTAGTGGGGACATTAATTATCCTTGTGGTTTGGAGTGTTTTTTAGGCTGATTTCTTGTTTGTATCTTTGATATTTTTATATGTGATTATGGTACAATTTACACATACTACTGATATATGGCCAAATATTTTCCGACATAAATAATCCATAACAATTGTGATAAACAATACTGCAAAAAAAGCTGATTATTATGCCAATTTCAAACAGTATCATGTTGATACTTAGCAGAGGAAGGCTCCTTGGTTTTGTTTATGCCAGCACTACATATCCTTTGCAACAATTTTTTAGCCATTCCGGGACGAGAGATTCTTCGAGTTCCTGGATTCAGGCACCTTTTTCCATAATTGACTTCAGATCATCAAGATATTTCGTCTTGCGATGCACCTTCTTGAGCTGAATTCACATGAAAAGAATGTAAGCGAATGCTTATGGTATCCCGGAAAGCAAGAAATATAAATCGAAATCATCAAGCTATGATAAAATGGATGAATTTGAATTCCCAAAAACGTGGACCATCAAACCATATGAAATTTGATTCGTACAATAGCATCAAGAGATTATGAAGAAATAGGCCTATATCTTGTGAAACCAAGAAATCTCACCAAATCAATTAATCCTAAAAAAGTTACCTTTCTTAATTTTCCAGTAACAGGAAAAGTAACAACCTGGACATCCAGTACAGTGGCCATCAAAAGTTGGATTTCTCTCTCCTCTTGATCAGCCAGCAACTTGGCGTTTGCAGCAGCAGCAGCAGCAGCAAGTGCTGTTGCAGCTGCTCCCCTCGTTCTCAAACTTAAGGGTATTAGCTCTTCGTGGAAGATGCCTCCTCCAGAATTTCTGTGGATACACAATAATCAAATATTTAGCGACTCAGTGAGCCGAAGGCTATCGATACTCTACTTTCAAAAAGAGAAGGGGTAAAGTAAATCAACCCCCTTGTTGATTGATACGTCTGAACAACAACCTTCCTTTTAAAGATAAAAACTACAACCCCAATGTACAATAATGACTCAGTTTATCTTGGTTTATTTAGGGAAGGTGGTGACTAATAATATAGTGTATTTATGACTTCGACAGTTTTTTTAAACTTAAAACAAATATTATCTAAAAACATGAACTTCTTGTACCTGATTGATTGTTCCTTCCACCTTCAACTGAATGATCAACCTCAGATGCTCTGTAGTGAAAATAATTATTTGATCAGCTTAAGCAAATTCATACTTTTAAGGAGGTAATATTTCATTAATGAGTGCTAATACCACTTTTCTTCGGTAGTTTGGAGAGATGTTTTTGGGTCAACAAAATCATCATAATCCTCAAATATTCCTCTTGAACACTGGTTTTCATAACAAAGGGCTGTAACTGCAGCCTCAGCTGCAGAAGCCGTGATGTGTGGGCCCACCACGGTCGAAATATGAGCTACCTGATAAGAGTATATGTCGAAATCGAGGAGTGCAAACAATATCAACCAGTTGATAGCTGAAAATAAGTTTAAAAATGACATACTAGCAAATTTGTACTAGGCTGAAGCCTCCATTTGCACCGTGAACATTTTCCTTTTTTCAATATAAATTATTAAGGGGGCATTTTTTCTTTAATTAATTTTCTAGAATCAGATTTCCACAAGAACATCATTTTGAATGATGTGGTCGGAACACCAGCACATAATACACAACAAACACCAACAGGAAAATGTGAAATAAAGATCCAGACATAATTTATTTACTAACGGTTAATACTTCAAAAATATGAAATACAACTACGAACAGTCGATAAAAGTCCACACTAAAATTTCGTGTATTGTCTGTTTGGAAATTGCTAAAAAATAAATTGCTGATACAAAAAATCGAAGAATTCAAAAAGAATGAAGCATAAATACAGTAAACAAATAGACTACGATGACCTGTTACATCAAAGAACTGCAATAATCTGAAGTTAGTTCAGTGCGCAATCTTTTTGGTGCTGGACCTTCACTTTCAGCGGCCCGTTTTGAGGATCAACGTCCTTCAGCTCATCGCTCAGATTGCGTGCTTTCACAGATTCTTTCAATTCATCAGAAGCTAATCCTGCTTGTTTAGAATGACTATCGTCGTTCACAGTATCCAAAAATTTATTCTTTTTATCAGCAGCCCACCATAAGATTTCCAAATGGCAGTTGTATGAGTTTTGATATACAATCCAGTTTGCTTTTCACCCCAACATTCTTAGCAACAAGATCCCAATCATCTCCATGCTTAACCATGGATTCTAAAAGAAGTATGGTTTCTGCTTCAGTCCAGACAGATGCCTGATTTGCACTGCCATTCAGCTGGAAATAGTCAGCAGACATGTTTTTCTCATAATTACCACTTTTGAAGCATTTTTCACAAAGAATTAAGCCTCCGTCCAGATGTATGGAAATACTAAACACACAAACACTACGTTTCTTGAAATAACAAAAAATAAAGAAAAAAAAACAAAAGAAGCAATAAATACATATTATCAACAAAATATGATATTTCGCAGGCCGTTGAGCTTTCGCCGCGATATTTACACTTCAATTTCTATGTCAATGAAAATTAAAAACCAACATCATCAATGAAATAAAACATCAACATTACACATTAGCATCAATAGGGAACTGTTTCTATTACCTTTGTGTACTCATTGCGGGGAGAATCACAAGTCTCCTTACAGCTCCCACAAGTCAAGCCTTTCCACTTCTCCTGCTGCATCAATTCCCCGTAAACATCCGAATACGACACCAATGGTGGCCACTTGGATCCATTATCCCCCACGTCCCCAACAAAACTACCACCACAGACGGGGCAGGAGCGGTTTCCTCGAAGGCAATAACTTGTGTGAGACGATCTCACGGGTCGTATTTATGAGACGGATTTCTTATTTGAATCATCCATGAAAAAATATTACTTTTTATTCTAAAAATATTACTTTTTATCATGAATATAGATAGAGTTGACTCGTCATACAGAGAGTAAAATCCATGAAATCATGTCATATGAGACTCACTCTTCATCGAATTAGGAGCCGCCACAACTCTCACCCCATAAGGGGCTCCTCATTCCAGCTTCACCCTACCCCCTTCCAACTCTCCTCCTCCTCGCCCCCAAACGACGCCGTCTTACCATTCCCACCACCGAAATTCTCCCGCTCATTATCGTCAGCATCATCGAAATTGATGAGACCCCATTTCTCCAAAAAGGTAAAAACTTTGTGCAGGACGCTAACATCACCCACCAGCGACTTCCTCACCTCGGTGAACGTCAGTTTCCTGGAAGGGTCCTCTCTGTATTTTGAGATGATGAAATCCCTGTACTCTTTGTAGATCCTGGGAGATCTGGTGATCGTGCTCAAGTAAAAAAAACTCCCTCAGCGAAAATATCTCCACCTCGTGAATCTTTATCAAAGAAAACCAGCCTTCAAATCACCCAAAAAAAAATAAAAAGAAAAAGAAATCAGGGTAATGGCAAAAAGATTAAAGTACGAATATCAAATGATCGGGGGCTGACTAGAATAGCTTGGAATGGTGTAGAGCTCCAGCTCCTGTGAGCTTCTTTGCGGCCATCGAGATTGAACTTTTGTTATATTTATCATAAAAATAATAACTTTTTTATATAAAATAATTGTTGAAAATAAATGATTGGAATATTGAAAAATAATAGTTGAATATTTGAATGTTGAAAATAAGAGTTGTATAATTAGAAATTTGTGTGTGATGAGGTAGGTAATGATGTATTTTATTTTTTGGATTATGTGTAATGAGACTCTATAAATAGATCTCTTATTTGTGAAGAAAATCACAATTGAGTAGAGAGAAAAATATTATAAAGTGTGTAGTTTGATAAATTTTGAGAGTTTGAGATTTTTACTTTTTACCATAAATTTTTACTTTTTCACAATACGTTATCAGCACGAAGCTCTAAAAGTCCTACATACTTTTCCAAGCTCCAAACAGAAGAAAAAAGTAACAAAAGTAATAATATTTATTTTACTGTTATTTATTTATTGTGTATTTATTTAATATACAATATAATGTTATTATTAGAAATAATAAAAATAAATTTTTCATAAACTTGTTATAAATCCTGGCAGGATGTTAAGACGACATCCCACACTCCCGGTAAAGGATACGACAAGTATAAAAGCCTATAAGGTTTTTAAACAAAATAAATTATGACACTCATTATAATATTATGATATGATATACATAATTATTTAAACATATCTAATATTATATATACCATATTATTACCATAAAATTATACAAATACATATCTTTATTTTTTTGTACACCAACGGTCATAAATAGTAAAAAAAAAACGGCTAGTTTTTGCCCTATAAATATGATCTCACAAACACATTCAATCACTCCAACTTTCTCTTCTTCTCTAAAAATTATTCATCATCAATTTTTTCGAAGAAAAAAGAAGATGGCTTTTTCAAGGATATTTTTAATTATTTTGGTTATCATACTCACGAGTCTTGTATTTATCGGAGAATATCCTCCTCGTGCGTTTTCTTTATTTTTACAAATACTTGTATTTGTTGTTTATCCGTTACTTTGTATTGCAATATTTATTAACTAATAAAATGCATCGTAATTTTTTTTAGTACCACCATGTCAAATTTAACAAAGCTCGAATTTGTTGCGCTCGACATCAGGGGAAATAATTATATGCCATGGACTCTAGATGTAGAAATGCATCTTGAGTCATTGGGTCTAAGCGAGACCATTAAAGAAAATGGCATATGCACGTCACAAGAAAAGGCAAGAGCCATGATATTTTTGCGTCGACATCTCGACATGATATTTACATCTGTTTCATTAATTCGCATCAGACCAAGGGCATATCATAAATACTCCCCATTACAGCTTGCATTTGGTAAAGAACCAGACATTTCTCATCTGAGAATTTTTGGATGTATGGTGTATGTGCCTATTGCACCACCACAACGAAAGAAAATGGGACCTCAAAGAAAGGTTGGAATTTATATCGGTTATGATAGTCCATCAATCATTCGATATCTTGAGCCTCAGACAGGCGACGTGTTCACAGCACGTTTTGCTGGTTGTCATTTTAATGAGGAAATCTTCCCAATGTTAGGGGGAGAACAGAAACATACCGAAAAGGAAATTACATGGTATGTATCATCATTGTTACATCTGGATCCAAGAACAAAACAATGTGAAAAAGATGTACAACAAATTGTACACTTGCAAAGAATAGCAAATCAAATATCAGATGCATTTGCAGACACAAAAGGGATAACTAAATCATATATACATGCTGCAAATGCCACTGCTCGAATTGAAATTCCAAAGAAACAAATGGAAGATACTCATGATGTCATTAAACGCCTGAAGCGTGGAAGGCCAGTCGGTTCTAAGGATAAAAATCCTCGAAAAAGAAAATTCATAGAAAAACACGATGATCACAAAATAAAGAATGATGTTTCTGAAGAAACACATGATGATCACAAAATAGAGAATGGTGTTCCTGAAGAAACACGTGATGATGAAAATGTTCTGTCAGAACCAAAAACTGACGAGAATCATGAAATCTCTATCAATTACATTAATACTGGAAAAATATGGAACCGAAAAGATATAGATGAAATTGATGATATATTTTCTTATAATGTGGCAATCGACATCATAAATGATAACGAAGATCATGAACCAAAATCTTTTGGTGAATGTAAAAATCGACAAGATTGGATAAAATGGAAAAATGTCATCCATGTTGAATTAGATTCGCTAAATAAACGTAATGTTTTTGGACCTATAGTCCTTACACCTGAAGGTGTAAAACCTGTTGGATACAAATAGGTTTTTATTCGAAAGCGAAATGAGAAAAATGAAATAGTAAGATATAAAGCTCGACTTGTTGCACAAAGTTTTTCTCAAAGGCCTGGAATTGATTATGAAGAAACGTATTCTCCTGTGATGGATGCAATTACGTTTCGGTATTTGATTAGCTTGGCGATATCTGAAAATTTAGAAATGTGTCTTATGGATGTTGTTACAGCATACTTATATGGATCACTTGATAGTAATATATATATGAAAATTCCTGAAGGATTTAAGATGCTTGAAGCACAAAGTTCAAAACCCAGAGAATGTTATTCTGTGAAATTACAAAGATCATTATATGGGTTAAAACAATCCGGTCGAATGTAGTATAATCGACTAAGTGATCACTTGATGAAAAAGGGATATGTAAATAATTCAATATGCCCTTGTGTTTTCATTAAGAAAACAACATCCGGATGCATAATTATTGCTGTATATGTTGATGATTTAAACATCATTGGAACGAATAAGGAAATTCAAGAAGTTGTGTCATACTTGAAGGAAGAATTTGAAATGAAGGATCTTGGAAAAACCAAGTATTGTCTGGGTTTACAAATTGAACAAAAAAAATGTGAAATGTTTGTTCACCAGACAAATTATACAGAAAAGATCCTTAAACGTTTTAATATGGATAAATCAAATCTTTTAAGTACTCCAATGGTTGTTAGATCATTAAACATAGAAAAAGATCCATTCCGACCATGTGAAGAAGATGAAGATATTATTGGTCCAGAAGTACCATATCTAAGTGTCATCGGTGCCCTTATATACCTTACAAATTGTACAAGGCCTGATATATCTTTTGCCGTGAATCTGTTGGCAATATTTAGCACATATCCAACAAAGAGACATTGGAACGGAATTAAACATATATTCCGTTATCTACGAAGAACGACAGACTTGGGACTTTTGTATTCAAAAGAAGCTAATCCAAGTATAATTGGTTATGCTGATGCTGGATACTTATCTGATCCACACAAGGCACGTTCCCAAACTGGATATGTATTTACTCGTGGAGGCACTGCAATATCTTGGCGTTCACAGAAACAAACGCTCGTAACAACTTCATCAAATCATGCCAAGATTATTGCACTACATGAAGCAAGTCGTGAATGTGTGTGGTTAAAATCAATGACCCAACATATCCAAATTTCATGCGGATTATCATTCGATGAGAAGCCTGTGATACTATATGAAGATAATGCTGCATGTGTTGCTCAAATGAAAGAAGGATACATAAAAAGCGACAGAACTAAACATATTCCTCCTAAGTTCTTCGCATTCACCAAGGAGCTTGAGAAAAATAAATGTATTGATGTTCGTCACATTCAATCAAGTGAGAACTCATCAGATCTCTTCACAAAGGCACTTCCTACGTCAATATTCAGAAAGCACATATATAATATTGGGATGCACAATCTACGAAATTTGTGAAGAATTGTTCATGTCAACATCAGGGGGAGTTTACGTGACTGCACTCTTTTTCCCTTACTATGGTTTTTATCCCAATGGGTTTTTCCAAGTAAGGTTTTTAACGAGGCAGTACAAAACACGTAATGAAGACATCATCGTATCATGATCATTATCACATGAGGGGGTGTTGAAAATAAATGATTTGAATATTGAAAAGTAATAGTTGAATATTTGAATGTTGAAAATAAGAGTTGTAAAATTAGAAATTTGTGTGTGATGATGTAGGTAATGATGTATTTTATTTTTTGGATTATGTGTAATGAAACTCTATAAATAGATCTCTCATTTGTGAAGAAAATCACAATTGAGTAGAGAAAAAAATATTATAAAGTGTGTAGTTTGGTAAATTTTGAGAGTTTGAGATTTTTACTTTTTTCCATAAATTTTTTTTTCACAACAATAATAAATTTTTTTGAATGATTTAAATAAAATATTTATTTAATAAAATTGATGTAAATTTTTTGTATTATAAGATTTATTTTTATTACATCGGTCTTATCTAAATAAATTTTTTTTGTATAACTAAAATTATAAAGAAGTTGAAGTTTAATTTTAAATTATTTTTTTAACTTCTAATTTTATCCAAATATTCATTTTGAAAAAAATAAAAGATTTTATATTGAACACACTTTTCATTTATTTTAAAAATAATCTCATTGTTTTTTTTCAAAAAAACAAACGTATATATTTTTTATGATTCAATATTTATGATGAATATCGAATTACAGTTAAGATTTCCATTTTACGAGTTTGGAGACAATTTTATTGTTTTAATATATTTGATTGATATGATTATACATTTATCGCTACTAATTTATTAATTATACTCAATTTTAAAATTTTTAATATTGCAGATGTTTAAAATGAATATATCAATCCAAGAATCTACAAGACATAAAGCTTACTAAAATTATTAATAAGTTGAATCATGAATGCGTCTCATAAGAGATCGTCTCACGGGTGTTCATATGTGAGACGGGTCAACCATACCGATATTCATAATAAAAAATGGCAAAAACTTATGTGATCAGTCTCATGGGTCGTATTTGTGAGACGGATCTCTTATTTGGGTCATTCATGAAAAAATATTACTTTTTATGCTAAGAGTATACTTTTTATTGTGAATATGGGTAGGGTTGACCCGTGTCACAGATTAAGATCTGTGAGACGGTCTCACATGAGACTCCCTCATGAAAAGTAATACTCTTAGCATAAAAAATAATGACAAAAACTTGTGTGAGACGGTCTCACGAGTCGTATTTGTGAGACAGATATCTTATTTGGATCATACATGAAAAAAATATTACTTTTTATTGTGAATATCGGTAGGGTTGACATGTCTCACAGATAAGATCCTTGAGAAAGTCTCACATGAGACCACTGATTCAAATAAGAGTTCTGTCTCACAAATATGACATGTGAGACCGTTTTACTCAAGTTTTTGTCTAATAAATTAATATATTATTAATTTTTTTAAAAAATCAAACATATTTTACCCTTATATTATTAAAAAATTAATTATTTGTCAGATAAAATATTTTATGTCTGATTTTTAAAAATATAAGATCTAATATACTACTAATTTACATAAATTATTATTTTTTTGTTTTTAATCCCATCAATATGAAATTATTTTTTTCCAAAATCAAATATTTTATAAATTATTTAAAAAATGTCCATATAATTAATTCAAGTAATTGTTGTAAAATAATGAGTGCAATAAAAAATATAACTATTTCTTTAAAAAAGAAAAGAGTAATTTTCACCCAAAATGTTCAAACTGCGTATAGCTCCATTCATGCCCGCCTTTTGGTCCCGAATAATTTACCCTAAATCCTTCAATTGCAACTCATTTAACTGAAGAATCGAGCCGCAAACTCCCTTAAATCTTGTCAGGTGAGATTTGTCCGCACATTCTCCCATAACAGGCGATTAGGGTTTTAGGTGGTGGTTGAATTTTTGCTGATTTATGGATTCGGAGAAGGAAACCATGGAAGAGGGCAGGGTTCATGAAGGGGAGAAGGATGCGGCTGAAGTTGAAGTAAAGGCCGATGTTAAGGAGGACTCCCATGAAGTAGGTGCTGAAAAGTTGGGAGAAAAGGAGGATAATGGAGATAAAGAAGAGGTAAATGAAAAAACCGTGGAAATGGTTGAGGAAAAGGAAGAAGGTGAAGGAAATGTTGTGGAGGAAGAGCGGGTGAAAGTGGAAGAGCTGGGAAAAGGCGGTGAAGAAGAAGGGAGTGGCGAGGAAGAAGAAGATAAAGGAGAAGGGAAAGAAGAACCGATGGTGGAGACGGGAGATTCAAAGAAGGGCTCGAAAACAGGTAAAAGCAGAAGTGGGAAAGCAGAATTATCATCTCCGAGGACACCAGGAATTGAGAGACCAACAAGGGAAAGGAAAACAGTGGATAGATATGTGGTGAACGCTACTGTGAGGGGCTCTGCCACCAAGCTGGTGGCCATTGAGAAGGTACCTTTCAACCTAGAAATCATAGTGTCGCCGAGAGCTTACAGTTTTCATTCAGATACACTTTTTGTTATTATTTGTTGGGAAATTTGGTATGTGCATCGGAGAAAGAAGTCTTGAGACGGGGAATAGTTGTTAACTATGCAATTTTAAGAGAGTGAATTATGTATATTCTGTAATAATGTGAGTGGAGAGATGACAAACAACGTGTAAAGTGGATTGAAGAAAGATTGTATATTTAGAAGGTTCCTCTGCCTATGATGCAGATAGGAAGGGTTTATGAGACGCTTTTATAGATATATGAAATTCAGTTTTGAGTTTTAGACGTGCTCTGTTGTGACTTGGGAAATTACAAGGCTGTGTATATATTATGCTTCTGAGGGTAAATGGAGGTAGACGAGAAACATGAGGAAAAACTCTTTCTTTTAGTTAAGATAACTTCCATGGTAACAGTGAAGTACTCCGCTCTGTATGAATGGAATTGAATTTAGTATGACTAAGGCAATGTGCAAGAAATTTTGAGGGAAATATTCAATCAAAAGCTTTTACTCCTTACTTAGATTTGCATTCGGTACTCTTATATTTGCCAAAGATTAGGGAGAATGCATAGAAAACTTGTATAAATAAGCTTTAAAGAAGCTCCTTAATATTTGATATTTGCTTGAGAGAGGAGGTATGGAAATATTATCTGTACTTACATCATTGATTCTATGCCAACAGGGTCAAGGTACAAAGCTTAAAGACATCCCAAATGGTATGATATTATTTTTCCAGCTGAATTTAAAATTACTTAGGGTTTTAAAGTGAAAATACAGATACTGCCCCAGATTATTTGTTTTAGGGCATCGTGATTGCTGTTTGTTATGATTCTGCCGACTTTCTTTAGTTTCCTTTACAAGATTATGATTTATTCAATGTTTCTCTTTGCTTTGGGATGGTTTTATGATAGTCTGCTGGAGGGATGCTTAGAAGTTTGTAACATTGGTTTCCGTTTTAAATATAGAACTTAGTTTACTGTTTGGACATGCTTTTTTATTTTATTTAGCCTCATCTTGCAATTTTTGTTCAATTACAAGTGTCTTAATGTTTTGATATTAGTTTGTGATTTGGACGATGATCTGGCCCAACTGTTCTTGCTGAGCTGATGAAGTTTAGCTTGTAGTTGTTGGTGATTGGTCATTGCAAAACAAAAATTTGATTTGTTTGTCATTGCATTATAACCACTTTAATTAAAAAAAGATGTCCCAGGATATGTTTTAGACAAATGTTTCAATGAATATTTTGTCAAAATACAGGGCGAAAAACTAGAAAATTGATTCCGCTAAATGCGTGAACTCAAAGTTCTGTACAGACTACAGTCATCTGAAGTTATATAATAAAGTTACCTCTTCTTTCTACTAACAAAAACCACCTGATTAACTCAAACATAGCATTCACGCAGCTGGAAACATAACTTTAAACGAACCAGTGAAACAGCACTGGGCGTAGGGCGCCATCTCAACACATTCTACCTTGCTGGTTTCTGTCTTTATATCTGTGCTAATATTGGATGATATTGTTATTGTTGGACTATCTTGTTAACTATGTTATGAATTGTTTCAGTGGCTTTCAAGTTGTCTAAGAGAAAAGCTGATGAGAACCTACAGCTTCTTCACACCATTCTTTTTGGAAAAAAAGCAAAGGTTTCCTTTTTCTATGTCAAATATTTATGTTCTGTCATTTTATTTCATCGTTTTCATGTTTAGGTTTTTCCTAGTTAACTTCTTCCATTGATGTGGATATTGATCACTGCATGCTTTGTTACAGGTGCAAACTATGAAGAAAAATATAGGCCTCTTTTCTGGTTTTGTGTGGATTGAAAATGAGGTATGTTTTTCTTTCCTTTGCTGTTATTTTGTGTCACATCCTTGGTGTTTGAATGTGAGTACTAATGTAACGCCCTTACCCGAGCCACTACTAAACAGACTAATAAACATGCAACATTAAACTTAATACCAACAATTAAACAGCGGAAACCAAATACTTAATCATCTTACAACCCAAATGAAAACAAAGCAATAACGACAGTCTTAAACATTAATACAACCATAACAAATACAAAACATAACCCTGAACGAGAAAACGATAAACCACAGAAAACCTCCACTGGATCACCACCGAAAACCCAACTGTTCTAGCCACTGCCCTGGTCGTCCGAACCGTCCAACCTAAGACCTGCCCCGTGAAATGGGGTGCCCAAGATGAAAACAAGGACGTGAGCGACAATCGCCCAATACGAGAATGTACGAGTATACAAACTGATATGATGCATGTAAAATGCAATATGCTCGGATATCAAGGATCAAGTCAAGAATCTCATTCTCAGTCTAGAGGCGCCTGAGTGTGTAGTCTCTGATCTGCCCTAGGCATGTTTTGGCTCCCACACTCATCATCAAGACGTGGACCTGCAATGTCCAGGTCATCAGAGCTCGCGGGTCCCGTCGGACACTGTAGCTCTCGATGCCCCATCGTCCACAATACAGAATAGGGCTGAGCGGCCCCAACAAACGAGGTATATCTCAAAAGATATCAGGCTCAACATGATATGTCATGCATAATATGTCAAAGCAGTAAAACATGTATCATGCAACAGATAAATATGCAGCATATAAGTGTGTATACTACGCTTGGATATCTCAGTCAGTACATCACGTACCTCACTAAAACAATCTGACAGAAAGCTCTGAACCTAGACAATACCAACATAATGAAATCACTAACAAACCAGATCAAACATGCTACAAAGATCTCCCTATGATCCTTAAATCACTATCTAAGGATTTAGGATTATACCTGCGTCCGTCGTCAGCCCGCTGATGATGTCTCGATCTCAGTTCACCGACCCTCCTCGAGTCGACACTAGCTCCGAAACTTCCCGACACCAAAGTGCCCTAGAAACTGACTAGAAACTATGGTAAAACTAGCACTTTCTCTGAAGAATGCGGTGAAGGAAACAAAAGAATCGGCTTCCATTTATAGGCTGCATCCGGACTATTTCAGAAAATCCGAACCAATCTTATCTGCCACGTATCGGAATCTCATTGGTCTAGTTGGATTTCTCGAGATAATGTAATCCGAAGTAGGTCGGGTTATCCATTTAAAATTCGGTGGATACCAACAACTTGATCCCGAATTATTAATCCTTAATAATACTTAAATTAACAACTCATTAATTATCTCTTAATTAATATTTCATTCAAAATAAGAATTCGGGTCATTACAACTAAGTTCTAGAGGAAGGGAACATAGATGTAATATTTGGCCTATTATTTCCAGAAAGATGTGGCCACATTTTAAAATGACAGGTCATGCTTTGTAGTCAAAGAAGAAAAAATATATTCTTTTATGTTTTTCAGGAAGATGTGAATATGTTTTTTCAAATTATATAGCGCAAGTGTATTGTCCCCTGGGTGGTGCCATGTTATTGGACCGAGTCATAAATAATTTGTGCATCATCTATTAACTCAAATTTATGATGGGTGTGTTTAACAGGAAAAGCAGAGGGCTAAAATTAAAGATAGGCTTGACAAATGTGTGAAAGAAAAATTGTTGGATTTTTGTGATGTCCTTAATATTCCTGTCTCCAAAGCTACTGTAAAGAAGGTAATCTCCTTATTTGATTTTGTTTGACATCATAAATGTTCGCTTGTTTGATCATATCCAGTTGTGTTTTCCAGGAAGAACTCTCTGTGAAGTTAGTAGAATTTTTGGAATCTCCTCATGCTACAACAGATATCTTACTCGCTGAGAAGGATAAGGTAAGACTTATCTTATTTTTGTGTTTGTTGATGGATTCAATTGAGCAGCTATATGATATTTCTTCTTTCTTTCACACGAATCTCTGAAGAGTAAGAAGCGAAAGAGTAGGAATTCCGCAAGCAAAAGTTCTGCTGACACGGCCGCTGGAAAATCTAAAAAGGTTAGGTCTTAAATAATTATACTTTGCAGGGAAAGTATGCTAAATTATATTTTGGAATGCAAAGGAAAGATTTAATCTGACCAGACGATGGACTTATGTTAAACCATTTGCAATGCACTGTGCTTCAATTGATCAATTTAATCTTATGCGTGGTGTTATCTATTCTGGGTATTAGTTAAATGCGTAGTGTTATCTATCCTAGGTATCTGTTTTCATTGTTTCTGAGTACATTCCAAACATGTATTAGTATATGCATTTTAAGGCTGAGTCGGTTTCTACTGCTCGGATATGGTTTTTGCCACACCACAGGTACCTGCATTAACTCTCTTCTCGCTGTATTGGTGTTTCTTTTTTTTTTCTTTTTGTTTTTCGTTAGTTACAACATAACTCGCAGCTCTAATAATAACTCTGGATTATGATGTGAGGTCACCATCATATGAGGAGTCTGATATAGCATTTAATGCTTTAGTGCCATGAGACCGTCAATCGAAAAAAAAATTATGGTTGCTAAATCATCTATAACCCACTAGTTTTTCTTTTTCTCTGTTGTTTTTTAATTTTTATTTTATTTTTGATGTCTTGACTTTAGATCTAATCTGTTATGTCGTTTGGGGATACCGATGGTGAATGGTTTCTATCAAATTTCAGAACGGCGAATGCAATTTTCTTTTTTGGTTTTCTGCGATGGTTCCATTATTGGGCTAGCAAAGCTGCTAGACTGGCAAGTTAAATAGCCAGTTACATGGACCTATTTTTTGCATTTGAACCTTAAAACCATGGCAACCCCTGTGGGACAAGTATATATAAATGCAGTATGTGATTGTGAAATGGGTTTGTCATTGGCTTGCCATGGGGTAGAGTCTTATGTTTCTTCCATAACAGTTACCGGTATTTGCTTTCACTTTCTAATGACATTTGGTCTTATCTGCGTTTAGAAACCAAAATCGGACTCTGAATCTGGGAAAAAGGGAGAGCATTCAAGTGAGGAACGAGATGATGTTAAAAGTGAGCATTCACTAAGTGAAGATGACCAGGACGATGATGACACTGTCTCTGGAGCAGATAGTGACAAGGAGACAATCAATCCAGAGGAAGAAGATGAAGAACAAGATGAACCCAAGAAGCAGATGCTTCCTGAGAAGAGTTCTTCGAAGACAAGCGCCAAAAAGGATTCTGGAAGTAGGATTGATAAGAAGTCCAAAGCAGCTGGCAAACAAAGCTCGGCCAAAGCGCCAGACACCCCTGGCAATTCTACCAAAACATCTTCCAGTTCTAAATCAAAGAAACGTGTCTCTGAAGCTGAATCCAAAAGTGAATTAAGGACACCCCCGACTAAGAAACGAAATGGTGATAAGCAGCGAGAGGAAACAAGTACATCTCCAAAGGATACATCTTCAAGCAAGAAAAGGGCAAGCAAGTCTTCTGCCAAAGTGGTGGAGAAGGATCGAGGTGTTGCATATTTACTAGACTCAAGTTGTAGGAAACGATACCTGGTGCTATTCTTAGTTATTAAAACAAAATCAATTATCACCCATGTCCACATCGCAAATAATGGTGAAAAAATTCTTCAATTGGGCTTTAACATGTTGTCAGATGCTTCGGATTGAAATAGTTAAATGTTTCTTGATACGGTTTGATATTGTGTTTTCAGAGATGCCTGATTCAGCTTTCCAAAGAATTTATTTCAAGGTCTTATATTCATTAATCGAGTTTTTCTTACTTTCTTTTATGATAGGTAAAAAGGAAAGCAGCAGAAATGCGAAGAAAGAACCCACTAAAGAAGAAATGCACGCGGTGGTAACAAATATACTGAAGGAAGTAGATTTCAACACCGTAAGTTGTACTTACAATTTCGTAGTGTTGGCTATGATGAATCTTTTATATCTCATTTACATGTTTGCTATAATCTGAAATGCAGGCTACATTATCTGACATTCTCAAACAACTCGGTATGCCATCCTTTATCCCCGTAATTCATTTCTACTACATTAAGACCATCTTAATCTTGTTGATGTTAACCATTTGGAATGTCACATCAGGAAATCACTTTGGGATAGACCTGATGCATAGGAAATCAGAAATTAAAGAAATAATCACGGAAGTCATAAATAACATGTCCGATGATGAAGATGAAGATGAAGAGGCGGCTGAATCTGGAGACGATTTAGGAAATGAGAACAAGAACAACAAGGCGTAAATTAGCAGGCAAAAAACCTCTCCCCTGGCGGTTTTAGTCACAATGAACTCTCTTTTTTTTCAACCTTCTTTTTGAATTTTGTCTATAATCGATTGTTTCACCTTTTGCAGGTTACCTCTTGCCCATAAATCCATTAGACTCTGTATCTTAAAGATGCAGCTCGTTTTAGATGTTGCATTAGCCTTCAGGTTCTCTCTTGTCCCTTTTTGAAGTACCGCATAGTTCTTAACTTTATGAAATTTAGTTCATATATATCTATAGGCTAATTAATATGCAGAACATACATGTTTTGTAATTAATACATCCAGCATCCTTAGAAGTTGTAGCTTAATTATGTTATTCCCGAGAAATTGTAGGGCGAGCATACGGAGCCAAACATAGTGTATTGCACTTGATATTTTGTTTCCACAATTTTTTTCTGTTATGCATTTTGTATGATTAATATTTAATACATTTAGTAAAATTTGCAAAATAACTGTTTACATAGTAATGAAAATAACTTTTTGTTAATTATCGCTAGTATATTTGTTGTCTGTGTGCTGATGACGTTACCAAAAAGTCAGAGGAAGAACATTTTTTTTATGTGATGTAACGTATGGAGCAACATAAAAAACACACGGGATTTTTTTATAATAACTGGATGTATATTTTGGATAGTGTCCTAAAGATAGGTCGAATAAATCTTATTTCTTCTCAAGTTAGTATAATGTTTTCTAAGTTCAAGAAGTTTCTTTAATTTTATGGTCATGACTTTTAACTCGTAGATCATTAATCTTTCAGTATTTCTTTCTTCACTTGCTTTAAATATAGATTCTCCGACTTGATTCCAAACAAACCACCCAAATCTTCAGAATTTATCTTACTTGTTTGGCTTTGGCATTCAAGCGCCGCCTCTCGGAGAATTCGGCTTTAGTTACTTGTAAAATCTTTAAAAAATAGAGTGATATAGAAAGCGAAGACAGTTGGAATGGAAGACAGGCCCCTCAACCGATATATTCTTGGAAAAATTCTTACCTATAAACTTTTAAAAAAATTAAAGTTTGACCTCTTAAATTTGTAGGGTTGCCTCACCGTAGCCCATTTCTGGCTTCACATTCCTCTCATAAAAGTTCTTGCCTACCAATTGACGAGTGAATGTCCCAAATATCGTGTTAGTATACGATCGTCGACATAATGTTTATTATCTTTACTATCGATAAAAAGGTTCTGTCGATGCTACTTGTGGGGGCAGTGTCCCACAGGATCTGGGCCGTTGATTTTAAAAAATTTGGTGGATCCCGCATATATGTGGTTAAAATTGGGCCTTTGATCTTCTCATGGAGACAGTGTTCCATAAAGTAGGGTGAAATATTCCCCATAAAAGGGGAGTTCCGAATTCATAGCTGGCATAAGAGCAGTCTTTGTTAAATCGCAATGCATTTGTGATTGTCCTATTCTATCCTTACCTGACAATGCCAATTGGGAAGCAAATTGATGGTTTTGTTCATCTAATCTATAAATAAATATATAAATATTTAATACAGAAGTTTTCGTTTGTTTTGTGAGATAAAATTATGAAAGATATATAGATATAAAATATAAATTCTAAATGACCATGTCCAAAATCAAATCCATTGAAATCCAACCACGTGGATTCGACAAAATATAACAGGAAAATATTTCATAACGAAAAATTAAATAGAACACAAATGTGTAACCCGAAACAGTATTAATGGTCTTCTCAACCATACCCAAATATAGAGTGAGTCTCATGTGAGACCGTCTCACGGGTCATAATCCGTGAGACGGGTCAACCCTACCCATATTCACAATAAAAAGTAATACTCTTAGCATAAAAAGTAATACTTTTTCATGGGTGACCCAAATAAGAGATCCGTCTCACAAATTTGACCCGTGAGACCGTCTCACACAAGTTTTTGCCCCAAATATATTAGGTGAGCCTATACCAATGGATGAATCAATCACTTCTCGTTTTATTTTTACTAAATTATAATGGTTTAACTTCTATTTTTTAAACTACTTAGCAATCAAACATCAAGGTCTGATCGCTCTCAGAATAATTATTGTTTCTTAATATATATAATCGGTGCCATAAAATGATGAATATATAAAACTGGTCTCAACTTTGAATACTCGTTGCATAAATGAAGCTCTTATCAGTTATCATTATTACTAGCTAGCATGTCATAATCTATTATTGCATTATCAAGAATGTTGTTATTATAGTAATATCTTTGGTAATTTGGTATGAAAACTGCTTTATTGAAAAACCTTATAATTTATTTCGTATATACCTTAATCCAAAAAAAAAAAAAATTGAAAGAGAAAATCGTTCACTCAGTCATTATTTATTAAATAATTTTTAACACGCGCAACACACTTGCTTAGCCACTATGAACAACACGAGTGCATTACTCTGTGTGTTATATTTTGAAAATCAATATTAATTTTTTCTAAGTTTCGAACACTCCACGATTGTGTTTCAGTTGATGATTCAGCATAATACACAACTAAAAAGTTTTATCTGTCTTAATTGATTTCACATGCATTTTATATATGTAATACATTTAACTACCCGTCTTCACTGGCACTGAAGCTATGGAGCATTAAATATTCAATCTATATCTATATCTATATCTATATCTATACTATTATAAATATATGAGTTTGAATTGTGAATTTACTTGGTTACCCTTTTCCAACTATTACTTAATTAATGTCTTATTTATTTATTTAGGTGACTTTTCAATTTTCTTATCTAATTACCTAATTTGTTTAATTAATACATTTTATTTTATGATTACCCTTTTCCAAGTATTACTTAATTAATGTCTTATTTATTTATTTAGGTGACTTTTCAATTTTCTTATCTAATTACCTAATTTGTTTAATTAATACATTTTATTTTATTATGCATTATTTGACATCAATACATTTTCTAAGCTTTATAATAAAAAATGGTTTGAACTTAATTTTTGTAAATTTCAAGTTACATGAATATATAAATTTTTGGTTAGCTGTTCGGATTTAATTTTTAAAATTTCAAGTTAAAAAACATATATGTTTTATACCTAAAAATAGTTGTGAATTTACTTGGTTACCCTTTTCCAACTATTACTTAATTAATGTCTTATTTATTTATTTAGGTGACTTTTCAATTTTCTTATCTAATTACCTAATTTGTTTAATTAATACATTTTATTTTATGATTACCCTTTTCCAAGTATTACTTAATTAATGTCTTATTTATTTATTTAGGTGACTTTTCAATTTTCTTATCTAATTACCTAATTTGTTTAATTAATACATTTTATTTTACTATGCATTATTTGACATCAATACATTTTCTAAGCTTTATAATAAAAAATGGTTTGAACTTAATTTTTTTAAATTTCAAGTTACATGAATATATAAATTTTTGGTTAGCTGTTCGGATTTAATTTTTAAAATTTCAAGTTAAAAAACATATATGTTTTATACCTAAAAATAGTTCAAACTTTATTTTTTAAACTTCAAGTTAAATGAACATATATATAAATTTATGGTTATTATTTTTTAAACCTACAATAAGTTTTTCTATTTTTAATATATTTTCTATGTTTTATAACCAAAAATGATAAGGACTTAATTTTTTAAACTTCAAGTTACATGAACATATAAATTTTTTGTTAGATTTTTTGTTAGCTGTTCAGACTTAATTTTTCAAACTTCAAATTAAATAAACATATATGTTTTATAACAAAAAATAATTTAAAATGTATTTATTAAACTTCAAGTTAAATAAACATATAAATTTGTGGTTAGTATTTTTTAAACCTATAATATATTTTCTATTTTTTTTAACAAAAAATGATTCATACTTAACTTTTTTAGCTTAAAGTTAAATGAATATATAAATATGTCATTATCTCATTTATATTTATGTATAACACTCATCCATACATTTTTAGTGATCTAATATTTGATTTGCATATAGTTTCGATATATAAATTTAGCTTAAATAAATATTTGTAGATGTTGGTGCTTTATTGTTTTTGAAATAATTGTGAGGACATCACGATGTGAATAATTTTAGTTTTTTATTTTTTGTAATAATAATAATAATGTATTGTGATTTCACCGACTTATTAAAATGAACATACTCATATAATATTGCTCTAACGTTTATTGATTTGATTGATTTATATACGATTAATGTATATTTTTATTTTTTAAAATTTAAGTTAAATGAACATATTAATTTTTACTCAGAGGTTCAAACTTAATTTTTTAAACTTCAAGATAAATAAAGTTAATTTATTTAATTAATAGATTGATACATCATTATGCCTTATTTTCCCTATTATTAGTTAATAATTGATATATTTTTAATTTTATTTAGTTTATTTATTTATTTAATTGATACATAACGTTAACTATGCATTATTTCAAATAAAAATTTGAATGCTATTAATATTTCTTACATATTTTTTTATTATGCATTCTTTCACATAAAAAAGTAGGCTATTATTAATATTTTTTAAAGGTATATTTTCTATGTTTCATAACAAAAAATAGCTCAAACTTAATTTTTTAAACTTCAAGCCAAATAAACATATACGTTTTATAAGCAAAAATGGTTCGAATTGTATTTTTTAAACTTCAAGTTAAATGAACATATAGATTTGTGGTTAGTGGTTCAGATAATAAAATATAAATCAAACAAAGAGAAGAATTTTGTTTTCTGTTATATATTTTATTTATTCAACAATGAGCCTAATATACATATGAAAAAAAACCATAAAAATAACAACAATATTTGACCACTAAACCATGAAATAACAAATATGCTAAGATAATTATTTTCTGTAATACTTTGTTAATAGTAAACAATGACTAACAGACTTTATTTGACAAGTCAGATAACTAAGTACTTCGACAAACCTTTAACAATTCAATAATATCTCCCTTAAACCGATAAGGTAAACATCGGCTTAATAAGAACATCATCCCTCAAATTTGTTTTGTAGTATGCTAATACCAAGTAGCTCCCTTAGTTTATGAAATGCAGACAGTTTCAGGGACTTGACAAACATGTCAGCTACTTGGTTTTCACTTTTGCAATAGATGAGATCAATTGTTTCATTCTTTGTGAAGTCACTTAAAATTGATATTTCACATCAATGAGCTTGCTTCTTCCATGGAGGACTAGATTCTTTGATAGTTTTATGACTGAACTATTATCATAATAAATTGCAAAAAGATCATGATTCTTGAATTTAAGCTCTTCAAGAATTTTTCTCAACCAAATAGCTTGACATGCACGTGAAGTTGATGCAACAAATTTAGCTTCAATGTTGATAAAGTAACAATTGATTGTTTCTTCGAAGTGCATGGAACAACCGCTTGATCTAAGAAAAAAATCATATCCTTAAGTTCTTTTTCTATCATCTCGATCTCCTTCAAATCTGATTGTTCTCCTTTCTTATAGTAGAGACCAAGTTCTTGTGTTCGTTGTCGGCATCATAAAATCCTCTTAACAACTTAAAAATGCATTTCTGTAGGATTCTCAATGTATCTGCTTATGAGACTGAAAGAATACATAATATCCGACATTGTTGCTGTCAAATACATTAAGCTTCTAACAATTTACTTGTAATATGTGTTGTCAATCTTCTTTCCTTCACAAATTTTTGTTATCTTCAAACCATAGTCTACGGGAGTACTTGCATAATTACACTTCTTCGTATTAAATCTGCACAAAACTTTTTGAAAACGTTTATTTGTGAAATAAAAATCTCATAAGTAGATTGAACTACTTCATACCAAGAAAATGATGCATCTTGCCAAGATCCTACATATCAAACTCAACCATCATGGACTTCTTAAATTTTCTAAACATGACACTATCATTTTCAGAGAATATAAGATCATTAACATATAAACAAACAGTGAGATTTTTCCTTCATCTTCAATTTTGTACAAAGTTTATAATCATATGAACTTTTTTGAAAACATACCTTAAAAAATAAGTCTCAATTCGACTATACTAAGCTCGTGGGACTTGCTTTAACCCATACAAAGTTTTTTTCAATTTATACACTTTATGCTCATTTCCAACTTAATATAACAAGGAGGTTGATGGATACATATATGTTCTTCCAAGTCTCCATGTAAGAACGTCGATTTCACAGCCAAATAGAAGATATACCATGAATATTGCGCTATTAAGTCAATTACCAATAATACCGAAAGTTTTAATAGGTATTCATTCACCCCCTCTAAACATCTAGCCGGTCCTAACAACATATGAGATTGAGTACATGCTGATAGTCATAGACTAAAAAACGAAAGCTAGCGAAATCCATCATTCATTGTTGCAATTGCAATTATTAAATAACAAAAGGACACTTGGTTATTGTATGTTGTTGAATTAGTTAAATATAATTTGACATAACATATTGATAAAATAATGAATTCCTTCAAAATCATTGCTTAAGAATTGATATGTGCATTAACTGATATTTGAACAATCGTTTATTAATTATTTTAATTTAAATTATTTAAATTGTGTTTGTTTCATCCTTTTATTTTAATTTCAATTTAGTTTATTAATTTATTCAAGTTTTTGTTCAAGTTAATTAAAGAATTGTTTTTAATGTTGATTTGTAATATATCAAGTTTTTTCGGACGATATCCGTACATGTTATTAAAGCTTGACATGTACACAGAAATAACAAATAAAATTACATAACGAAAAGTAAATTATTTAAAATAAACATGTGAAAACATGTAAATTTAATATATGTAATTAATATGAATTTATAAAAAATATAAATTTCAATTTTATTTATTATATCAACTAATTTTATCTCAAATAAAATCGTTTCCACGTGCATCGCACGTGCACTGTTCTAGTTCTCCATAAATATACAAGTACATTTAGGCAAAAAATTGTGTGAGACGATCTCATGGGTCGTATTCGTGAGACGGATCTCTTATTTGGTTTATCCATGAAAAAGTATTATTTTTTATGCTAAGAGTATTACTTTTATTGTGAATATGGGTATGATTGACCCGTCTCACAGATAAAAATCTGTGAGACGGTCTCACATGAGACCCACTCGTACATTTATCTCATGAACACTTACAATTACTGAAACATGACAATAATATCTGGCATGTATGATATGTTGATCTTTTATTCACTTTGACACTGTAATAGGAATTCAAGAATTGGAGACTAACAGCTATGTTGTGTGCCGCATACCGTTTGAAAACAACAATTTTTATGTCATTCCAAGTGTATGCATAGCCATCGCAAGTCCTTTAGAATTAGTGTACCTAATAATTCGAAGGTCCTTTACACATTCTGACATCGAGGGCAGTTCTCTGATGATGTCTAACCGGACACATCTCGATACTAAATTCGCAAACATGACTATCAACTCCATCATGTATTATCCCGTTCCATTTCTTGATTAATCACCTTCTTCAGCTTCTTCATGTCATTCAGAATGTGTGTAACCTGTGAAAGTTTCAAGCACATGAATGGTAATTTGGTAATGCTTGTAATGATTTCAACTGGTTTCTGAACATTCTAAATTGATCTTCAGAAAGTCAGGTGATTCTCAAGTACATGAAGTACCAAGTTTTGTTCACTTGGTCCTTGGTTCAGGTCTACTGCCCTCCTTGTCAAAAGCTGGAGCAGAACGACTCAAAACACGTATACATCACTTTGTAAAGTGAGTTTTCATGTTTGTTTCCAAGGTATGTGCACTCCCATAGCTCAATTGCTCTTTGCCATTTTGTAAATTTAAGTTAGAATAGACCTTCTATTCTTAGTTTCTAATCAACATCCAAATACATTAATTACGAGAAAAAAAAAGTGCTCTTTTTCGATTTATTAGATGAAATTCAAGTCAAGGATAGGGAACCCAAAAATCTTTAAGATTCTTCATTAAAAAAATAGAGTAAAATTTTTTATCTTGGAGTTAAATCACTTGAAAATCTTGGTCCTTGTCATGTTCTTGCAACAGAAAATGATAGAAGTGATTTTATTTTCTTCAAACTTGAAAGCATATTTATACCAATGTATAATCCGTATCAAAATAGCCGTAAGTACCGAGCACTCTAGCAGTCATACATGTTTCTTCGCTCTCTGGCATCAACTTTGCTAGCCCAAAATCTGGTATCCGCAATCATCCATGCAAAAACAAACACAAACCTCGTAAAATCAGCTCTAATATTGGAGTTTGGATACCACCTGTGAGGAATGTCTTGTATTCCGTCAAATGCACTATAGTAAGTACTCCAGCGAGTATTGGCAATTGATTGCTCAAACAGCAGAACGCCTTGTCCTATGTGGCTAGCTTGGATGTCAATGATCAAAATAAGGCATTTGGAATGATAGAATCTAAATCTTTAACTTCCACTCGGTAAGTTTTTGGTAGGACAAAAAACGATCGATACTTAGATTTATGGAGAAGTCATGTTGGAACTAAGGTAAAACAAGTTGAATCATAAAGTATCATGAATGTTTTTGTCAGAAAGAATAGTCTGTTCTGGAAAAAAATGTATACATATTTTTCTGAAAACACACAAGTAGTCTTCCAATGGTTTCCATGAGGTTAAGTTCCATTCTCTAACTTCTTGTAAAATTTCTTGGGTTGTAAATACACACTATAATGTGTGTCTGGGTGTCGTAAGTCAGCATTGTCCTCTTTTATTCAGTTTCTTTTGAATAACCTTGGTGCTAACATGAATCGACTTTTTGACAGTAACCAAAGAGGCAAGATGCTAAATCTTTTCAACCCCGATAATTCCTCAGATGTATGTGTCAACTGTCAAAATATACAACCGCTTTTTTTTTTTTTTTCAATTTTCAACAAAACAATGCTCATAATGGGGATTCAACCAAAGTTATACTCAAAAGTAGAAATTCGTACTCATCAAACAATCAGATCTACTCAATGTCAAGTATAAATCAAGTGTGTGGGTGAACTAGACAATCATCTTTTGAGGAAGATCTTCAAAATCAGCTAACTGAAAGACAGAAATGGAAAGTCTTGTTCAAACTTTACCCTGCAATCTTCAGTATATGTAGCTTTTTCCAAATCTATATGGTTCATGGTTGGTAGCTTTCACTCTATACCTTCATTTGTTAGGTAGCTTTTTCCGGCTAGAGCTTCACACTAACCTTCAATTTGCATAGGCAGCTTTTTCCAAATCAACATGATGAGTAGCTTCACACTAATACCTTCATTTGTTAGGTAGCTTTTTCCAACCGGAGCTTCACACTAACCTTCAATTTGCATAGGTAGCTTTTTCCAAACAAAAAAGCAGTACGGATTTTTTTTCCTTACTGCCTTTTTTTTTTCAATAAACCTTCATATGATTTTTCTTTGAGCACATGTGATTAGACTACAAGGGTGGATTAAATCCTAAGTCACAAGTAAATTCCATTTCCTATATTTCAAAGAGCCTCAAAGTCAAATCTCACAAAAACAGAGCTGCATAGCGCCTGCAAAGTAATTGATTTTGACCAAACTCAAGCCAATCCAAATCAATTTTCCAAACTTTTACATTTGAGCATAACTGACAGTAAAACACACATTTAGCAAGATATCGTTAAATTGAACATTTATGCAAAAAAAATTAATGACACATACACCTAAGGATTTCTAAAGGTTTCAAAAGTTAGAGCACCAACCACCTTAGTCAACAAGTTGAATTTCTATTGCCTAAATCAGTTTCTACGTAATTTCTGGCTTTAATACGAAAGATAAACCGCTAATTCATGGGAACGGATATACTAATTGAACTTTTAAATCTGAAATTTTATTCATGGCTAGGTCTACATATTGATTTGTTTAATTTTTTCTATTTGAACTATCAAATCTGAAATTTGATTAATGGCTAGGTTCATATATTGATTTGTTTAGTTTTTTCTATGATTTAGTGGTGGCTTTCACTCTATCGTGGATGTTGATTTTTTCGCATCAAATTTATGGTTAGCTCCAAATATTGGTATAGCTGACTTTTTTCAATAATATTTGCTTCTTTGTTCTTTTCGACAACATGGTAAAAAATTTCTAGGGAAACAAATTTTCAAAACCGTAACCAAAAGTCCATTAAACGCTGTAGTTCGAAAAACTAAGCTATCGTAAAAAATTTCTACGGAAACTAATTTTAAAAAACGTAACCAAAAGTCCATTTAACTCTGTATTTCGAAAAACTATCGTAAAAAATTTCAGGGAAACTAATTTTCAAAAGTCCATTAAACTTTGTGGTTGGAAAAACTATCGTAAAAAATTTCTAGGGAAAATAATTTTCAAAACTGTAACCAAAAGTCCATTAAAAAATGTAGTTCGAAAAACTCAAGTTATTTATGAAAAAAAAAAGAGAATCTAAAAATATAAAGCATTGTACCTGTGAAGATTCAAAGATTACTGGTGGATCTAATTTTTTTTGTGATAGAGACGCAAGAAAACCAAGAAGATCGAGCTTTAGGCTCGGACTTGGTAAAGTACCCGGTTGGATTAGACACCACAGTACCCTCACTCTTCAACGGCTTCTTTCTGTTCAATGTCTTTGAACTCCGACGATGTGAAACCGGTAAGACATCTTCATGCTGTTTGAAGAAGGAAATTTTATTCAATATTCATCTGATTACTACTGTATAAAATTTTGAAACCGGACAAGAAAACACACACAAAAACATAAACCCAGAAGAATCCGATTAAAGATGCAGAAAGACAGCCCAGAAAGACAGCCCGTCATCGCTTCGACACAAAAAAAAACCCGCCATTAACAAGCAACCAGATGAAGGCTATAATACCTGTGGCGATTCTAGAAAAACCACCGAAAAGAAGATCCTTCCTCCCTTTCCCATTGTCTAAGAAGACATCGTTAATGGTGATGAAGACTCGGAATCAGCAGATAGCGTGCTGTGTTGCGTAAACATTGGAATTTCGAATGACAAGGTAGTTATTAAGCAACAGCCCTAACTAACTTTTAGCGTCATTGTCAGTTTTACTAATTATATATATTAATAAACTGTTAAAAGAATAATGCAAATCACATATAATTGAGTGGATAAAGCTTTTATTTCCTAACAATGAGATTGTAGGTTCAAATCTTCTTTGGGTTTTTTTTATTTCTATTTATTTTGTAAGTTCATATATATAAATAAAATAAATTGTAAAAAGTATTATATAAGCACTGTGCGTCGATATACTAATATATATAAGGTCGGCGGAATCGAGGGGCGAGAATATGAGATTTTGTTTTGTTTTATCTTATATATATTTAATTGCTTTTTTTAAACAATAATAATCATGATAAAATTATAATATGCTATATTATTTTTAGTGCTATTTTTCTTATTATACAGTTGATATTATTTTCTTTAAATATTTTTAAAAGATTGTTCTTTTTATTTGATTACAAAAATCTATAAAAATTGATATTTCGATTTAAAAAAATTATTGTTTATGTGAGTTTTAGTTAATTAATAACTTTAATTATATGATTTTTACGATAATTTACATGTATTATATATCAATATTAATTCATTAATCTTCCATATTAAATATTTGAAAATAAGTACGTAATTAAATGTGATTTTTTTCAATTTTTTGTTAAATTCAAATTTGAATATGATGTTCTTTGAAAATATAAATTAAATTTTATTGTATCATTTCATTTCATTTTGTTTTGTATTATGGTTTTGAGTTTTGTGAAATTTTATTTATTTAGTTATCATTATTCTCGAATATTTTAAATAAAATATAATATTAAGTTTTTCAACTTTTTTAATGTACAGTGTCGTAGTGAATTTTTGATATATATTGGATTTCACTAAATTATTATTAATAGTAATATTAATATGTATCTTAATTAAAACTTTAATTATTTTTTTAACATGTTTTTAAAAAATAATTAATTTTTTTAGTCAAAATCTATTCATCTAATAAATGACAAAAAAATGAATTTACGAAAAAAATTTATTTATTCTTTAAAATTTTGATAAACAAAATAATGTATAATTTTTTAGGTATTTTTTCTATTTTATTTATTGATAACCATTCTTCTTAACCAAAATAAAGAAGTCAATTTAAAGACAGAAGGTTGTTATCCTCGTTTATCTCAAATGACATATATATGATATAATAATTTTTTATAATACTAGTTTAACATTAAAATGAAACTAGGTTGTTGATATTCTAAATGTCATTCAAATTCAATTTTAGCGCTATAATTTTAAAAAAAAGTTTGATGATTGTGAATTAATATGTGAGAATTTCTTCTCAACTAATCATATTCAATATATTTGTATCAGAATGATTTATATATTTAATCTTTTATAGAATTTGAGACAGACATTGGATGAAATAAATATATACAAGAAACTAATATCTCATTATTCATGCTAAACGGTTTATTAAAGTTAAATTTATATAAAGATTTAATATGGTTGAAACCATATCCATTTGCACAATCTTAACAAAGTAAATTTCAAAGAGTAAAAAATAAGATAATATAAAAAAAAAACCATGGAAAATGGAATGAAACAAGTCATGAATTTCTTTAAGTATATCCTCAAACTAATCATCATGCTTATGATTTATGAACATGTTATATCCCAAGTCACTTTCTGTAGTACACAAAACCCTCTTTCAATAAAACAAGGAAGGGGATCAAAAATTTTCTAGCAAATTCTCTTTTTTCTTCTTCTTGCTCAGTTTTCAAGATCTTGGTCAAATATGAATCTGAAAGATGGCAGCATAGTTTTGTGCAACGGGGGAACCAACCGTTGTTCCACCAGCTGATGAAACAGTAAAGGGCCCCTACTTCTTGTCGAATCTTGATCAGAACATAGCAGTTCTCGTGCGCACAATCTACTGCTATGAATCAGGGAAGAAAGGCAATGAAAATGTTGGTGAAGTTGTGAAGCATGCATCGTCAAAAGTCCTAGTGGATTACCATCCACTCGGGAGGCGTCTCAGTGTCTCACGATCAGTTCCGAGATGAAATTTATAGTGGATTGCACTGGAGAAGGAGCTGCCTTTGTTGAAGCTGAGGCAGATTGTGAAATGGGAGCGTTGGGAGATAGTACGAGGATTGATCAAGAGACACTTGGGAACCATGTTTATGAAACTCCAGGTCAAGGAGGGCCTGGGTTGGTCAACCTGGTGCCACCGCATATGACCAGTTGAACAGGGCCCCAATTATAATTGGTGTATATTAGGTTAATGGGTTGGGTATTTGGGTCTATGGATTATGTTTTCAAATTCTTTAAAATCTAATAATGGCCGAACAAATCCAATCCGTTCACTTAAAATTTTGACAAAAACTTGTGTGAGACGGTCTCACGGGTCATATTTGTGAGACGAATCTCTTATTTGGGTCATCCATGAATAAGTATTACTTTTTATGCTAAAAGTATTACTTTTTATTGTGAATATGGGTAGGGTTGACCCGTCTCACGGATTAAGATCCGTGAGACGGTCTCACATGAGACCTACTCTAAAATTTTTCAATAATAACGGTTATTATTACTTTCAAAAAAATTATCTTAAAGCTCGATAATACACATTTAAAAGCTTTTTTGAAAAATAGATTTGAAACTAAACCCGATAAAGCTACATTACTGAGAGACACATTTTGTGTCAAATTATATTTTGATATTTTTATTTATTAAATTTCATGAAAATGTTCTTGCATATTTCTTAACAAGAGATGAACAATGTTAATGTTGATGTCATCTTGAAAATACAGAAATATTTAAGGAAACACCTCGAAACGCTTCAAAGTGAGTTCAATAATCTTGTCATAAATGCAGAAGTTGTGGGTAGACTACAACAAGTTGATAAGAGCATTCTCTCTAATCGAATAACATGTTTATACACTTATATTCAGCTATTGTCTGTATTGTAAAATCCGATCCTCCGGGCTATTGAGAAGCCACTGGTTTTGCAAATGGAGTGTTTTCAAGTACATACCTGGAGTAGGGGATTCAAGTACCCCTATCACAAGTGCTAAGTCGAGATTATCTTTAGATGAGTTAGCCAAAGAAAAAATTGAAGCTCTTGTTCCTTATCTCGAGCCTTCAAGTCAACCTTCACATAGTGGATCGACGAGTGAGATATCAACCTTAGAACTCATGCTGAAA
Organism: Primulina eburnea; assembly: GCF_022965805.1. Classification (NCBI taxonomy): domain Eukaryota; kingdom Viridiplantae; phylum Streptophyta; class Magnoliopsida; order Lamiales; family Gesneriaceae; genus Primulina; species Primulina eburnea. The sequence goes on from NC_133110.1 coordinate 35,463,661, forward strand.
AAAATCTAAGGTTAGTACTAACGAGCTTATAGTTTCTCTATTTCAAGTATATCAATAGAACTGGATAAATTGAAAACAAGAAAAGGCATCAACCCAGCCACAATTTGAGTTGATGTAGAAGGAAAATATCATAGGATATGGATGAAACCAAATTCTTATCCCAAAGATGTAAAATCATGGTATGAATTTGAGGCTCTTATCTAAGTTTATACTATATCAGCCAACTTCCCAGAAATCTCAGCACTACAAAAATAGATCAAGAGTAGATATTTTGGAGCTTTACTTTTTTAGTGCAAAACCATAACCATCCGGGAAAGACTCATATGAAGCCTTTCACTTCATCAAGTTAAAAAGATCATACATGAACATTCAAAAGTTTATCAATGATCTTTCGGAAAATGAAACACCTATTGTTTCATCACTTAAGGAAGACCACATCTCAACTAGAAGAACATGTTGATTATGGGTCTGTCTCACAGAGAACAAAGTCAAGCTTTCATTTAAGACTTATCAAAATTTTGTAAATAGATATTTTCTGTTAAATACCATGATAGAAAAATTCACCACCTTTGTAGAAGAAATATTTGAAATGAAAAGAAATCTTCTGTGAAATAGCAAACCGTTGGGGAGTGAAGAAACTCATCAGAAATTCTTTAATATGGATCATGTGGGAAGATGGTCGGAAGGAATCTACCCAAAGTTCCCAAACTAGAAAAAGCCAGAATTCTAGAAAGTTTTTCGGCCTAAATCTGACGGAAAACATAATGTGGAGACAAGTCCAAGTGGTGAATATATCCAAACAAGTCACGTTTTCTCCAAGGACCATACGAAAGCAAAGAATTTCAAACATAAGTAAAGAATACATGTGATCCAATTACTCCATTAATAGATGATGGATCACTCAACTCTCACAACATGACAAAACACTAACTAGTGATACACCAATGAAAAATGCTTTCGGGCACAAATGACAATGTAATTCACAAGTTTGAAATTCAGATTTTAAATCCACCAAGACTCCTATGTATATCATGACATAGGAAGATGGACACATTATTCAACCTTTTCATTTTTCTTTCAAAATAAATTTTTTAATATTTTCAGTTTCTTGTATTGTAATTCCAACTACTATAAGTAGTTAAACAAGTTTTTTATCGTCTACAGGAAATTAATATGTAATAATATGTTGTATGTTTGTATAAAATAACCAAGGTTTACAGCTCATATCATGCACTATTTTCAAAATTAAACTTATTTACTATACAACATGAGGTAAGAAATGATATAGAGTTGTGTTGTGTTGTGTTGTGTTGTGTTGTGTTGTTGCAGGGATCAACATCAAGATCCATCTGTAGTGACCCGTTCCAGAATCACCTACTAATCAAAAACTAAGCATGCAATTAACCTAATTAATTATAATCAGAGATAACAGCGGAAATATGGCCAACAACAATAGTTATACAACCCAATCGAAATCGAAGTCTAGACTAACTCAAAATGAAATATCCAGTACAACCATATCGAATCAAATGGAAACACTGAAAACTAAACCAACCAGCTACTCAACGTCCTCCTCCTGCTCCTCCTGAGCCATCCAACCTGAGGCCTGCCCCGTGGGAATGGGGTGTCCAAGAATAAACAAAACCGAGGACGTGAGCGATAAGAACGCTCAGTACAAAAGTATGAGTATACAGACCTATATGAAATGCATATGCTATGATCATGATACCGGGGTAGTCAAGAAACAGGAGTCACAAAAGGATCTCAACAATGCTCAGTCTAGAGGCGCCAAGTGGATAGTGCCGCGCGGTACACCTCTGGGTCACTGCATCCACTATAAGACAGACGTGGACCTAAAATGTCCCGGACCACCGAAGCCCTCCCGACCCGTCGGCCACTGTGTACTCTCGGTGTCCATGCGTCCACAAGACAGGGCTGAGCGGCCCCAAGATATAGCTTATCTCGAAAGAGATACAGCTCAACAGTAAAGGCTATCTCAAAGGAGAATACGGCTCAACATGAAATGCAACGTGCAGTAATAACCGTGACATAATAGCATGCGTCATATGACATATAACAATGCACCACATAATCATGCAACACATATATGAATGTATACTCAACCAGGATATCTCGGATAGTACTTTCGTACCTCTATCACAGCAAGCCTAGCCTTACGCAACACCGCTAATCAGGTCTAGCACAAGCCTACGCATCAAAAGCATACTCAATCAATACTACCATGCTCGACTAGCAAAACCAGTACTCCCTAGTACTACCAAAGGTTTAGGGTTTACCTTCGTCCGTCGTCAGCCCTTTGATGTCGATTGCCTCGAACTCAGGCGCCGCTACGCTACTACTCCTGGCAGCTCATGGCTATCGCTCGACCAACAACTAACCCTAGAAACCTTCCAAACTCTCTCAAAGAAGAGCCACAACTCAACAAATGAATATCCAAAATGAGGAAATCCGAGCACTATTTATAGGCCATGTTCGGATCCTCCGAACAACACTTCGGAACGTCCGAACGCTACGTGTCCACCGGCTCTTGACACCTCATGATCGGATCCTCCGAACCTACACTTCGGATCGTCCGAACGTGCATGCAAACTGACGTGTCGATCAACTCTTGACACCTCATGATCGGATCCACCGAACTCACTTCGGATCGTCCGAACTCTTCGGTGCTTCCGAACCATCTTCGGTCCGTCCGATCATGACCCTGGTCAAAATTACACATTAAACCTTCTTAATCACCATTAATCCGTTAATTACCCAATTTGGAATTCGGGCTACTACATTCTCCCCCCCTTAAAAAGATTTCGTCCTCGAAATCAGGCTTAGAGGATGAACAAAACAACTCTCCATGCGCTCTAACCAATCCTCAGCATCATCGGGAGTCTCACCACCAACTAAAGGCTTAGGCCCCATCTGCATGAAACGATGCATATCGAAACGCCTAGGACCATCCCGACGATGACGATGTTCACGGTCACGATGACGCCTACTATCGTCCTGATCACCCCATCGACCTACACTCCCCTGACTACTCCCGTCACCAAAATGGTCAGCCATCGCTACAACATAGAATGGGGAAACTAGTAAATTGGTCAACGGAAATCCCAAAACAGAATCTATATCCCAAAATCATATGCATGCTCTGATACCATAAATGTAGTGACCCGTTCCAGAATCACCTACTAATCAAAAACTAAGCATGCAATTAACCTAATTAATTATAATCAGAGATAACAGCGGAAATATGGCCAACAACAATAGTTATACAACCCAATCGAAATCGAAGTCTAGACTAACTCAAAATGAAATATCCAGTACAACCATATCGAATCAAATGGAAACACTGAAAACTAAACCAACCAGCTACTCAACGTCCTCCTCCTGCTCCTCCTGAGCCATCCAACCTGAGGCCTGCCCCGTGGGAATGGGGTGTCCAAGAATAAACAAAACCGAGAACGTGAGCGATAAGAACGCTCAGTACAAAAGTATGAGTATACAGACCTATATGAAATGCACATGCTATGATCATGATACCGGGGTAGTCAAGAAACAGGAGTCACAAAAGGATCTCAACAATGCTCAGTCTAGAGGCGCCAAGTGGATAGTGCCGCGCGGTACACCTCTGGGTCACTGCATCCACTATAAGACAGACGTGGACCTAAAATGTCCCGGACCACCGAGCCCTCCCGACCCGTCGGCCACTGTGTACTCTCGGTGTCCATGCGTCCACAAGACAGGGCTGAGCGGCCCCAAGATATAGCTTATCTCGAAAGAGATACAGCTCAACAGTAAAGGCTATCTCAAAGGAGAATACGGCTCAACATGAAATGCAACGTGCAGTAATAACCGTGACATAATAGCATGCGTCATATGACATATAACAATGCACCACATAATCATGCAACACATATATGAATGTATACTCAACCAGGATATCTCGGATAGTACTTTCGTACCTCTATCACAGCAAGCCTAACCTTACGCAACACCGCTAATCAGGTCTAGCACAAGCCTACGCATCAAAAGCATACTCAATCAATACTACCATGCTCGACTAGCAAAACCAGTACTCCCTAGTACTACCAAAGGTTTAGGGTTTACCTTCGTCCGTCGACAGCCCTTTGATGTCGATTGCCTCGAAACTCAGGCGCCGCTACGCTACTACTCCTGGCAGCTCATGGCTATCGCTCGACCAACAACTAACCCTAGAAACCTTCCAAACTCTCTCAAAGAAGAGCCACAACTCAACAAATGAATATCCAAAATGAGGAAATCCGAGCACTATTTATAGGCCATGTTCGGATCCTCCGAACAACACTTCGGAACGTCCGAACGCTACGTGTCCACCGGCTCTTGACACCTCATGATCGGATCCTCCGAACCTACACTTCGGATCGTCCGAACGTGCATGCAAACTGACGTGTCGATCAACTCTTGACACCTCATGATCGGATCCACCGAACTCACTTCGGATCGTCCGAACTCTTCGGTGCTTCCGAACCATCTTCGGTCCGTCCGATCATGACCCTGGTCAAAATTACACATTAAACCTTCTTAATCACCATTAATCCGTTAATTACCCAATTTGGAATTCGGGCTACTACACCATCTGTCGTGATTGTGTGGTTAGCTTGTGAGGAACAGTTTGTAAAATTCAATGAATACAATCAGATAACATTTCAGTCAAATAAGTAAAATGTGGAATCTCTTGGCTGTTTTGGTATGAGAGATAATTGTTCACGTATGCACAAAGGTGAGTATTATATTTATTAAATGTTGAATCTAGAGGCTATAAACCTAAAACATATTCAAAACAAAAGTTTAAATTGGTTTATAATGATTATAATTATTAATATAACAATTAGAGTTAATAATTTTCATATAACAATGATGAATATATATTAACCCTTACATGAGAAAGTTGTACAATCACAATTGTGTAGCCTAGGCTCGAGATTTGACAAACAAGTTTCACGATCATTATTGGTCAGGGAAAATTACATTTTTTGTAATATAATTTCATATTTTTATTTTTGATCATGTTATCAATCAATTCGGTTGTAATACATTAACTTGTATTTTTTTAAAATTTTAATTTTTTTTGTTGGAATGATATTGTGATACCAGAAAATGACGATGTGTTACAAAATTTTTAACACTATTATGGATGCTCGAACATTATCAACGTGTTTGACTCCACATCACAAATAACGTGGAAAATACAAAATCAAAAATATAATTTATATATTAGTATTTCGATCACAAGTCATCAGCTACTTGAAATCCCGTGGGACGGAATGCTACAGGACTACTCTTGTTTTATTTTATTTTTTAACAGCCAAACATGTAACTGGACAAATCATTTATAATAAATAGATTTGAACTTGTACTTTTGAAACTTATTTTTGTATCAGGCATGAAACACACACACATATTAATTTTGATATGATGTCCACCAATCATGTTCACTTCTATATCTACGGTTGATGTGACACTCTGTAGTAGTCCGAATTCCAAATTGGGTAATTAACGGAGTAATGGTGATTAAGAAGGTTTAAGGTGTAATTTTGGCTATGGTCATGATCGGACGGACCGAAGATGGTTCGGAAGCACCGAAGAGTTCAGAAGGTCCGAAGTGGGTTCGGTGGATCCGATCATGAGGTGTCAAGAGCAGCTGGACACGTGCATGTTCGGACGGTCCGAAGTGTATGATCGGAGGATCCGATCATGAGCTGTCAAGAGCCAATGGACACGTAGCGTTCGGACGTTCCGAAGTGTTGTTCGGAGGATCCGAACATGGCCTATAAATAGTGCTCGGATTTCCTCATTTTGACTTGCCAATTTCTTGAGTTTTCTCTCATTTTGGAGGATTTGGAAGGTTTCTAGTGTTAGTTGTTGGTCGAGCGATAGCCAAGAGCTGCCAGGAGTAGTAGCGTAGCGGCGCCTGAGTTTCAAGGCAATCGACATCAAAGGGCTGTCGACGGACGAAGGTAAACCCTAAACCTTTGGTAGTACTAGGGAGTACTGGTTTTGCTAGTCGAGCATGGTAGTATTGATTGAGTATGCTTTTGATGCGTAGGCTTGTGCTAGACCTGATTAGCGGTGTTGCGTAAGGCTAGGCTTGCTGTGATAGAGGTACGAAAGTACTATCCGAGATATCCTGGTTGAGTATACATTCATATATGTGTTGCATGATTATGTGGTGCATTGATATATGTCATTTGATGCATGCTATTATGTCACGTTTATTACTGCATGTTGCATTTCATGTTGAGCCGTATCTTCTTCGAGATAGCCTTTACTGTTGAGCTGTATCTCTTTCGAGATAAGCGATATCTTGTGGGGCCGCTCAGCCCTGTCTTGTCTTGTGGACGCATGGACACCGAGAGTACACAGTGGCCGACGGGTCGGGAGGGCTTCGGTGGTCCGGGACATTTTAGGTCCACGTCTGTCTTGTAGTGGATGCAGTGACCCAGAGGTGTACCGCGCGGCACTATCCACTTGGCGCCTCTAGACTGAGCATTGTTGAGATCCTTTTGTGACTCCTGTTTCTTGACTACCCCGGTATCATGATCATAGCATGTGCATTTCATATAGGTCTGTATACTCATACTTTTGTACTGGGCGTTCTTATCGCTCACGTCCTCGGTTTTGTTTATTCTTGGACACCCCATTCCCACGGGGCAGGCCTCAGGTTGGACAGCTCAGGAGGAGCAGGAGGAGGACGTTGAGTAGCTGGTTGGTTTAGTTTATCGGTTTTGTTTTGATTCGATATGGTTGTACTGGATATTTTATTTTGAGTTATTCTAGACTTCGATTGGGTTGTATAACCATTATTTTGTTGACTATTTCCGCTGTTATCTCTGATTATTGTTAATTAGGTTAATTGCATGCTTAGTTCTTGCCTAGTAGGTGATTCTGGAACGGGTCACTACACACTCACTTATTGAATGTGATGAAACATATCAAAATTGTATTTCTACTATGAGGAAAATTGCAATTTTAGTTTTGTAAATTGGTATGTTTTGGGTTTTAATATTTTAATTTGTCAACGTTTGGTTTTCATCTAATCAACTTAAATTTTTTTTGTTTTGTATTTTTTTTACTCAAAACTAAAAAATTCACCAGATATTACTCATCCGACACATATGCTCTCCTAAGTGGATCATGTGACAAAAATAAAAATTATATTAGACATATTAAAACATACATAAACAAAAATACAAGGAAACAACAAATTTTTTACACTCATTTAAAAAATTGAGAGTCGTTTTGCTTTTTTTTTTTTTTTTTATTAGATGAATTTTAAAGTGAGTAATATGAGTTTATTCTCGTCACATATGTCACGTGGAGGGGAATAAATGTCAAATAAATAATATTACATGAATTTAGTAATTTCAGGGAAAAAAACCAAAATAAAAAATAAATTCAAGTTACTATATAAAATCAAATTTTAACAAGTTACAAGATTAAACCCAAAGAGTAAATTTTTTGTGAGACAGTATCACGAATATTTATCTGTGAGACGAGTCAACCCTACCGATATTCATATTAAAAGTAATACTCTTAGCATAAAAAGTAATATTATTTCATGGATGACCCAAATAAGTTATTTGTCTCACAAATACGACCCGTGAGACCATCTCACACAAGTTTTTGTCAAATCCAAAATAGACCAAATTAAATGATTAAAATTTTAATTTTTTCTCCACTAGATAGTGTCCCTTCAATGATAATTACGATTCATGGATATATATATATATATATATATATATATATATATATATATATATATATATATATATATATATATATTTTACCCGGGTAGTACTGGAATTTGATTGTTTGTGGATACAGGGAATTAAACCCTCAACTAACCATGCAATAGACTCCACGTGCTGTATTTAACCATGGTTAAGTTTTTCCTCAGTTAATTCTCTTTAATTCTACCATTCATTTATTCATGAATAGAGATTCATGAATAGAGAAATCAATGCTCCGCACGCTTTCATGGCTTCTTCAATTCAATTCCTTCTCCTCCAAAACCATAATTAAATCGCGATGCATTAAGCATACGCACATTCGATCAAGCACACTTTTCGGGAATCTTTTCGGGAATGATCCCTCGCCAGCCTAAGCAAAAGGTGAAGCAAAGGGATCTCTGTGTGCATTATGCTATTTTGCTGCCGCTGCAAAAAAAATCTCTGCCATTTTTGTCTGCTCTGAGTTTTCTAATCGCACACCTCCGTTTCACCTTCAATGCTCTGTCCCCATGCTAAAGTTTATATGTTTGTGTACCATGCATATATATACTGAATGATTTTTTCGATTTCTGTATGCATTTATTAGGAAAGGAGCTTTGTGTTGGGGAAAAAATTCGGCTGTGGGCTCTTTTCCCGTGATTATGTTAAAAGCCATGTCGGGGAACTTTGCCTTTTTTGATGCTTAAATTCTTAGAAAATTTTCTCGTAGACTTCCATCGAACACCCACTCCCGCCTTCCTCTATAATGTAATTTTTGTGAAACACCATTTGTGACTGACCTCTCTTTTACGAGTCAAATCTCTGGTATAATTGTTACCTTTGTGAGTATCGGAATGTTTCTTGATTCAGATACTGAAATATGCTTGATACGCGATGGATTTTTTTGTTCTTTTCTTGGTTTTTTTGCTGTTTGTGTTGATTTGAATTAGTTTAATGGGTTTTTTTCAGAGATTTGCAGTCGTATCGAAATCAAAGCTGTCAAGTCACGTCGAAGCTTTTCATCGTTCTCTCTCCAGTTCAGTCAAAGGAGAATATAAAGCTGATTTAGACTTCATTCGTGCATTTCCCATAGCTCCCTCTTCGGCGGTGATTTGCTCGATTCCCGCTGTTTTAGGCTACACTTGCTAGCTTAGCTTCTGTCCGGCCCGACTTGACTCGGATATATCTAAATATATCCAACGTTCCCCTTCGGCAAACTTGGTTTAAAAAATACAGCTCCGAATTTTAATTTTTCGGCGCCGGTAAAACAAATGAGGCAAGAATCATCATTACGGCGGCGGCGAATAGCTGTATTTACTGCGGTGTTTGCGGTCACATTCTTGCTGTTCATCATTCAAACTTATTCAGGTGATCAGGTCACTGTTTACTGTAAACACAATCTATATGTGGGTTTTCTGAATTCTGTGCATTATGGTTCTTAGTTTACGGCGGAAATTATATCACTAAACATCGAAATTCTTTCTGTATTTTTTGTTTGATTTTGATCTCATTGGGTTTCCTTTTTGTTTCAGATCATGATCAATGGCAAGTCGGTACAGTTTTATCTGAGAAGAAGAACTTAACTTTAACCCAGAACACACCCTCTCTTAATACTCATCGCAAGCTGCTTAATCATGGTAATTTCCATTTATTGCATCTTCCGAAATACAAAAATCGTGAATAAATCGATTTGTTGGCATTCTTTGATCATACTTTTTGGGCAAGAAATATATTTTTCCCATAAAAAATGAAGCCAAAAGAAAACATCTCTTGGATATAACGTACACTATGTGTGACACATACAGAGTCTGCTCGCTGTGCGCACTACGCCACAGTCGTCGGCTTGTACATTGCGCCACCGGCATATACAGCCTCAGCCCACTTTTTCTTCTCAGTTGTCGCGTACGGCTCTGCCTCATATGTGGCTGGCGCAAATTCTACGTGTCATTTTTCCTAACACGCGCCCCTTGTATTGCACACCTCCTACTGCTTAATACTTCAACAACCCTGTAATAATATCACCCTAAGTGCCCAATAGAGTGGCTAATTATTTGGTTTTTCTGCATTTAATTACGCTTCCATCTCAAAGAATCACATGCACGTGTGCATTGATAAGGACCGGCGTCGTTTGAATTGATGGGCGCATTTTAGCAAAGTGGATGCGTAGGTTAGTGGGTCTTTTAATTTATTATTGAACAAAATCATAAAGGGCCATTTTGGTGGCTTCTTTGAGAGCCCATATTATGTTGACAGGGTGTATGTTAGCATGGACATTTATTAGAAAGTGGAAACCATTGATTTGAAATGAAGTCCTCTATTCTCCATGCAAAATCCTTTTTTGTTCATATGTCTCTTTCAAAAGTCCTTTGCTCATTGTCCAAGAATTTTATTACAACCATTATATTAATTCTGACATTTCAATATATTTAGTAATACCAAATACTAGAATTTAATACATATTTTGTTGTTTGTGTAAAAAGGGTTTTTTTTTGGGTGTTGTTTTAATTTCTAACATGCAAATGGAGTAAAAAATGTGATGATATACGTAGTTAAGACAAAAACTTGTGTGAGACGGTCTCACGGGTCATATTTTGTGAGACGAGTCTCTATTTGGATAATCCATGAAAAAGTATTACTTTTTATGCTAAAAGTATTACTTTTTATGGTGAATATGGGTAGAGTTGACCCGTCTCACAGATTGAGATCCGTGAGACGGTCTCACATGAGACCTACTCTGTAGCTAAAGAGTAAAGACCCTTCAAATGCCAAGAATTTGCATAAGTAGTAGCTTTCTTTATTTGTTAAATTTGATATCAGATATCCTAAATTTGTTATGTCAACTTATTCTTATCCATATTTCTTCAATTCTTGAAGATAAAAACTTATGTGAAACGGTCTCATTGGTCGTATTTGTGAGATAGATCTCTTATTTGAGTAAGGTTGACCCGTATCTTATCAAATATAATTTTTTATTGTGAATATGGGTAGGGTTAACCCGTCTCACGGATTAAGATTCGTGAGTGAGACGGTGTTACACGAGACCTACTCATTCTTGAATGGTACTCACAACTATAATTATATATCAATGTTATTAACTTCGATTCTTGTCAAAGAATGAGAATTTTTTCCCCTAAAAAAGGTGTCATTTTTCAAGATCATTCTTGATTTTGCGCTAAAATTATGTTTGTATTTGTTGGATTTTTTAACAGCCCCAAGAAAAGGTGAAAAGGGAAATGAAGATAAAGTGGAGCCCAACAGAATCTGGAGCGAAAAGTGTTCAAAGTCGGATATAGTGCTCAGCCAGGGCGCCACCGAGTCGCTGCCGAACGGCATCCCCACGTACACGGTGGAGATAATGAACGTGTGCGTCTCCGGCTGCGACATCTCCTCCATTCACCTCAGCTGCGGCTGGTTCAGCTCCGCCCGCCTTGTCAATCCCCGTGTCTTCAAGCGCCTCCGATTTGACGACTGCCTCGTCAACGACGGCAAACCTCTCGTCAACGGCCGCACGCTCTCCTTCCAATATGCCAACACCTTCCGATACCCTCTCTCCGTCTCCTCCGTCACTTGCTGGCTTCCGGGGCAAGCTCCGGCCGACACGAGAAATTAAAAGCAAAAATCAAGATTTTCACACTAATCTTAAAGAAATTCCACTGCTAACCAATTTTTTTTTTTAAATATAGCAATGTAGGGCAGTGTAAATCAACATAGAGTCGTAGAAGCAGATTGAAAGGGAAAATAGTAAAGATTTAGGTGAATTTTTTGGGCGTATATTGAATTATTATCTCATGAAGTTTGATTTTTCTGCTTTATTTTGCTTTATGCTTGATGTGAATTTCGCCTCTTTTTTTTTGAATTGTGAATGGATTAATTTTTATTGATCTGAAGAATATAGGTTTTGGTTGTGACTTGTGATTAAGAAATATCAGAGAATTATTATTATTATTATTACCAACTAAAATGTCACACCGTTCTTCTATTCTTGATATGATTAATAATACTTATATTTGTAATCAAAATAGAGTTGGAATAATATCTTATAATATGAAGCAATTCAAACAAGGGGCATCAATTTGACGGTTTATAAAATTTTTGGCATGATGACCTTACATTTTTTAAAAGCCAAATTCAAGCAATAACATCTATATATATATGTAGAATCATATTTTCATACACAAACATACATCGTATCGTTATACGTATAGTCATAAACGTCATGAAACTTGTTTCAAATCCTGACATAAAATCCATTATAATACATATACGGAAGCTGTACAATAAGACGTCCAGGTTCTTGTCGAGGTAAGGCACGTCACGCATCCATTGGCGAACCGGCATCCTATGTATCTTTATTACCTGATCCTATAATACATGAGCTACGTGAGTTTATAAGACTCAATAAGTTGGCACTTATACGTATCAATATGCATAGAAAGAACATACATATCAAGTTGTGATCAACAATGGATCTTTAAACCATGTCATACCAAATCATATATTCATATTCATTTTTGTACTTGAGCCTCATTAGTTGACATGTACTACCGTGTTTGCTTTATTATATAGCTACTACTGTGTTGGACGTCAGGGAGAATCTTTGACAACCTCACGCCCCATGAACATATATTGACCAATAGGTTTGGTGGACTTAAAACCACCCATGATGTCAAAAAACTCATAAATCATATAAAAATGATAAATCAGTCATTTCCCTTTTCTTTCATGTTCATGAATAACATCCATCTTCAATATTCATGAATGTCTTTCATATTTATACATAATAATGGAATATGGCGCTATGTTTTCATCAATAAACATACTAACAATTTACATATAACAAAAATCAATGGGAAGCATTTGAAATACATAATATTACTCATGTATTACTTCGAGAACATGCCAACTTATAGTCCAAGGGTACGAATACTGGTTTGAGGCGATGTTTCTCGTTCTTATGCTGTCAAATATATCAAAATCCAATCACTATATCTATATTGTCTCCCACATATATAACAACCATTAAAAAGATGAAAACTTACAACTCTAGGATGATCTTGTGATGGTGAACTAATTTCGAACTTCAAAATGAGGAAGAAAGGAGTTTTTGGAGGAAGATTTCTTGGATTGCTTTCGAGTTCTTTGCTGTTAAGGAAAGGGAGGAACTGATAAAGATGTCAAGAATTTCGAAGTTTATCCTTTAATACACTCACCGGCGCTCGGGCTATAATACAGTACCGCTCGAGCGCCAAACATTCTGCCTATAAGATGAAAATTTCGTGTATCGGCGCCACATATTCTGTCTTTGCGCACTAGTTCATCAAAAATTGCTCCAGAAACATCTCTTCCCTTCATAATATGAAACATTGATAAACATGAAAGTTGTAGTCCTATGTCTTAGCTTGAATCTTCAATTGGTTTCATGGCATTTGGAGATCTGAGTAAAACATTATACGCAAACTACCAAAATTTGTCATTGTAGGAATAACGATACACACGACACACATCGGGGCGTTTTTGGCTCGTCTTCCATAATTATTTGGACAAAACTCAAAACATGAAAGTTGTAACCTTATATCTTAGCTTTCTAAAAATTGTGACCTCACATAATTTGGATAAATATCCAAATCATTATGCTAAAGATTGTGACCTCACATATTTTTGAAAATCTTTCGATTCTATTTTTTTTTTTTTTATTACAACTCACGCAGGGGAGGGGGATCGAACCCGGGGTGGGAGGCCAGCTAATCCGACGGATGAGACCATTGGGCTAGAAGCCCGGTCTCCTTTCGATTCTATTTTTAAGAAGATAGATAAGTAATTGTTTTATAAATTATATTTTTAAATAATTGATCATGACCTTTTAAAGTTATTTTAGTGTTTTATTTATATAAAAATAATTTTTAATTGACACACCTTGTGTGTGATTGAGCTCTAGAATTATATAAAAATATATAATATAATTAACATGGAGTATTATATATATAAAATATTCACAAGATTTATAGTCTAGTTTGGGAAATACGTATTGTAAACTTAAAGAAATAAAATTCATTTACTAACTTATTAAAATTAGGGGTGTATTGTATTGGTTCTATATTTTAAATTGTTTTGTTAAGTTTAAATATTTAGAGATATCCAATCTAGATTTTTGTATATTTTATAAAAAGGTTTTTTGTATTCAATGTAAATTTTTTGTAGAGTTTTAAAATCACATAATATTCAAACTTGACTTTTAAAAAATATACAAAAATTTATAATTATTCAAAATGTACTTTTAATAATCAATGAAATTCTATTAAGTACAAGAATTAACGTCTAATGTGCATCTATAAAATGTTAAAAAATATTTTTGATTCAACCTAAATATTTGGATCAACTTTTAATTGATAAATATATCAACACACATACTCATTTTTATTTCTATTAAAAATAAAATCAGGACAAACACTAATTCATTCATTCTTTTCTTTCATATGTTATTCTTTTTCCTTGGATTTTTTAAAACTAGATTTTAATTATTATTAAAAATAGTTTAAAATCAAAATTATTAATATCATTCATTTTAGTTTATGAATTATTTTTTTTTATTGTTTTCAAAATATCTATCACGCAACGTTTTATTTTATGAAATTTTGGTCACAAAACCTCGTGAAATTTAAAATTATATTTATTAAAAAAATTTAATAAGTAAAATTTAGGTTTTTTTATTAATTAGTATATAACATTTGATGTTTAGTTATTTTCTATAATTTAAATTAATCTGAATCTTAATTTTAATTATAACTCAAAATTCATATATGATAGCGAACAAAATTTTTTATTCACTTGAATTGATTGATATATTAATATATTTTTAAAAATTTGTAAACACACAAATATATAAATGTAATTATAATAAAGAGCATTAACATGAGTAAATTTTACAAGACAAATATCCGATCCAACTAAAATCATGAAAAAAATATATTATTTTTATGTAAAAAATATTATTTTTCATGGTAAATATGGATTGAGTTGACATCTCACAAGAGACTTACTTATATTTTTATGTCAAAAATATTAATTTCCTCTTCAAGTATGAACTAGATGATATGTTTCACGGATATAGATCCGTCAGATCGTCTCATAACATACTTACTCAAATATATGATGAGAATAACGATAAATGATAGTTAATAATAATAACAACGTATATCTGTGAGACAGTATCACAACATTAAGTTACTCAAATATGCGACCAGGGCATATCAGTTAAATGATAGTTAATAGTAATAAGTATCATTGAATTTTATACAAAGTTAGTGTCACAGCACACAGCCGTTTTCACTTGTTCATTCAAGTTATCCATATGGATGCTCTTTATTAATAACATAATGATATTACAACAATTCAACTCCTGTGATATGCCTATGTATAATAAGAAAAATATGAAAAAATTTAAAGATTTAATCTTTGATTGATCTATCAAAATTTCGAGGGGAAACTAATGTTTTTATTGTGTAACTTATATAATTTTGTCATTTTCACTAATTTACATTTCGACTAAAATCATAAATTGACTAATAACATGAAAAATGAAATATAAGTGTTGGGGATCGATGTAGAGTTTAGAGGTGGGGGTGAATAAACTTTTCTCCTTTGATGATAGTTTATACAAAGAGTGCTAGAATCCTGTTAGAGATTGTAGCTGTTTGTTAGATATGAATTTTATTGTGGCGATGATAACTAAAACCAGTAGATGATAAGTGCAAGTTTTGCACTTAATTTATATTAGAATCCATTTTGAATTATGCTTGTTTCGAACAGAATTATGCGTTTTTTTGGTTTGTGTTTGTTGTCATTTCAGGAATGGTGAAAATAGCGATCACGAAGCCAAGTGAACCAAGAGAACAATGAATTGCCATGAATCCTCGGACAGAACCTCGCGCGCGCCCGCGCGAGTTCACGCGCAGCCGCGCGCAATGAGATGCATGATGATCGACAGTGGTACGCGCGCCACAGCGCCAAAACACGCGCTATCGCGCGCATAAAGATGCAGCAGAAAACCTGAGAGCAGCGCGCGCCAGCGCCAGATCTCGCGCACCCGCGCGCACAGACCCGCCACTTCATGCGCCACCGCGCGCGCGCCGCGTCCAGAAAAGTATAAAATGCGCGAATCGTCTAGGTCAAAGAGGAGAGCAGCCGTCACCATTGAAACACACGAAATTACACCTTCTTGGGAAGAAAAAGAGGTGAGAAACGGAGCGCATACACGGGACAGAGATTCAGAGTGCGAAGAATAATCGCAAACACGAAGAGCGACGGATCTGGGGACAGAGACGACACTTCGGATTTGTTATCTTTCCTTTTGTTTCTTCGTTTTAGTGCGTAGCGATGTCTAGAGTCATAAACATGTCTTGTTTTCTCTTGGATTTCGTGATGAACTAATCTCCTATTCTAGAGAATGACGTAGCTTTGTGGACACGATAATTTGACGTGGTTATTTTATTTGATTGAATTCCATTTTATGTTTGCTTGTGTTCTCTGTATTTAATGCACTGCAATTTACTGGCCATAAATTGTTTGTTATTTGATTAATTCTACAACTCGGGAGAGAAACTAGGATTATAGATCATTAGAACACATCGTTAAATGTTTATAGCGTTCGGAAGGCGTATAACTTTAGCGAGGCTTAGTAAGAACATTGTTTGCATTTATCCTTTAAACTTAGATTTTTATTAGGAATAATAAAAGTGAAGTTTAATCGGTACACTTTATTCATCACTTGGGAAAGGGGAATAAAACAATTAAGTGTTCTTGGCCATTAAACGATTGGAATTCAGGAATAATAATTCAACTGTGAATAATTGTCGTGGAAACTTTGCGAAATCATTTCTCTAGATATTTTATCTCATTGGTACTTCTCAATTCGGTGATTTAATTGAGTCATTGTTTTCTAGCTATTCAATTAAACAAACCAATTTGATTATTGATTTTTCTAAATAAAGTTTTGGCTATTTTAATTACAAGAATTGATATACATTTTTATACACACTCCTCGTGGGAACGATATCTGTACTCTAACCAGTACTAAAACTTGGCACCGTATACTTGCGGTAGTGAAAACACGCAACAAGTTTTTGGCGCCGTTGCCGGGGAGTGTCAAATTTGAATTTATATCAGTATTGTTACCAATTAGTCTAGATTTTAATTTAGAGCTTTTATTTTTATTTCATATTGATTTAGTTTTTCATTTTTTTTCTGCTTGACAGTGTATGCTAAGATCGCAAAGCCCTGACTTGCTTATTTTTGATCCGGAAATCGAAAGAACTGCAAGAAGATTAAGAAAAGCAAGAAGAGAAGAGATCCAAGCAATGGCTGAGAACAGAGAAAATGACAGACACATCCCGCCAGAGGCTATTCCTATCAGAGATCACTTCCGACCAGTGATCAACAATCACTACTCTGGTATTGCAAGAGGGACGATCAACGCAAATAATTTTGAATTGAAGCCAGCCCTAATTAATATGGTTCAGCAAAACCAGTTTGCTGGGACTGCCACTTCTGATCCTCATGTTCACTTGAGGACATTCTTGGAGATAACTGATACGATAAAGATTAATAATGTTCCTGATGATATTATTAGACTGCGTTTGTTTCCGTTTTCTCTCAGGGATCAAGCTAGGGGATGGCTCCAATCGCTTCCCTTGGGAAGTATCACAACATGGCAGGAGCTGGCGACGAAATTTCTAGCAAAGTACTTTCCCCCTGCAAAGTCTGCGCAGTTGAAGATTGAGATTAGCACGTTCAGGCAGACTGATTTTGAACAATTGTATGAGGCATGGGAAAGATACAAGGAGTTGTTGAGAAAGTGCCCAAACCATGGTTTCGAAGACTGGGTGCAGATTGAATTATTCTACAACGGTCTAAATAGGCAAACAAGAGGAACAGTGGATGCTGCAGCTGGTGGCACGATCTTTGCCAAATCTCCTGAGCAAGCTTATGACTTGCTCGAACAGATGACGATAAACAGCTACCAGTGGCCGTCGGAAAGGGCAGGAGTAAAAAGGACAGCTGGAGTTTATGCGGTGGATCCCATTACGTCACTCACTGCACAGGTATCAGCACTGACCACTCAACTCGCTGCTATGAACAAAGTGAGCATATCAGAAAATGAGAGTCCATCGACTGTTGCTGAAGAACTATCTACCCCTGAAGAAGTACAGTATATCAACAACAGAAATCAGGGTGGATATGGCGGATATAGAGGTAACCCTCCCCCTAACACTTATCATCCTGGATTAAGAAATCACGAAAACTTTTCTTACGCAAACAATAAAAATGTGTTGAATCCTCCACCGGGGTTCAATACATCAAAGGGGGAGGGAAAGCCTTCATTGGAAGATTTGGTAGGAGCATTTGTTACTGAGTCTGGAAAAAGGATGGCGAGAACCGAGTCTCGTCTGGACAACATGGAGACTCATATGGGAAATATGGGGGCCACAATGAAATCTCTGGAGACACAAATCGGACAGTTGGCCAACGCCTTTAGAGATCAGAACAGGGGTCAATTTCCTAGTAACACGGAGGTTAACCCAAAAGAACAGTGCAAGGTAGTCACTTTGAGGAGTGGGAAGGAATTAGAGGTACAGAATCCCAAAGAGAGAGTGGACAGTGGGAAGACAGTTGAAGAAGGTGAAATGGAGAAATCCACGGCTGAAATCAAAGTTGAACCACCTCCAGTGTATAAGCCGACTCTACCCTACCCTCAGAGATTCAAGAAGAAGAGCTTGGATGATCAGTTTGCAAAGTTCTTGGAAATTTTCAAGAAGATACACATCAACATACCATTTGCTGATGCTTTGGAGCAAATGCCGAACTATGCCAAGTTTATTAAAGATGTGATGTCTAAAAAGAGGAAGTTGCAAGAGTTTGAGACAGTGAAGCTTACGGAGGAGTGTAGTGCCATCTTGCAAAAGAAATTACCACAAAAATTGAAAGATCCAGGGAGTTTTACTATTCCTTGTTTTATTGGTGGTTCTCATTGTAGTAAAGCTTTATGTGATTTAGGAGCAAGTATTAATTTGATGCCATTTTCTATTTTCAGGAAATTGGAGCTTGGAGAAGTTAAACCAACTACTATCACCCTACAGCTTGCAGACAGAAGTCTCACATATCCACGTGGGGTCGTCGAGGATGTACTGGTAAAAGTAGATAAATTTATTTTTCCTGCTGACTTTGTGATTTTAGATATGGAAGAGGATCATGATGCTCCATTGATCTTTGGGAGACCATTCTTGGCGACTGGAAGGGCATTGATCGATGTTCATAAGGGTGAACTCACCTTGCGAGTTGGTGGTGAAGAAGTTATTTTTAACATCTATCACGCCATGAAGGGATCCAATGAGGTAAGCACTTGTAAAAGCATTAATGTTATAAACTCATGTATGTCTCTTGATTGTGCAGGAATGAGAGATCCCTTGGAGAGCTGTCTGATAGGTGCGGCAGGAACTGTCGATGAAGATAATTGGGAAGTGAAAGAGCAATTAGTGGCTCTTGATGCGCTGCCAAAAGAAAAGAGAAAAGATGCACCGCATGATGAGCTGAATGTGAATGAGAAACTAGAGGTAAAACCACCTTCCCCTGATTTGAAGGAGTTGCCAAGCCACCTGTGCTATGCATTTTTAGGTGAGAAGTCGACGTATCCGGTAATTATCTCTTCCTCCCTTTCATGTGATGAAAAAGATAAATTACTGAGAGTGCTGCGAAAGTATAAAACTGCTTTAGGATGGTCGATTTCTGATATTAGGGGAATTAGCCCCACTATATGCATGCATAAAATTTTGATGGAGGAGACGTATACCCCTTATGTGGATCACCAGAGGAGGTTGAACCCAGCAATGAAAGAGGTTGTGAAGAATGAGGTACTGAAATTGTTAAATGCTGGTGTAATTTATGCTATTTCTGACAGTAGCTGGGTATCTCCTGTGCAAGTTGTACCAAAAAAGGGTGGGATGACAGTGGTCAAAAATGAAAATGATGAGTTAATATCTACTCGTACTGTAACTGGTTGGCGAGTATGTATTGATTATAGAAAGTTGAACAATGCCACACGAAAAGATCATTTTCCATTGCCTTTTATTGATCAGATGCTTGATAGACTTGCAGGTTATTGTCACTACTGTTTCTTAGATGGATATTCAGGTTATAATCAAATTGCCATAGCACCAGAAGATCAGGAGAAGACAACATTCACATGCCCCTATGGCACGTTTGCCTTTAGAAGGATGCCTTTTGGACTATGTAATGCACCTGCTACTTTTCAGAGGTGTATGATGGCCATTTTTGCAGACATGGTGGAGGACATCATGGAAGTCTTCATGGATGACTTCTCGGTATTTTGCTCTTCTTTTGATCACTGTTTACATAACCTATCCCTTGTTTTGCAGAGATGCCAAGAAAAGAACCTAGTTCTTAACTGGGAGAAGTGTCACTTTATGGTCCAAGAGGGCATTGTTCTTGGACATAAAGTATCTTCCAAGGGATTAGAGGTTGACAGAGCCAAGGTGGTTGCAATTGAAAAACTCCCTCCGCCAAAGAACATCAAGGGAATAAGGAGCTTCTTAGGGCATGCCGGGTTTTATCGTAGATTTATCAAAGATTTTTCTGAGATTACTAAACCTCTGTGTAATTTGCTTGAAAAAGAATCCACCTTTATTTTTGATGATGATTGTCTGCAGGCATTTGAGAAGATCAAGAAAGCATTGGTTACTGCACCAATTATGATAGTGCCGGACTGGGGGCAGCCCTTTGAGCTGATGTGCGATGCAAGTGACTATGCCGTGGGTGCTGTTTTAGGCCAACGACGGGAAAAGATGTTTAGATCAATCTACTATGCAAGTCGAACCATGGATGCTGCACAACAGAATTACACAACTACTGAAAAGGAGATGCTTGCTGTAGTATTCGCATTTGACATGTTCAGACCCTACTTGGTTGGTACAAAGGTAATTGTTTTCACTGACCATGCAGCTATTCGATACCTTTTTGCCAAGAAGGATGCCAAACCACGCTTAATAAGGTGGATCTTGTTGCTCCAAGAGTTTGATTTTGAAGTGAAGGATAGGAAAGGGTGTGAAAATCAAGTGGCTGACCACTTGTCAAGACTTGAGCTAGAAGTAAAGGAAGAAGAGGGAGCTATACAAGAGACATTTCCAGATGAGCAGCTTTTTGAGGTAAACTCTGTACTCCCGTGGTTTGCTGATATTGCTAATTTTTTGTCTTGCGGCACTCTTCCCCCAGATTTGAGCTATCATCAGAAGAAGAAGTTTGTCCATGATATAAAGTTCTTCTATTGGGACGATCCGTTCGTGTATAAGAGGTGTGCTGACCAAGTGATTAGGAGGTGCGTGGAAGGTCTTGAAGCACAACAAATTTTGGAGAAGTGTCATTCTTCACCATATGGTGGACATTTCGGAGCATCACGAACAGCAGCTAAGGTATTACAATCTGGTTTTTACTGGCCTAGTTTGTTTAAGGATAGTTATACCTTAGTGAAATCATGTGATAGATGCCAAAGGTTAGGAAACATCTCTAGGCGTCACGAATTACCACTGACAAATGTTTTGGAAGTGGAGCTTTTTGACGTTTGGGGCATAGATTTCATGGGACCTTTTCCCCCTTCCTCTGGCTATTCTTACATTCTGTTAGCTGTTGATTATGTGTCGAAATGGGTGGAAGCAATCGCCACCAGTACTAATGACTCTCATGTTGTAGCGAAATTCGTACAGAAAAACATTTTCACCAGGTTTGGAACACCGAGGGCCATCATAAGTGATGAAGGTACACATTTTTGCAATAGAATCTTCAACTCACTATTGGCCAAATACAATGTGAAGCACAAGGTGGCACTAGCATATCATCCACAGTCAAATGGACAAGCTGAAGTATCCAACCGGGAAATTAAGCAGATACTGGAAAAGACTGTCAACACAAACCGGAGGGATTGGGCATTGAAGTTGGATGATGCGCTATGGGCTTACAGAACTGCATTCAAGACGCCTATTGGGATGTCTCCCTACCGGCTAGTATTTGGAAAAGCATGCCACCTACCATTGGAGTTGGAGCATAGGGCATTTTGGGCCGTGAAGAAGTTGAATTTTGATCTGAAAGCGTCTGGCGAGGTTAGAAAATTGCAATTGAGCGAGATGGACGAATTCCGAAATGACGCCTATGAGAATGCCAAGATCTACAAAGAACAGACTAAGAAGTGGCATGACAAACTCATAATTCGAAGGGAGCTAAAACCAGGACAACAGGTACTGCTGTACAACTCTCGTCTGAAGTTGTTCCCTGGTAAGCTAAAGTCACGATGGTCAGGGCCATTTGTCTTGGAAACGGTGTCCCCCTATGGAGCCGTCGAGCTAAAGTGCAATGACGGACGAACTTTTAAAGTAAATGGACAGCGGGTTAAGCCTTATTATGGGACTGAAGCAAGAAATATCGACAGTTACAAGTTAAAAGTCATGGATAAGTAAAACTTGTAGCCGATGATGAAAACTGAATTGCAATCCTGATATTCATATGTCACAACTATTTTGCACTGTCGTGTTTGTTGATATTATCGTTGTTTAGAGACAAGTTGCATGCCTGTGATGCTAAATAGATGAGGAGGATCTGATTTTTGGTAATTCTTACATGACATTGGTTGACACTTTTGCAATCATAGAAATGAGCTAGGCAGTGTTTCACAATATCCTTGGGCCTGTGTTTCTTGTTTACTGTCAATTGTAGCCCTTTGAGCTTCAAGTTAATTGAGATGCTTAAATTTTCTTCGTGCACCTATTTCATATATCATTTTTATTGAAAATTGCATGTGATTGGTTTGTATGAGTTGACTAATGGATTGACGGAAGTCTAGAACTTGTTTAAACACTTTTCGAGGCAAAATACGGATAATATGTGACATAGGAATGATTTAGGCGATCTTTGGAAACCGTTTTGAGCCTTCGAGCCTACCAAATGAACATGATATGTCCTTAGTGCCCCATTTTGAGCCGACTAAAAATCAAGTGGTGTGTGTCAATGACACACAATTAGCCCCCACTTGTATCTATTCTACATCCCACAACAACTACCTAATGAAGCTTATACACTTACTGTCTTACCCAATTTTGAGAGAAATAAGTTCATGGGTGTTGGAATGATTCAAATGCTCCTTGAAGGGGAAAGAAAAAGTTAAATGTGCTGAAAGGAGTTCAAAAGAAAAAAAAAAAAAATTGGGAAATGAAGGACATGAATGAAAAGAAAACAATAAAGTGGGTGTTGGTTGAAAAGACAATGAAATGAGTGAAGTTGATGAAGTTCAAATATTTCTCTCAAATTTTGATTTCCATACTTTTATTGTAGCCGTGAGCCGTGGCCTAACGTTACAAGCCTACAAGACCTATTAACCTTGTCACATTTATCCAATATACTAGTGGAGAAAAGTTGTTCAAATCAAGCCTATGGATACCTGAAATTCATTGTCAATGAGTATAAACTTTAATCACTTGCTTGCATGCATCTCATTTTGTGATTCCAGCTTTGGCATATTTGTGTTGATCATCTTTCGAGCCAAATAATCACCGAAAAAGTCCTATGTAATCTGTGAATGCAAATTTTTATGTTGATGATGTGTAAGTTGAACTGAACTGAGGATTTCTTGATTCTGTAAGGCGAATGGGCATTACAACTCTATTTGAGCATTCGATGGGGTAAACGAACATTGACATATCACACACACACGTGACTCTTGGGAAATCATGAATTACATTAAAATAGATAAGTCTGAGGCCAATATCACTTTTTGCGAATCCATGACTGTTGAGAGTTTCATTATTTAGTAATTGACTTCTTGTTTTTATTCTATTTTGCTCGGGACTAGCAAAAGTTCAAGTTTGGGGGGTTTGATAAGTGCAAGTTTTGCACTTAATTTATATTAGAATCCATTTTGAATTATGCTTGTTTCGAACAGAATTATGCGTTTTTTTGGTTTGTGTTTGTTGTCATTTCAGGAATGGTGAAAATAGCGATCACGAAGCCAAGTGAACCAAGAGAACAATGAATTGCCATGAATCCTCGGACAGAACCTCGCGCGCGCCCGCGCGAGTTCACGCGCAGCCGCGCGCAATGAGATGCATGATGATCGACAGTGGTACGCGCGCCACAGCGCCAAAACACGCGCTATCGCGCGCATAAAGATGCAGCAGAAAACCTGAGAGCAGCGCGCGCCAGCGCCAGATCTCGCGCACCCGCGCGCACAGACCCGCCACTTCATGCGCCACCGCGCGCGCGCCGCGTCCAGAAAAGTATAAAATGCGCGAATCGTCTAGGTCAAAGAGGAGAGCAGCCGTCACCATTGAAACACACGAAATTACACCTTCTTGGGAAGAAAAAGAGGTGAGAAACGGAGCGCATACACGGGACAGAGATTCAGAGTGCGAAGAATAATCGCAAACACGAAGAGCGACGGATCTGGGGACAGAGACGACACTTCGGATTTGTTATCTTTCCTTTTGTTTCTTCGTTTTAGTGCGTAGCGATGTCTAGAGTCATAAACATGTCTTGTTTTCTCTTGGATTTCGTGATGAACTAATCTCCTATTCTAGAGAATGACGTAGCTTTGTGGACACGATAATTTGACGTGGTTATTTTATTTGATTGAATTCCATTTTATGTTTGCTTGTGTTCTCTGTATTTAATGCACTGCAATTTACTGGCCATAAATTGTTTGTTATTTGATTAATTCTACAACTCGGGAGAGAAACTAGGATTATAGATCATTAGAACACAACGTTAAATGTTTATAGCGTTCGGAAGGCGTATAACTTTAGCGAGGCTTAGTAAGAACATTGTTTGCATTTATCCTTTAAACTTAGATTTTTATTAGGAATAATAAAAGTGAAGTTTAATCGGTACACTTTATTCGTCACTTGGGAAAGGGGAATAAAACAATTAAGTGTTCTTGGCCATTAAACGATTGGAATTCAGGAATAATAATTCAACTGTGAATAATTGTCGTGGAAACTTTGCGAAATCATTTCTCTAGATATTTTATCTCATTGGTACTTCTCAATTCGGTGATTTAATTGAGTCATTGTTTTCTAGCTATTCAATTAAACAAACCAATTTGATTATTGATTTTTCTAAATAAAGTTTTGGCTATTTTAATTACAAGAATTGATATACATTTTTATACACACTCCTCGTGGGAACGATATCTGTACTCTAACCAGTACTAAAACTTGGCACCGTATACTTGCGGTAGTGAAAACACGCAACAGTAGACCAGCAGACCAGAACAACAGAATAACTTATCAGTAGCTGTTGTTCTAGTAAAACTAAACCAGTAGAAAATGGATAACAATACAAAACCAGTAGAGAACGTTTTCTAACGTTGCTATCTTAATTGTTACCGTTAAAGAGTTCCTAGTACTAGTATTAATTGCAGCATTAAATAATATACGGAGTCATTTAATGCATATTACCCAATTAAGTATAAAACAAGACTGATTGTTTTATAGCTTTTCTGCAGGAACTTGTTTCGGTAATAAAGCTGATTGTATCAGTTATCTGAAGACTTCTCTGATTGTGAACGTTGAACTCAGTCGATTATATATACTTGGATCAAATCCTTGTTCGACACGACACTTCGCATAATATCATTTTCAAGGAACAAAGCTACTCTCTTATCAGACGAATATCAGAATTCCTTGAGCATTTAAAAAGTTCAACACAAAGAAAAGTAGCACACGCTTCATAGCTTGTATCTGATCTTCTAAAGATCATTCTGTGCTACTAATTCTTACACTCTTCACAATCTTTACATCACTTATACTTTATCAGAAGAATCTGTAATCTGAAAAGAGTCTTTTCAGAACTTTGTGTTTCGCATTTTTGTGAGTTGAGAAACTAAGAGTTTCAGTAGGCTGAGGTGTAATCCTTCTGTAGTGGGTGTGTACAAGTGTTGTACTGTAATATCCAAAGTCTTTTAGTTATACCTTCTGGAAACAGAAGAAGGGGAGACGTAGAAGAGTTTATCTTCGAACTTCCATAACAACTGCTGTCTACTGCTTTATTGTTTTTCAACTACTTCATCAGATTGTTTCCGCACGTTTTACTATAATTAGGTGAAAGTATTCGCAAAAGATCAACTACTATCCTTAACAGGATTTTAGTACCTCATCAGAACGAAAAACGAGTAGAGTTTATTCACCCCCCCTCTAAACTCAACTTCGATCCTCAACAATTGGTATCATAGCAGGTTATTCTTGTTTGTGAAAAACTACAATAAATGGCACACTTCAGCAAGATCCCTATGTTCTCTAAGGAAGATTTTGACGACTGGAAGATAAGAATGCAAGATCATCTTGTAGCACAAGATGATGACATGTGGTATGTCATCACAGATGGTCCACTGAAAATCTTAAAGCCTAACACAGCTGTTGCTGTTACTGACGGTGCACCACAGATGGTCGAAAAATCAAGAAGTGAATGGACCAGTGAAGATAAGAAAAAGGCCAATCTTGATAATGTGGCGAAGGATATATTGTATAAAACTCTCGACAAGAACACTTTCAGCAAGATTAAAATGTGTTCTACTGCAAAGGATATTTGGGAAAAGCTCATCCAGATATGTGAAGGAAATGAGCAAACGAAAGAAAATAAACTGTCTGTAGCAATGCAGAAGTTTGAAAATCTGAAAATGAGAGCAGGTGAAACTCTAAATGAGTTTGATGAAAGATTCAGTAGCTTGATCAATGAGCTAGCTGCTCTGGGTAAAGAGCATAGCAACAGAGAAATAGCCCTCAAGGTGATGAGAGCCTTACCCAGAGAATGGGATGTTAAAACAATGGCTATGAGAGTATCCAAAGACTTGAACAAGTTGGAACTGCACGACTTATTTGCAGATCTGAAGGCCTACGAGTTCGAATTGGAAGTAAGAAGTGGAGAAGAGCCTTCAAGCCTACCCACCAAGGCTCTTGCTGCTACTGCTACTGCTTTTACTGCTACTGCCTCTACCTCTTCTACTGCTGCTGCAGTTGTACCTCAGGCATTACCGACTGTGATCATTGATAATACAATGGAGAAGAATGCTGAACAAATCAGTAGTGATGCTATGTCCTTATTTGTAAAGAAATTCTCCAGGTTCATGAAGAAGAACCATCGAACCTATCAGGGTCCCAATCGCAACTTCAAGAAAGATTCACCATCTGGTGATATGGGATGCTTCAACTGTGGAAAGATAGGTCACTTCATTGCAGATTGTCCTAAACCAAAGAAGGATGATCAAAAGAGAAAGGATCACAAAAGGAATGAAAAAGTCCAGAAGAGATCGAAAAGCGATGATTGCCGAAGAAAGCAAATATAAGTGGGCGGACTCTAGTTCTGAGTCATCTGACTCAGAAAGTCATTCCAGTGATAGTGATGCAGAAGAAGTCAAATGTCTAATGGCAGACAATGACTCAACCTCGACATCTGGAGAGGTATTTGATTTTGACTCTAATGATTTTACACGAAATGACTTGATTGATGCAATGCATGAAATGGTAAAAGAGTATTCCAGACTTTCTCAATCATTTGAAGAAGTTAAGATTGAAAATCAG
Source organism: Primulina eburnea (assembly GCF_022965805.1). NCBI lineage: Eukaryota > Viridiplantae > Streptophyta > Magnoliopsida > Lamiales > Gesneriaceae > Primulina > Primulina eburnea. The sequence goes on from NC_133110.1 coordinate 35,491,046, forward strand.
AACTTAAAGAATCAGAGCAGTAAGTTAACTTGCTTGCAAGTAGACAGCTGCAATGATTTACAAGTTAAGATGAGTAAATTAATAACCGAGAATGAAAGAACCAAAGCAGATTACCAGAAGGTGCTTTCTGAAAACCAGAAGTTGTCGCTACTAGTAAATGCTTGGAACAAGTCTTCTGTTTCATTGGAAAAGATGCAAGAATTACAAAAACAGTCAGGAGATAGGAGTGGTCTCGGTTTTTGTAATAATGAAGGCACTTCTGAAACGAATACTAAGCCAACACTGGATATGTGCAAAGGGAAATACATTCATTTTGTGAAATCCAGTGTGGTACAGGAACCAGAAGTACCTACTGCTTCAGTTGAAAGGAATGTAAATCTGACGAACAAAAGAATGCACTATGGTCTGGGTTACGTTAAACCTAAGGAAAAAGTTGACCAGAGTTCTAGATTCAGAAAAGAATTCAACTCTGGAAGACAACATCCTATGAAGGTTATAAACTACCAGTACTACAACTCTAAACCTGTTCAGAAGAGATACAGACTGGAAAACAGAAACAGAAGGGAATAACAACATTTTGGTATGCATACTGTTAGAAATAACAGACCTTCTGTTGCACACACATCTTTGGATACCCGAAGTAAAAAGTCACCAAGAATTGTACAAATGTGGGTTCCCAAAGGACTGATAAGGCTTGGACCCAAATAGATTTGGGTACCAGTTACTAAAATTTGTGTTTGAAGGAACAGCAGAAGGAAGCAGAAATCAGTAACTCTACATGGTATCTGGACAGTGGATGTTCCAAACACATGACTGGACAAAGAAACCTACTTTCCGAGATAGTGAGCTGTACTGGACCAAAGATAACTTTTGGAGACAACTCAAAAGGTAAAACCATGGGTAAGGGTAAGATTATCCATGGTAATATAACTATTAATGATGTGTTATTAGTTGACAATCTTTGTTACAATCTAATCAGCATTAGTCAACTTTGTGATAATGGGTATTCTGTGGCTTTTCAAAAGCATTCATGTATAGTTAGAGATTCTGCTGAAACTACTGTGTTAACCGGAAAGAGAGAAGGCAATACTTACAGAGTCTCTTGGAACTCAAATCATGTCAATACTCTACATGCTTAGTTGCTTCTCTTAGCAATAAACACTGGCTATGGCACAAGAAACTGAATCATCTGAATTTCAAGTCAATCAATTATCTCAAGAAACAGAATATAGTTGATGGATTACCTGACATTAATTTCGTTAAAAATCATGTTTGTTCTGCTTGTCAGCTTGGGAAACAGATAAGATCCAGTTTCAAGACCAAAGATAGCAAATCAACTTCAAGATGTCTGGAACTACTGCATATGGATCTATTTGGTCCTATCCCCATCATGAGCTTAGGGGGAATGAAATATACTCTCATTGTTATTGATGATTTTTCTAGATTCACTTGGGTAATCTTTCTCGCAGGAAAAGATCAAACCAGTAGTCTCTTGATCAAGCTTCTGAAAAGGATTCAAATGAAAAATCTACTACCATCATTAAAATCAGAAGTGATCGGGGCACTGAATTCACTAACAAGTATCTTGAGTTATATTTGAATGAGCAGGGGATTCATCATGAATATTCAGCTGCCAGAACTCCTCAACAAAACGGAATAGCTGAGAGGAGAAATAGAACTCTAAAAGAAGCAGCTAGAACAATGCTAGCAGATGCAGACATTTCTCAGCGCTTCTGGGCTGAAGCTATCAATACTGCTTGTTACACGCAAAACAGATCTATGGTCAACAAAAGACACAACCAGACTCCTTATGAAATATGGAAAGGGAAGAAGCCCAATGTATCTTATTTTCATGTGTTTGGTTGCAAATGTTTTGTACTAAATAATGGAAAAAATCATTTGACGGCATTTGACTCAAAATCAGATGCTGGAATATTTCTTGGTTATTCTGCTGTAAGCAGAGCTTTTAGAATCTTCAACAATAGAACTCTTAATGTTGAAGAATCGATTCATGTTGTCTTCGATGAAGACAGCAGTGCTGAAATTTCTAACATATCTGATTTAAGTAACAGGTTAGAGAGGATTCACTTGGAAATTGACAGTGAAGATGATGTAGAAGCAAATACCAAGGATCTTCAAAATCCAGAACCAGACATTCCAATAGTGGAACCAAAAGTACAGAATTTGGATCTACCAATACCAGCAGAAGATGTTCAAGAACCTACTACTGGTTCTGTAGAAGACAATCTTAACATATCAAATCAGGAAGATGTCCATTCAAATCCGTTTATCTGGAGAAAATCTCATCCTCCATCATTGGTTATTGGTAATCCAGCATCGCCGTTGAGAACCAGAAGGCAAATGCTTAATGAATACATGCATGCTGCTTTTATATCTCAGGATGAACCATAGAAGATTGAAGAAGCTCTTCTGGATCCTAGTTGGATTGAAGCCATGCAAGAAGAGCTGAATCTATTCAAACGTAATGAAGTTTGGTTTCTAGTACCTAGACCATCTCATCAAGCTGTCATTGGAACTCGGTGGGTATTCAGAAACAAACTAAATGAAGAAGGCACAGTGGTGAGAAATAAAGCTAGATTGGTAGCTCAAGGCTTCAGACAAGAAGAATGCATAGACTTTGATGAGACTTATGCACCAGTAGCAAGGCTCGAAGCAATCAGAATATTCTTAGCCTTTGCTGCTTTCTAGAATTTCAAAGTATATCAAATGGATGTGAAAAGTGCTTTTCTAAATGGTCTTTTACAAGAAGAAGTACACGTCGAACAACCTCCAGGTTTTATCGATCATTTCTCTCCGCATCATGTATTTAAATTACACAAAGGATTATATGGTCTAAAACAGGCACCTAGAGCTTGGTATGACACTCTATCACAATTTCTTATTGATCATGATTTTACCATCGGAGTAGTAGATAAAACTTTATTTACTTTAGTCAAGAATAAGCACATTCTTTTAGTACAGATCTATGTTGATGATATTATTTTTGGGTCAACTAACCCCAAATTATGTGCAAAGTTTGGAAAATTGATGCATGATAAATTTGAAATGAGTATGATGGGAGAATTAACATTCTTCCTAGGATTACAGATTAAGCAATCAGAGACTGAAATCTTTATAAATCAAGCCAAGTACACCAAGGAGCTTCTGAAAAAGTTTGGAATGGAAGCATGCTCTGCTGCTTCTACTCCAATGAGCTCATCTATTAAGCTTGATAAAGATGAAAGTGGTATTCCAGTAGAGGTAACTCAGTATCGAGGTCTTATTGGTCTTTATTATATTTAACTGCCAGTAGACCAGATATCATGTTTGCTGTTTGCATTTGTGCTAGATTTCAATCTAACCCCAAACAATCTCATTATATTGCTGCTAAACGTATTTTGAAGTACTTGAAAGGAACTCAAAACGTCGGCTTATGGTATCCCAATGATTCATCGTTAAATCTTATTGGATATTCAGATGCTGATTATGCAGGTTGCAAACTAGACCGAAAAAGCACAAGTGGTTTTTGTCAATTTCTTGGTGATAGGCTGATATCCTGGTTTAGCAAGAAAGATGCTTCCATAGCCACATCTACTGCAGAAGTAGAATATCTGGCTGCTGGAAGCTGCTGCTCTCAGATACTGTGGATTCAACAACAGTTAAGAGACTACGGGATTCAAGCCTCCGAATCACCTATATTCTGTGACAATACCAGTGCAATTGCAATCACACAAAATCCAGTACTTCATTCCAGAACGAAGCACATAGACATCAGACATCACTTTATTAGAGATCATGTACAGAAGAAGAACATTCGTCTGGAATATGTTTCTACTGATCAACAAGCAGCAGATATCTTCACGAAACCCTTACCAGAAAATAAGTTTTCTTACTTTCGTAATTCTCTTGGTTTAATAGATTTAACTTGACTATTTTCTGATATCTTAGTTAAACTTCTATTATTACTTGATTGTTATCGCATTGAACTAACAGTAAGATATTTGCAGAAAAGCAGAAGAGAAAAGTCAGATAAGCAAACTGGAATTTTATTAGAAACCATTTCAGTACTTTACACGATGCAAAAGTAAAAACAGTAGATCTTCTTTGCTATTTAACCAGTAGCGTTACATGTAGCGTTTGTCTTCTGTAATAGGAGCTCTCTGATATTCGCTTGCAAAGTACTTCAACAGGAAAAAGATGGTCTTCTTCGAAGAAGTAGGCCTAGAAAGAATCTAGCAAGCTTAGGTCTTGTCAGCACTAATGTAATTTTTAGATGCCTTACAGGGCATCAGAGAGGATTTCAGCATCATCAATCCACCAGCACTCTCTTATTGCATTAGCATGCTCCTGGAAGAAATCGATGCTATATTTCAAACTCAATCGAAGCAAAAGATCTGCTTGACTGTGGAAACTACAACTCCAGGAGTGTATTTCAGGGATCATTACGAAATTTATGACACCCTCAAACTTCTCTCTGGACAATTTTGCTTCATCTCCTGAATCAAACTCCAACTCTCTTTTTACTTGAGTTTTCATTGTTTTTGTTTAACTTCGTTCAAGCTTTGCAGGTATTTATAGAGGGAACAAAGACTCTTGTGAATCGCAAGATTGCGACTGTTCATTTTCAACGGCTCAGATTGAGATATGGCCAAGAGTCACTTGTCGCAATTATGACTACTTATTAATTGCATTTACCGAGGGGGAACAGTATCTTAGTCAGACTAAGAGTTTGACACCTTTTCAGAAAACAGATAGGATGTCTGTCTTTTCGATAAAACTACAAGTCTGCTGGTTTTGACAAAGTGCTCACATATTTCAGCACCCTGAAACTTCCAGCAGACGTTATCATAAAATGACAAATCCTTTTCTGATTTCTTTTAGTAACCGTCTGGACAGCCCGCTCTTTTTCAAAATTTTCGAAATCATTCGTCTTTCTGACAGTTTCTGCAAAACTTTTCAAACACTCAACCAAAAACATACTGACACGTGTCTTTATGTTTATTTGACGGCTGTATATCTATTTCAAACTTCACATTTTCACCTTTACTGTTTCATAACTATCGCTATTCAGCTACTGCTTTCTCTCTATCATCACTAACTACTGCAAAATTTTTCTGATCTCATCTGCATACAGAAATGGCTGGAGCATACACTCTTAACGCTTATCAAGTTAACTTTGCTTCGGTTCTCAACATCAAGGATGAGAATCTCTTGAAAATGTTTCAGGATATTGAGAAATCGGGACTCCGGAAATTCCTGGAAGCACCAGCAGTTATCTACAAAAATGCTCTCCTGGAATTTTACGCTAAAGCAACAGTGCATGAAGGAAGGATTGTTCATACTCAAGGAGATGCTTCTATCTCCATTGATGCCGCACATCTAGGAGCAACCTTCCTTCTTCCACTTTCGGGTACGTCTGAACTCTCTGATATTTCCAAGACAGATATGTCTGTTGCACTCAGCAACTTCTCAGCATCTGGAGAAGAAGTGTCTCCTTCCTGTCACAAGAAATTGCTCAAAATAGAGTATCAAATTCTGGCCGATATTGTGGCTAAAGCTATTTTGATCAAAGCTGTCACCTTTGACAAGTTGACGAAGGAGAAGATTCAAGTAATGACTGCCATCACCAAGGGGATTAAGGTGGACTGGAGTCATTTTATTTTCAGAATTATGAAGGATATGGTTGTCAGGAGAAGTTCTGGTTTGGCGGTTCAGATCAGTGTTTTGCTCAAGGATGCTGGTTTCGCATCTACCAGTGATCTCGATGCTACTTCCATTACCATGATTGATGCAGCAAATGTATTGGCTCTAAGGCCTAAGCCAACAGTGGCGGAGTTTGTTGCGATGAAGAAAGAAATTGGGGAAACTGCTTCAGAGGCTCCCAAACCTCAAAAGAAAATTTCAAAGAAACGATTGATTATTTCAACGGATTCAGATAAAACAGCATCAGAAGAGTCTGCTGCTGCTGTTCAACCAGCAGTGCCAACCCCAGCCAAGAAGAAACCGCGCACCATTCTTAAGATTAAAAAGACAGCATCACTGTCTGAAATTGAGAAAGTACCTATTCGACAGGTCTTTCCAGAAGCGGATCCTTCTGCTCGATCAACTGCTTCTTCGACTGCACACGCTACTGCGTCCATTTCAGCACCTTCTACTGATACTGCTTTTAAGCGAACATCTGGAATCGTTATTCGGGAACCAGCGAGCGGGTCTTCTGCTTTCCGACCTATTGCGCCTATTTCATCTTCTGACAAAGGCAAAGGGAAAATGGTGGAAGAACCACCTGTTTTTAGTCACAAAACCACTGTCACCACCGGCGTTGATCTTCATCTAGCAGAGATTGAGACCTCTGCAAATGATGACATGAATTTCTTTGATGAATGGCATACTGTCCGTTTGTTTCATTCCTTTGCTTACTTCAAAACAAAAGGGGCTTATGGCAAAATGATGAATGCGGAAAAGAGAATTTTTCAGCTGGCAAAAACAGAAAATGTCATCGAGGCCTTGCGCAGAAGGAACTTCATCCTCGATCAGCTGAAATGTCAGAAATTAGAATCAGTTCTGAAAGTTCTTCAATCGAATTTTGATTCTGCCATTCCTACTGCTGTTCAGGATCAAAATGTTATTATGATTCTATCTGACAGATTAAAACAGATGAATGAGCAACTTCTTGCTCAAGAACAAGGCTTTGAAGAGCCTATTGTCTATCATGTTGGCCTTGTCCCAATCTTTCAACAGAATCAGACAGTCGAGGAAAGGACTATAGCCTCCCCAAAGGCTTCTGCTCTTAGTACTCCTGCATCTCCAGCTAGGCCCATTCCGTCATCATCGCTATTGTCCGTGCATGAACTGGCTTCGGTTGAGGAAGTCATTGAATCAATTATCCCCTCAGTCTCCACTACTCAAGAAGCAGCACCGGATACTTCGTTGCCACCCTCTGATTCTCCTACCCCAGGGCAACAATTAGCAGAACCAGATGCTACTTCTTTACTGCCGAATTTAAAGATGTTTTCTGCTGCTCATCAAGCAGAAATGAACGTTCTTCTGGAACAGCCTTCTGCACCTTCTACTGAAGCACCTTCATATTCACAGGCTGTTATTGCACCTACGGAAGAAGCTTTGGCCTCTGACTTGGCCGTTCCTACTGAAGAAATTGCTCTTCCCCTGGTTGTTGTTGAACCTACTGTTTCTGCAATTCCAGCAGAAAGCACAACAGACCCTGCTCCTTCTACTGCATTGATGGATGCTCCTCCTGTTTCTACTGCGTTGACTGTCTCCCTCCCTGTTTTGACTGCGACGAATTCTCGTCTTTCTGAGATCAAACAACGCATTCTTGCACGAACCCCTTCCCCGGAATTAGATGCATTCAACCTGGAACATCAGATTCAGTGTCTACAAACCGACCTCAACAACATCTCTGATTTAGTGAAACGTATGTCTTGTGAAAACCTTGCGGAATTCAGTGGTGCTAAATCTTTCCGAGAGCGAATGGGGAAATACATCTATCTCACTAAGGAGACCACGTACAAGATGTATGCTGAAACCTCCGTTTTCAGACAAGCTATATCAAGAACTCATACCGCCATCATGCTTGCTCAAAATGATATACTCACTCGAATCACTGAGCATGATGATCTCTTTCGATCACTCTCTACTTCTGTGGAACTTTTGGATGCCAAGATTGACTCTCAAAATCAATCTATCACTGCCTTAGATAATTGCATCTCTTCTCAGACCCCGTATCTGGAGAAGCTAACCGATGGCATTCAAAATATTTCCGGCAGACTGAATGATCTCTTTACCCATGTGGTTGCCGCTGATGCCAAAAAGGGGGAAGATAGAGGAGATAGAGGAGATCAAGCAGGAGCTAGGCAAACAGAAGATGAGGCTGAACCTTCTAACAGAAGAGATCAAGAACCTCAAAATGAAGAAATCATTTACAGGGACATTGGAATCGATTGATTTGTTTAGTTTAATGCGTTATTAACATTATCCGTTTGTTTAAATGATTATCTGTTTTACTTAACGACTTTCTAATGTTTAGGTTTTGGCATCACCACAAAGGGGGAAATTGTTAGATATGAATTTTATTGTGGCGATGATAACTAAAACCAGTAGACAAGCAGACCAGAACAACAGAATAACTTATCAGTAGCTGATGTTCTAGTAAAAATAAACCAGTAGAAAAGGGATAACAATACAAAACCAGTAGAGAACGTTTTCTAACGTTGCTATCTTAATTGTTACCGTTAAAGAGTTCCTAGTACTAGTATTAATTGCAGCGTTAAATACTATACGAAGTCATTTAATGCATATTACCCAATTAAGTATAAAACAAGACTGATTGTTTTATAGCTTTTCTGCAGGAACTTGTTTCGGTAATAAAGCTGATTGTATCAGTTATCTGAAGACTTCTCTGATTGTGAACGTTGAACTCAGTCGATTATATATACTTGGATCAAATCCTTGTTCGACACGACACTTCGCATAATATCATTTTCAAATAACAAAGCTACTCTCTTATCAGACGAATATCAGAATTTCTTGAGCATTTAAAAAGTTCAACACAAAGAAAAGTAGCACACGCTTCATAGCTTGTATCTGATCTTCTAAAGATCATTCTGTGCTACTAATTCTTACACTCTTCACAATCTTTACATCACTTATACTTTATCAGAAGAGTCTGTAATCTGAAAAGAGTCTTTTCAGAACTTTGTGTTTCGCATTTTTGTGAGTTGAGAAACTAAGAGTTTCAGTAGGCTGAGGTGTAAGTCCTTCTGAAGTGGGTGTGTACAAGTGTTGTACTGTAATATCCAAAGTCTTTTAGTTATACCTTCTGGAAACAGAAGAAGGGGAGACGTAGAAGAGTTTATCTTCGAACTTCCATAAACAACTGCTGTCTACTGCTTTATTGTTTTTCAACTACTTCATCAGATTGTTTCCGCACGTTTTACTGTAATCAGGTGAAAGTATTCGCACAAGATCAATTACTATCCTTAACAGGATTTTAGTACCTCATCAGAACGAAAAACGAGTAGAGTTTATTCACCCCCCCTCTAAACTCAACTTCGATCCTCAACACTGTTCTTGTTCAATAGTACGTCCAGCACAATGATAAGTGCGGAAACAATCCGATGGAGTAGGGTGAAAAATAGTAATAGCAGTTGGTAATAAAACAGTAGTTGTTTCTGGAAGTTCGAAGATAAAATCTTCTACGTCTCCCCTTCTTCGGTTTCCAGAAGGTATCACTAAAAGACTTTGGATTTTACAGTACAAAACTTGTACACATCCACTTCAGCAGGGCTTATCTCTTGTCTACTTAAACTCTTAGTAACTAAACACAAAGTGACTCAGTATAACAAAGTTCTGGAAAAAACTCTTTTCCAGTTTACAAACTCTTCTCGAAATATAGTAATGTGTATTGCTTGAAGAGATGAAGAAACAATAGTACAAGATGATCTTCAAAGATCATATGTAAAATATGAAGCATGTACTGCTTTTCTGCAAGTTTGAGCTTATAAAATGGTGATTGATTCGCGGTTGCTCAAAGTAGCGTTGGATAGATAAAAGATCAGTGGTCATCTTCAAGTGGTTTTGATCCATATATATAGATAACTTGAATCCAACGTCTATAATAAAAAACGGCTCTTTTGGTGTCTGAAAGAAACAGCTTTATTCCTTAAATGGATCTTGCAAAAAGCTTTCAACACAATCAGTCTTGTTACTTACTAAAATGGGTAAATCGAATTAAATGACTTAGTACAACATTTAATGGTGCAATAAATACTTGTACTCGATAAAGTAACGGTAACATTTAAGATTACTTCCGTTAGTATAGAAGACGTCAAGTTATCTTAATTTCAGACTCGGTTCTGCTTTTGGTTATATAAGTTCTGAAAACTTAGTCCTGCTTTTATATTGTCTACTGATTTTAACTAACAGCCTGCTGGTTTTGATTCGTATCGCCACAATAAATTTAGGTAACAATAAGTTATATGACCAAATATGTTTTTGCCCCAAAAATTTTGATATATCCCCATCTTAAATTTTAAGCATGTAATAAATTATATGTGAGACGTGTGAAGCTTTACTTATATATATAAAAAAAATAATAAGATGTCATAAACAAAAAATATTTAGTTAAAATTATATATAGTACGAAACCATAAGATTGTGCTTTTGCGAATTCACCCTCGTTTCATGGAATTTTATATTCCAAATTCAGATTTTTAAATTATTGTTAAAAATTATGAAATAATATTTTTTTATTAATAAACATGATCGCAATAAAAATAATTGAATCCATATGTTAATAAATTCAAAAATATAATACAACTAGAGAAATATTTCATAAATTTTGAAAAAAACAAAATATCAATTTAAGTTATGTAAATATATTATTGTGTGAGATTTTTAGTCCCCTAATTTTTTTGAATAAAAAAATAGTCATGTAATTATACTCTTTTGATTCGTATTCGAATTTATCGATCTCGAGTCGAACTCGAATCAAATTTATTTTATTCGATAATTCGTGAACTGCTCGCGAGTTTTAATATTTTACTAATATAATAGTATAAATTAAATATATACATTTCGAGCTTTCCAACGTAACAACATGTGTTGATTTAGCTTTGTTGTGTCGGTAGACTTGTCAAATTGGGCAGGCCGGCCCGCTATAAAAATTGAGCGGGTTGAGTTGATAAAATAACCGCCCATTTTGAGGCAGGCCAAATGGACTGAGCCCGTTTGGGTTGCGGGCCAAGACGGGTCGGGCCTAAACGGCGCGGGCTGGCCCGCCAAATTAGGGTAGAATTTCATATTTCTAAGTTTTAAGTTTTTTATCAAAATTGGAATAAGTTTCATGCGCCTCTATGTTTTAGAACAATTATATTGATAATTTACTCTTAGAAAAAATTTGTTGATAATTTACTCTTTAAACAAATATACATAAAGAAAATAAAAAGAGAGAAATTTACAGATATACATAAAGAAAACAAAAGGGAAGAAATTTCTGTAAATTTTATTCATGAATCTTAAAATAATTTTTAAGCATAAAAGTTGTTTGTGAATCTGAGAGCGGTTTCGTTTGAAATTCGACGAGTTGCAGTGAAATTTTGTGGACCCGGCGGAGGTTTGCTAATTATGTATATTATTGAAGACATTATATTTTTTAAAATTTCAATTATGCTATATCTTGTATTATGCCTCTTTATTTAAGTATCCATCAGTTGGACTAGCATCCTTTTGGATTCTATCCAGTGCTGATATTTTTGAGTTTCCCTCTGTTGTTCCTCGTTCTTTTGAATGCAGGTATGATGGGCATGACGATGGTTTATGGTTGCACTGTGTACGATATTCTGGGCCAGGCTGGACATACGAGTGCCCGTATCCTGATTGGGCTTCTCTGGACTAATTCATAGTTTTATTAGTTATGTGTATATTTCATCAAATCTTTTTCAAGTTCTCTTTTAATTTTGAGTGTGTAAAGATTGAAACTTGGACCTAACTCAACCCCAAAAGCTAGCTCAAGGGGGGAGGATTGTCCAAGCCAATATATGCCACTCAAAGGTTAATTATCTAACCGATGTGGGACAATTAACACACCCCTCTCACGCCCAGGAATGAACATCTGGTGCGTGTAGTTTACAAACGACCCAATTATGGGCAGAACGGGTGGCCTAATTATAGGCAGTCCAACACATAACGGTGAAACCCAGGCTCTGATACCATGTAAAGATTGAAACTTGGACCTAACTCAACCCCAAAAGCGAGCTCAAGGGGGGAGGATTGTCCAAGCCAATATATGCCACTCAAAGGTTAATTATCTAACCGATGTGGGACAATTAACAGAGTGTTGCAGGATTAAGTTAAGCAAATTGTCAATTATAAACTGCATATACTGTCAAATGCATTCACCTCATTAATGATATTAAACTGATGTACGAGTTTCCTTTACATAATCAATGTTAATCTTATTCATTCCGAATATGCAAATTTGACATTAAAGGAGATACGCAGCTCTTTTTTTAAGCCATCTTAGCTCACTGGTATATTTCTTGTTATCTTTGGCAGATTCTAGCTTGCCTTACCAGCTGAAACAAAAAGGTGAGTGGTATACTCTTCCTCCACTCCAGTCGACACTTTATAATCCACCAACCGTTCAAACGATTCCGCGATTACAGTATATCCACATATTCTGTTTGAGTATCTCTTTCTGTTGCAACATAGAACCGCAGAAAACCTAAAGCCAAAATATATTTTACACTTGAACTTGCAGGGAGTCTGATCTAATTTACATGTACAGTCATATACTAATCCATTCTACTGCTGGAATTTTCTCACTTCAGATGATTTATGCTTTGATTTGTATCGACATCCCATTTCTTTCTAGACGAACATAATCAGTGATTGTTGTTGGTTTTGCTCACTAGTAAATATTTCTTGTCGTGAACTATTAACTTTACGAGGTAGTATAAATGATCGTCAAATGTGCTGAAATTTGTCATGCAGGTGTTGTCATTTGGACATCTAAGGGTTTCAAGTACATCAGTCCAGTTGACATTTTGTTCTCCTTTTCCTTTCCTTCAATGTGTGGGGAGATATATCTAGACCTTGTAAGTATGATGCAAGTTGAGATTAATTGATAAATGGTGGGCCAACTTTAAGTTGAATTATTTCTACTTTCTAGTCATTCAACACTACACATAGAATCTTAATCAATAGCAATAATTTTGGTGCTGCTGTTTATGTTATCCTTGCAAAATTCTACACAAGGACTAAAATAAACAAGAGCACTAGAGTGCTATATAGTTAGCTGCTTGCTCATTCAAGATAAAAGAAGCTGGCACAAGTGGATAAATTATTATTGTAGATGAAGAAAATTAGTGGGGCTCTTTTGTTATTTCTTTTGTTGCTTACACACAAATTCTCTCCCCTATGACAAGTTGGGGTAAACATGTTTGATTCCCCAATAGTTCTAAAATCATCTGGATTATTTGCGAGGAATTCGAGTTACGAAGAGTCACAAAAATTGCTCGTTGTGGAACGTATGAATATTCGAATTAATACATGGATATCAAATGAACTATGGCATTTAAGATGTCGTATATGTAAGATATTTGAGTTGCACGATAATGATGCAATTCATATGAAAATCGAGAGAGGGGATATGGTAAATTCAAAGGTGTATCTCAATTTGAAAGATCTGAGTTGTGCTATTACGAAAGTATGTTTTCTTCTTCAAACATGAAATTTATTGACCACAAGCGATGAAGTGTGCTTTTCTACTAGAAATATATGTTGAGAAAGAGTCACTTCTAACTAATGCTCGCACTAATTTGAGGAGTGATATCAAATTTCAAAATCTTGTTAAATATTAATTGTGATATATCTTAACTAATACGTCTAAATTTTGTGTCCAATAATGTATTTATTAAAAATATGTATAATCCATGTTATATATATAAAAATTGTAGTTAATATAGACATTTAAATAGGAAACCTGGTTTATTTGAAATCAAATATTTGAAGTGAGTAGGAAAGGTTATGCATGGTTTTAAAAGAAAAGGTAAAATAAGGTGAAATCAAATATAGTAAGCTTGCAACACATGGCTTTAAGCTTCTGCACTTTATTTCCTTTTTAATTTATTTATTATAGAATTATAGTAAGTTCCAATATTGTTGGAAAATATACTAAATTTCCAGTTATCTATTATTTTGTTTTTTTTCTAGCCTCCTGCTGTATTGTCAAGATTTTTAAAGTATGAATGAAATTTATATATTTTTTTATGTCAGATTGATTAATAATAATAATAATAATAATAATAATAATAATAATAATAATAATAATAATGCATCATATCCAATCACAATTCATAGGTTAGACAACAAACATAAACTGATTATTAAGGTCATAAAACATAAATTTAGCTTCATAATATCTTGCATAAAGTAATAGTTTTGATGTTTGGCTAGTCCAAATTAATTAAAATCAATCCATTAATTCATTCGAAGGCTAATTTGCTTCCTCAATCATCGTTTATTTCTTGGCCGGAATTTTCTCTCCGTCCAAATTAAGCACAATATCACCGGCATGACAGGGCGGCACCACCCCCGGAGTTATGTCAGGGCAAAGCTTCGCACTCAGTTTCGCGACGTCGATGACCTGGTCTTTTAACTCAACTGGAATTTTGTGTTCTTCCTGTCCTTTCATCTGGTTTTGTGTTTGTATTTCTACATTTTGCATCGCCACTTTCTTGGCGTTCTTGTATGTTATGTAAAGTATCATTTGGAGCACTCCAAAGCTGAGTCCCAGAACATTAGGAATCTGTAATTCAATTCACAGAAAATGTTATACCAATTAGAACGAACCAACGGCGGTACGATGATATATTTATGTAAATACTTACAGCAATGTTATAATCTTTGCGCAGTAAGCCGTAGAAGAACCACATAACAGCACTCAGTGTGAGGAAAAATGACAGAAAAAATGGCATGAACTCCACACTTTTGGTACGTATAACTTGTCTCTGAAGATGCCAAACAATTTTCCAAATGTTAAGGGACAAATTATTTAATAATAATGTTCATGAATTTATCATGAAAATTTGTATCATATGGTAACTAATAATGATGACATTAGTAAATTAAAGTGAACTCACAACAACAGATAAAGGAGCGACGAATACGCATAACGAGAACACCAGACAAATCCATCCAACAACATTGTCACGATTCAAATCATTTGTTAGAAAATGAGTTAGTAGCACGATCAGACCGAAACCAACGATGTTTACTAGCAGAAGAAGCTTCACTGCTTGTATCTGTATCAGAAATTTAATCAATCTTTCAATACATAATACTGTATATAGAAGTTTAAAATCTGGTGTACATTAATGCAATTTTCTAGTATACCTTTGCTAGTTTTGGTGCGTAAAATATGTAGAGACAAATGTAAACGGTTTGGATGACGCAGCCGACGGAGTTGATGGTAATAAGAAGAGTTGTGTCTGGCTTAAAAAATGCATAATATATCCATAGCATGGCACTGAATAATCCTACCACATAAGGCACACATTGGAACCCTTCAGTTGATTTTTTCTTGTAAATTTTATGAAATGTTGGCCTGCATGCAATCAAGAAAATGTATAATAATTTATTAGTTAATGTAAATGTATAATAAATTGCTACTTCATACAAAATAAAACTGCAGACTCACACAGGTGCGAGGAAAACCATGAAGGAGACAATGTTGCCTGAAAATATAAAGCAAATTTAAGACACTTAGTTATGTAATTAGTTTTATGTTGAAAAAATTGGTAAAAAATGACTCAAACAATTTAATATTGTTATAGAAAGATCATCTGCATGCATGGCACTGATCTTTTACGCATAATTACCCGTTATTTAAGTGCTAAGTTGAATAAAAATAACATGGAGGGAAAGACATTGAAGAACATGTAAGAGATATAGATAATTAAATATAGGATATTATGAAGAAGCTATGTTTTACCAAGAAGGCCAAAAGTAAAAACCAAGTTATTCATATTGAATTTCGACCGAGAAAGGCGTGATCTTTGCAAGTATTACGCCTCTCCGTATGTATATATATCGTGTGTTTGTATATACGTATATAAACTCAATCTCACCCAGCATGAGAGACAATGTTCCATTTGCAACCCTTTATATAGAAGAGTGGTGGCATTAAATTTAGCCTATTTAATTAGCGTAAAAAAATTGTTGAAAAATAATAAGATGCTGCGTTGGTGGGAGGGTGAAATCCAATTTGTTACCCTTTACAGTTGTTAAAGACTGAAGAATGCAGATTTTATTAGTATCCATTATGCTTTTTTCTATCCACAATGCTCCATTTAACCTAATTTGGATGGTTTCTACCATTTCTATTGCTTGTTTTTGGTTGCATCGGAAGAGAAATGGGCCCATTGGGCAGTGTATCTGATGTGTCACCCACCCATCCAGTTGGGATTAAGGGTTACAACTAAGACTTATGGTTTTTGGTAGTATTTGAATATGATTCAATATTGGATAAGCCCTAGATGTGCTTCTATGTAGTAAACTCAAATTTAGTGAAAGCTTAGCCAATGACTGCCGGTGGTGGTAGCGGTGGAGCTAGAAGTATACATGAGAAGAAGAAACTCAAATTCGGAAAAGTTTACTAGGGTGAAACCATTTTCGTGCATATATCTATACTATATTATTATACTTTAACTCAACCACGCTAAATACTTTAGGTATGACATTGCACTCGTTCAGTGACGGAGCCAGGTTTTCATTTCTACCATGGCTAGAATTTTCTAAACCATGGTTAAGCTACTATTGACAAATAGAGCCTTGGGCTACCGGAAAATAAGACAAAATTTTATGTGCAAAAAATATCGGGAAAAAACAAGTCAACGAGCTACTGCCCAGACGGAGCAACACTGCGAAGCCATGTTTTCATTTCTACCCGAGCTAGAATTTTCTAAACCATGGTTGAACTAATATTGTCAAATAGAGCCCCGGGCTATCGAAAAATAAGACAAAATTTTATGTAAAAAAAGTATCGGGAAAAACAAGTCAGTAGCCCGGGCGGAGCAACAATGCAGAGCCAAGTTTTCATTTCTACCGAGGCTAGAATTTTGTAAACCATGGTTGAGCTAAGAGTTCATGTGCGGAATTTGAGATAATAAACCCGTAAATAAAGAATAAATTGGACACCGAGATTTACGTGGAAAACCCCTAAAAATTATTAGGGTAAAAAACCATGGGCAAGATGAAAAGAATTCCACTATAATATTTTGTGGTATACAACTCAGTCATTGTGTTTCCAAAGAGAACACACACTCTCTTAATACAAGAGAACAAAAATCTCACAAATATTATAGAACTAAGCACTCAAATGCTATAGAATGGGAGAAAACTCGAAGAAGGGATGATTTCAGAATGAAGAGAGCAGCTCTATTTATAGAGCCCTTGTCTGTGTGAAGACGCGTCTTCCATCTTCTATCTGAAATTTTCGCGAAATTTCCGCCGACCTATGTTTTTCCGTCTTCAAATTATTTAGTCAAATTAATGCACCGCACATTAATTGCATGTCAAATAATTCTTTTTTGATTGGCCCATTTTTCCGACAAAATAGAGCATTGGGCTACCGGAAAATAAGACAAAATTTTATGTACAAAAAATATCGGGAAAACAAGTCACCCGGGCTAATGCCCGGACGGAGCAACACATGGTTCCACCCATGCACTCGGTTCTACCGGAATAACAAAGAGCAAGGTTGGGTTATATATACATCATGATCAATCTCAGGACATGGAGAATCAATTCCAAATAAATCATATTAAATGAATATAGTAGTTTCTAGCAAAAAAAATAATACAAAAAAATCTAAATTACTGTGTGAAAACAAACTTTGACAAGATGTTATAATTATACTAATTGATATTCACATAGGATGATTTTCCTATTTGAGATTTTATTTGATAATTAATATGTAGACTCAAATTTCGGGATATAAGAGAAAATTTTAAAATGATGTGATTTAACATAGTAAGAAATAAATTGCTGAATCGGCCTTGTAAGTTGTCATATGTTCTATTTTCATCCTTAGCTTGTGGAAGTCGGTTTTAGCCCGGTAACTTTGTTATTATTGGTATTTAATTAGTTTTATTTCATTGAAGTATTGACATGAGAAAATATTGGTATGAGACCAAAAAATTGCTGACATGTCCAGCAGCATGTCAACCACTAGACGTAATAAGACTAAAGACCATAAAAAAAAATACATGACTAAAAGCTAACTTTGACAATTTAGAAGAACTTACATATTAGAACAACTATTTTCTCTAACATAATATCATTAGTAGAAATAAAAGGGTTAGGGCATAAGTAATTTATATATTAGTCTTAGTCTAATAAAGAAAAGAAGGTTAACAACTTGGTCAAGTTGACCACCCACCAAATTTACCTAAATTTGTTGCCAATCTTAGTACTTTAATCCGTACACCCAATTGTATAATATTTATCCCTTTTAGGAAATGATCACTCTCCTTTCCTAAATGTTTTCAGTAGTGCGATGTAAACATGATTTATTACAGCATTATATTAACTAAAATATCAATTGGAAGCCAACTAATGAGCCACTGAATCACTAATTAGGACATTTCAATTTTGATAGAAAATGTATAACATGTATATGTTATTTTCATGACGATTTATCTATCCATTTTTTAGAGCTCTCGTAAAAATTTTCTCTTTCGTTTCGGAGAAATTATAAAAAGCATAAGATTATTTTACTACACATTTGATTTATATTTTTCTTAATAAATGTTATTATGTTTGTTTACCCATCTAAACATGTTAAAAATACTATATTTATAATTGAAAAAGTTTCCGATTTAGAAATACTATCTTCTTTAAGGAAATTCGCCAATATATTTCTTTATAATATATCGTTGTCCAATTTGATATATAATTAGGCAGATGTCAAAAGTTTTTTTGTGGGGAATTTGGCAGCCTTGAACACCGTAAATAGACAACCATTTAAATTAACCGGACTCCTTTGTTTACCTTTTCAAGCTGAAAATTTTATCTTTTTTTTTTCTTCGTGAGACGAAAGCTTTGGTTACTATCTATTTTAATTGGATAAAACATCGAATCTTACTTCCTTCCTTCTTCTTTTTTTAACTAGAAAAAAAGACGTGCACGTGTATTGCACGTGCACGAAAGCTTTGGTTACTATCTATTTTAATTGGATAAAACATCGAATCTTACTTCCTTCCTTCTTCTTTTTTTAACTAGAAAAAAAGACGTGCACGTGTATTGCACGTGAGAGACATTCTCGTGTAAAAATTGCTGATTATGTATTTAGAATCACCTAATGTTTCAACTGAACAAGTGGGACAGCATCAGGTTTGGTGCAATGTAAGTTTTACATAATTACGGTTTGTTTTACGGTTTTAATCTAGAGAATGTTATGTACCTTCCATTTCATTATAAATACACTCCATGTTTACTTTTTTGTGTATATATATATATATATATATATATATATATATATATATATATATATTGACAAAATGATATTTGTTGATTATTTGGTAAGTTTGTAAATAGTTTTGAATTCCTAAATTATATTATCTAACGATATAATTACTCAATTGTTTTTTAATTAAAATTGACAATATCCATAAATATAAAATAATACACAAATAGAAATTGAAACTGTATAATACATGAATTTATTCAGTAGATGGCATATTATATATATTTCAAAAATAATATAAGATATCCATAAATATAAGTAGATGGTATATTATATATTTAAACTCAAACTTTTATTTATTTCACATATTCTCCTTATCTCTTTAAGATAAGATTTTGACACTTCAAAAATTCAAAGTATTTTGACATTTTTAGATGTAATTTAGTTATTTTATATTATAATTATATATAATAAAAACTTATGAGTTTTTAAATATAAATTTTTTTATTAACATACAAAAATATTACGTTTAACTTTTTGCAATTGAAACAAGATTATATAATAAGGAAGTAATGAGTAAGGACTCTTGTCAAATATTACACTAAAAAAAAAGGTGAAGTAAAATGTATTTAATGAGAAATAGAACTTAAATATTACCGATCTTTAATATATCTTCAGTGTTCGTAGTCTTATTTTAAAGAGTAGGTCTATTGTGAGACGGTCTCACGAATTTTTATCTATGAGACGGGTCAACCCTACCGATATTCATAATAAAAAGTAATACTCTTAGCATAAAAAGTAATATTTTTCATGGATGACC
Source organism: Primulina eburnea (assembly GCF_022965805.1). Lineage (NCBI taxonomy): Eukaryota > Viridiplantae > Streptophyta > Magnoliopsida > Lamiales > Gesneriaceae > Primulina > Primulina eburnea. Next base: position 35,510,851 of record NC_133110.1, read on the forward strand.
CAAATAAGATATCCGTATCATAAAATACGATCAATGAGACCGTCTCAAACAAGTTTTTGTCAATTTTAAAAGAAGTAACAGAAAATTTAGTATTTTATCTTCCCTTTTCCAATTTGAGAGTTTCAAGGTAAATATAGGAAACAGGGAAGGAATAAGATAACTAAATTGGAAATCTCTCCTGTGAATAACTAAAACACACAAAATTTCAAGAGATTAAGAAAATAGGATTGAGGGAGAAATTGACTTAGGCCAAATGATAAGTTCATCTTTTGACAAATAATAATTATCTTCAAAGTGATATTTTATAGCATATAACTTATCAGCCAAAAGTCCATTGACTTGATTACATGACCTCTCCTGTAACGCCCTAGGGACGGGGTAGTCGACACCGGCGTTGCTCTCAAATTTACATTCGAAACCACACGCCTCAGAAGTACAAAATTCAGAAACCAGTCTTTTATTCATAATACTAAATAATTCATTGTCTGATACAAACTTAAATACTAATGTTTTACAGCGGAAATGTAAACCCAGACATAACAATATCTTAACAGATACATCGTAAACATAATTGAAAAACAAAAGTTTTCTTCACAGCCACAAAACTGATGCTGCTCTTCTTCTTCTAATAATTCTCCCTCGTTCTTATGTGAGATATGTTAGGTGGGTGAGTGATATGGTTGTCACTCAGTAAGCGGGGGCGCAAATAACTCCCAGTTTTCAAAGTCATTTTCAACAAAACAGTAATACAAATAATATACAGAAACTCTTATTTTCAGAACAGGAATCAATATTCAGGAATCAGTATTCAGAACAGAAACCAGAAATTTAACAAGTAAGTACTGAGCACGCTTGTGAATTTCATGGATAAACTGATATCAGTCCTCTATATGTTCTCTTCTCTAAGGGGTGAGGCCAGCAATCAGTAATCAGAATTCAGTAGTGTTTAGAATATGTATTCCTACCATTAGTTCACTAGGTTTCAGTGCTTCAAAAATCAGATATCAGAATTCAAAAATACATATACTTAAATTAGATATCAGACTTCAAAAATACATATACTTTGCTTCAAAACAGAAGTCATCAAACGGTTTTCAAGATATTTATACATAAGCCCACTTACCGTAATTTGCTAGTGTGTTTCGGTTGAAGTCTGGAGATTGGCTTGTTCTCACTACTAGATTTTCTTTCTCGAAAAAGACACTCTCCTAAATTGAATTTCAAGTGTTAACTCAAGGTTTTTGTAACACCAATTCAGAGATTTGAGGATGTTATTTATAGGCAAAATTCTGACTGTTAGCCTCTCAATTAATGGTCATAATCTGCCATTATATGCCACTAACAGCCTTTATCCCATGTTAAATGCTTCAGTTACAAGTCATAAGCAGAATCAGTAGTTGTCTGCTGGAATCTCGTGCTAGCTGGATTCTATCTGTTGGAAAAATACCAGCTTCTGAAATATAAGCTGCTGCTGGAATTGCTAACTTCTGTTGAACTTTTGCATCTGCTGCAAAATGCTAACTATTGCTGGAAATTCAGGTTCTCACATCTCCCATCTAGGTGAAAGGTGCTAGATTCCTCTTTTCATTAAGTGTTTTGAATTAATTTCATCACTTTCACATTTATGCAATCACTAATTAATATGATCGGGATATTGATTAGAAGGGGGTTGAATTAATAATCTCACAAAATTCTCAAATTAATTTAGTTGAGTTAGCATCATCGAATTGTAATTCTTTTCGGTTGACCTTTAGTAAACCGAGTTGGATACTGCGAGAAAATAGATTCACTGAATCGGTTTGAACAATTTACATGGATAGGATAAATACCGGTTAGGCTAACAAAAGTAAAAGTAAATGTAACTTCACAAACAATTGTTTATGGCTGTTTGAAAATCTGAACAAGTCCTATATCACACCTTTTTTTATTTACGAAGGATTTCACTAGAAGATTTTGATAGTTACAAAAACCAGTGCCTGAGTAGATGAAGATGGGCCAGCCTTATCGATCATCAAAATTGGCTTAGCCTGACTGAATGGCCCAGCCATTGCTTAGTCTTGGATGTCCTGGGTTGTTGGGAAGTGGTGGGGGACTGACTAACTGCCTCAGAGTCACTGGATTGTAGCACCAATTCTCTTTTTGTCTTAGGTGCTGGAGCTTTATTGCTCTTGATCTTGCCTTTTGTTGACTTTTTGACAGTAGCTAATTCTTTCCTGTCTCTTTCTTATTTATCAACAATGCTGCAGGAGAGATTTCCATGGCCTGTCCTTGAGGCCTCAACGCAATCACATTTTGCGCGTTAAAGAGTCTTGAACTTGTGCAAGGTGACTGCATCATTAAGTGAGAAACCTGCATCCTCGAACATGAGACTGCTTATCAGAGATAAGCATTGCCTTCAGCGTTTGGAACAAAACGACTGAGCAATTGATTTTTATCTCAGTAGCTTTATAATAAATAAACTAGAATACGAGGAGTGAAACCTCGGATTGTTATAATTTGTTTAATTCTACAAATTTGTCATATTTTGTTAAATTTAAATGGTTTTCGTTATATTTTATTAAAAAAAAAACCCTGGATAGATGGAGAGCATATTAGAAATGAGTGATGCTTTTTCTTGTAATTCAATATATTTTTATGGTATTTGGTCATGCCTGATGAAGATGGAGGAAGATCACATGTTTTTTTTTAAAATAAATTCTGAAGTATATTTGAATATATTCAAGGGGAAGTTGTCAAAAAATCCCCATTCTCATTCTCAACCTTCTCTTTACTCCCTACCCCACTAAAACTTTGTTTCAACTCCCCATTTCTCTCAAATTTCCAAATTTGCCCTTATATCTTCATTTTAAATAATTGATTTCTTTTCTAAATAATGGCCCATCATGCTTCCGTAAAATAAATTAAATCTTATACCTTTTTGACCGAAGTACCACCGGGTTATATCCACCGTATTTTACGAACTGCTCCTCATAGTCCAACCACACGATCGCAACCGATGGTTACTAAGCAGATTCCTTCAGCAACACTTAGCACAGCTCTAATTCGTTTCCTACCTTAGAGCGTATAGTAAAAGATAAAATTTTAAAATAATATATGAGAGGGGCTAAGAGCAAAAGATCTTCTTTATTCAAACTCAAACATTTATTTATTACATAGTAACCTCCTGTAGAGGAGGAGAAACTTGTTTAGCTACTCACAGTAGCTGAACTCACTACACACATAAACTTGAAAAAGAAAATATTACAAATGGTTTTGAAGAAAAGTGAAGAGGTTGATCGATGCCTTCATCTTCCTTCTGCTTCCTTATTTATAGAAGGCTCCTTCGGATTTGAAATTCGGAATTCAAATCTTCATAAGCCTTTACAGCTTGCTTGGGGACCATGTAGTGGTAGAGTGGTCCCTTCATGACCTGTCTATTTCTAGATTATTAATCTAGAAATTAACTTCTCATCTTCTTTTATCTTCCTGAGATACCATTGTCGATGAGTATACAAGATGTCTGCGGTAATTTCGTCTCCTTTTTCTTGGAAACGGTTTACTAGTCATTTCAGAGCATCCGCCTCTTTTCTCTTGTAATTGATTCTTCTTTTCAAAACTTTCAGATATACATGTTGCATTTTTAAGTTTTGATTCTGGTGTGTTTAACTGGTTCCCATTTAGTCTTTATTTATAGATTTATTTGGGTCCAGTTTCTTGTCCGTTTATTAGATTTCCATTATCTTTAAAGATAAGGAATCCAATGTCCTTTGTTATATTCCACCTATTATTGGTGGTCCTTGTTCCTTTTCCACCGATTATTGGTGGTCCTTCAATTCCACTCACATGATTTTTTCACATGGTGGTCCTTCTTTTCTTGGTGGGATTCTCACATGTTCCTTTTAGCTTTGTCGAGGAATCTTTGGCTTTCGGTTTCCTCGAGGAAAACGTGAATGTGGTCCATCCCCACTTGTACTTGTATCGGTAAAGTGTTTCCGATCAGATCTCGGCTTGAATCCTTTACCGAATTCAGGTTCCTTCTGGTTCTGGCATTCAAGGCAGATGTTTTCTGACCATCTTCCTATGTGTGCCATATTACAGAATTTTCGGCGAGTTTCTTTACTAGCCGGCAACTTGCTGTTCCACAAAAGATTTCTCTTTTTCTCGAATAAATCTTCTGCAAAACTTGTGGTTTTCCCTGTCATGGTATTTAACAGGAATAATCCGTTCACTGAATGATTGTAAAATTTGAACGGAAACTTGACTTTGTCCATCTCAGTGAGACAGACCCATAAACCCCAAGCTCTTCTGGTAGACATGTCGTCTTCAGAAATTGAAGCAACCAGGGGTGTTTCTTCTGTTGGAGGATCTTTGATAAATTTTTGGATATTTGTATCCGGCCTCCTTAGCTTGATGAAATGAAAGGCTTCATGAGAACCCTTTCCTGCTGGTTCTGGTGCTGCACTGAAAAAGTATAGCTCCAAAACATCTCCTCTGGACAAATAATCATTATTCGCCCAAGTTTCGTGAACAGCTTCCTGGATCCACTGAGGTAAACCTGAGATTTCCGAAAAGCTGGGTGATGTAGTATAAACTGAGGCAAGAGCCCCGAATTCATACCATGCTTTAACCTCCTTCGGATATGAATTTGGTTTCATCCATACCCTTGGATATTTTCCTGAAACATCAACCCTGTTTGTAGCTGGGTTAATGCCAATACGTGTTTTCACTTTCTCCCAATTCTGCTGATAAACCTGAAATGGAGAAATTACACTTTCATTAATATCAACCTTAGTTTTGCCTTTGTCAATACGAGGCCTAAGGTTGATCTCTCCCTCTTCAATCCCCGAGGTGAAGGGTTGACTTGAAGACTCAAGATAAGGATCAGGAGTCTCAATTTTTGTTTCAGTCGACTCATCTGGTGATGATCCCGACTTAACACTTGTGCAAGGGGTATTTGAATCCCCCGCTACAGGTATTGTAACGTCCCGATCATTTGAAGGTTCACGTAAACCACATGATGCAGGTTTATTTCATAAATTATGAGTTTAATTATTTTTATGCATTTTATGCTTAATTATTGCATAATAGAATTTAATTCATGGAATTTTAAAGGCTCATGCATTAAAGATTTTTAAGTTGCATTTCGCGCTCGAACGAGGATCGGAGACCGGATAAGTTTCAGGAAAATTATTTTAATAACATGATTCATTTTTATTAATTAATATAAGATGTTTTAAAGGTATTTTTACCCGTATGATTTTAATTTTTAACGGTACGTAAATTTTATCGAATCGGGGGACGTTTTGAGGGTTCGGCTAATATTTTCAAAATCTTTCCATCAAGAAATATTTTTCGGGAGTATGTTCGGATTTAATGAGCCTAATTTTATATTTATTGGACTTAAAACTTTTTTAATTCCTTTTAATTTAAATTTAAGGACTCATTAAACTAATAGATAACTATTAAAATATTACATATTGACCCTACAACCATTATAACTCTTTCCAACAGCCGACATACATATTCAAAAGTCTCTTACCATCAGTTTCAGAATTAAAACCAGCTGGTGGCATTAGTTTTTCAATCATACGTGCAAAGGAAGGAAGAAAAAAATTGTCTCTCGGGTTCCCTCGCTTCGTTCTTGATCTTCAATCATCAAAGGCAAGCATGTACTTTTATTTCTGCATCATACATGCTAGTTATTTTCGGATTTGGGTGTTTGTTTGCATAGAAGTTTCGATCCATCCATGCACAGGGAAGATTTTCGGTTTTTGTTCATATACATGCATTCTTTATTGTGACTCACGGTTTTTGCTCCTGTTTGTGCAATGGGACTGTCATGTGGTGCGTTGAGATCTGTGAGTACCAGTACCGAGAAGAAGAGAAATGATAGGCTGGAAATGAGATCACACGGCGTTGAGGAAGAGTAAAGAGTGGTTCACGTTTTTGAGGTTTTGGGGTTCGTAGAGGGTAGATCGATGGAGTGGTGGAGGACCAGCGTTGCAGGAGCCATACCAAGCCATGGACCAGGCCCTGAGGGGTCTGAACCACGGCCTGGAAAGGCTCGGCCAGTGCTGGGATGAGCACGGGTAGGAGAGTTAGCCGCGGTAGGAGTCTTTTGATGAGTCTCGGTTCTTAGCAGCCAGCGGTGTGCTTGGGGCTTGTGGTGTGGTTGTGGTAGGTCCATTAGGGTCTGATCTTGGTCGCTAGTAGATTGGTTCGTGGCTGGCGTGAGCTGGTGCGAGCCTAGGAGCGCTAGGATGCGAGTAATGTCATTTCGGGTTTGGGAAAAGGAAGTTGCATTTTTTCAGCAACTTTCCAGCAAATGTAGGGGACTGGTTTTATGGGTTTAGGGGCCTGAATTGTTGGGTTTTAGGACTTTTAAGAGTTTATGAGGTGTGGTAAAAAGTTGGGAATTATTTGGTTAAGTTTCGAGTCGATTCGGGTTAAAACCGGGACCTCGATCCAAGATTTAAAACGAATTGGATAATTTGTAAAATGGGCTCAAGTTTACGTCTAGGAATGCTTTTAAATATGTTTTGGGACATTTTTAAGGAGTTTGGTAAGTTTCGGATCAAAATAATGAGTTTTGGAATTATCCGGGATTTAATTACCGCACGAAACGTAATTTAAAAGATAAATTGAAACACCTAGATTTAGGCTTAATAAAATTATGGGAAATTATATTTAAGCTGAAATAATTATTAGAAGACTAAGTTTTTAATTTAGGAATTTTATGCTAAGGTTTTGTTTAATTCGTGATTAAAAAGCATTAATAGGTTATATTTAAAGATTAATTTAAAAGTCATAGATTTAAGCCAAATAAAAATATGGGAAAGTTCTTGTAAGCTTAAATAATTATTTGAGATGTGTTAGAGTCAATGGAATTAAGAAAATGTCAAAGAAGTGAAATTTTACGTCTAGGGGTGAAACGATAATTTTTGGGTTTCCAGGGGCAAAATGGACATTTTGTACCCGAGGTGATATTTTGGTCATGGCAGCACCCTGAACACATTTTATCATGATTTAAATGTTTATGCATCACGTTTATGATTTTTACACAATTATGATAAATACGGTGCATGCTTGATTTAAAGGAAAAAGTTACGTATATGCATATTTTTAGTAAGTGATGATTATGATGCTATTTTTGAAGGATGCGATTTGGTTGTGACTGACGATGTATATGTATACGATGATATGAGATATGATGAGCTGAGGCCAAGGCTCAGTGGACAGGTAATGCTGTCGCTGATGTCCCCGCCGCCGGGTACCGCGGTTTTTATAGATGGATCCATCGATAGAGCTGATACGATAGAGCTGATACGAAAGTCACAACTAATGAACTGAATTCAATTAAAAAGAACACGTATACATATATGATGACATGAGATGATATGTTTTGACACGATATGATTTTACACGACATGTATACGTATATGATGACATGAGATGACATGTTTTGAGACGATATGATTTTACACGACACGTATACGTATATGATGACATGAGATGACATGCTATGACTATTACCATGTTTTTAAAGGACACGTTTACATATATGATTTTTACTGCAGACACAAATGCTTTTAAGTTCATGAAAGATATATTGAGTATGATATTTTTCACTGCTGTGTGCTATGTATATGTACTTGTTATTAACGGTGCAGGTGTGTTGAGTCTTTAGACTCACTAGGCGTGTGTGATGCAGGTGAGCTTAATGATGAGGAGACTGGAGGTGCCGAACTCTGAGTAGGCAGACCTGGTGCGGTGACATGACCCGAGGACCACATGTTTTCCGCATTACGATTTATGAAATTGAGAGGAGATAATATTTTCATACGTCGATTATTTTAAGATTTATACTCGTTTATGTTTACGTATGATTTTTAAAAAAAATATTCCACATTTTTTAAAAACGAGTGAGACGTTTCAGGTATAGAGTCCTGTACTCGAAAACTCTCCATTTGGGAAACCAATGGTTTCTCAATGCCTTGGAGGATAGGCCTTTGCATTACAGACCATAACTGAGTATATGCCTGTAAACATCATGTAATTCGATCAGAGACAATTCTCTTATCAGCTTGTTGTAGCCTTCCCGCAACTTCTGCGTTAACAGCTAACTTGTTGAACTCGGTTTGAAGCATTTCAAGGTGTTCCCTCAAATGCCTCTACATCTTGATAATAGCATATATGTCAATGCTGTCCATCTCTTTTTAAAAAATCTGCAAGAATATTTTCATGAGATTTAATTATCACAATATCAAAAATATAATTCTGACATAGTGCTTGCCATCTTAATAATCTAGCCTTCTCAGGTTTAGACTCAATTCTATTCCTTAAAAAAGCTTTTACTTGTGTATTATCAACTTTCAAAGTGAATTTCTTTGCAAGTAAAAATAATGGCCATTTTTCAAAAGCCCTTTTTACTGCATAAAATTCTTTCTCGTTGATATGCCATCTGATGGCTTCTGCATCTGAGAATAACCCACTGCAATATCTACATGGTTGTTCTCCATCTAGTGTGAGCTTAGTAAGGACTGCTGCCCACCAATGATCACTGGCATCAGTATATAATACCAGATCATCTTCATCTTGAGGAATAGCCATTTTTGGAAGATTTTTGCAAACCTCCTTTAAATGGATGTCCTTTGGTATGTTCGTCTGTCCATATAAATCTAGTATCTTTTTTCAACAATGGACTGACCACCTTTCTGTGTTTTGCTAGGTTTTTTATAAACATCCCATCAAAATTAACAACTCCTAAAAAACTTTAAAGTTGCTTCTTGTCTTTGAGATTCTCTGGAAAATTTTGCACCTTTTCCACTATGTGTTCTTGCAGAATTATTCCTGACTCATCGATTTCAATTCCGAGGAATTCAATCTTCCTTGTGGCAATAACTGCTTTCTTTTCAGATAAAACCAGTCCTTCTTTCTTGCAAACATTAGAGAAAATCTCCAAATGTTTAACATGTTCATTCATATCTTTAGATGCTATTAAAACATCATCAATATAAACAAACATAAACTTAAAATAATCTTTAAAAATATTATCCATTTTTCTTTGAAATATCTGGGGTGAATTAGCCAATCCCATTGGTAATACTTCCCAAATATAATGTCCTTGAGGTGTGGAGAAAGCTGTGAATTTCTTGCTTTCTTCCTGCATCCGAATCTGATAAAATCCAGACTTGCAATCAAATTTAGAGAATATCTTGGCATTGCGAATGCAACTAATCAAGTGTTCTCTACTAGGTATAAAATACCCATCAAACTCCAGAATTTTATTAATTTCTTGATAATTAATAACCAATCTGGGTTTTCCTCTTTTTATTTCACCATGATTTCTTACCAGGAAACCTGGACTGCTATATGGTGACATACCTGATTTGATCAAACCAAGGTCCAAATGTTCCTTGATTATAATCTGCATATCCCTCTGATCAATAATGTTCATTGGGATGGGTTTACAACGGACAAATTCATACTCTTTGCCTTCCTTGATCTTAAGGCAAGCCTTGAGTTGATTTCTGTCCCACCATGCCAAGGGATCTTCGTTATAATTTTCTTTGATCCTCTTCTTGACATCCTCTAGTGATACCTTGGATTCAAACTCTACTTCATTCATCTGTAGAGTTATCTTAAGGAATTCTATATCTTCTGGTTGAAGTTCCTTATCTGCTCTTAACTGGAGCATTGTTTCTCCAAACCGTCTAGAATCCTTCATTTTTGAGTTCAGAAGTTTTCGTGAATCACCACGCTTGCTGCGAAACTGGATTGGCAATTTTCTGTAAAATGCCTCTCTAAGTCTCTGGACTATGATTTTGTGATTACATGGTGTTGTAAACACTAATCTCCTAGTCTCATTTTCTTGTGTGTAAGATTTCAACATCTGTAGGAAATTATTTCCTAACAATATGTCAGCTCCTGTATCATGAAAATAAATTGGTGGTGTCTTTACCTTGTACCAAGGTGTTTGACCAGCACCGCCAATCATGATTTCAGTCATATTAATTCCTTTACCTAGAATTAAGATTCTTCTGGAAAAATCTCCTCCAGAAATATTGGGTAATTCTTCCTCCAAATTATTTGGAAAAACTCCTCGTTTTGCTGTACATATTCCAGCTCCTGAATCAATATAAGTAGCAAAATATTCTGCCTTGTATTGTTCATATAACATCCCTACTAGAATGTATATAGAGAATGGACTTGTGGTCATTGGATTTTCCACATTTTATCCTCTGCCATAAACTCCATTCCATACTCCAGACGTTTCCAGGGTTTATGTTCCTCGGGAAACTCTAGTCCAAGAATCAGTCGATCTGATTCTTTCCCTGGAATCCCTTGGATATGGACTTCCAATTCTCCGATATTAATCAGTCCTTGGTAAGTTCCTATCATCGGTTGTTCCAAATAGTATATTGAATTACAAGGAAATTGATTCCTTTGTTTTCTAATATCAAATACTATTTCTACTTCCTTCCAACCTTCGGGGCATCTGAGTTTTCCTATTGTAGAAAAACTTTTCAGCTCCTGTTGGGTTTCTATGACAGGCTTTTTATCCCATCTGTAACTTGTAATTCTATCTCCTTGAAAAGATAGTCTTCTTGATTCCAATCTAAGACTTTAATTCCTCTGTAGAATCAGTTTGTCTTGGATCTGGATATCTGTTTCCTGTATTAAAGGAAACTCGACTCTTTCTGGATAAATTGCCTTAGCAACTTTTCCAAATATCTCAGGGATTTCAATAAACTCATTTCTAATAAATAATTCAGATGATGTGTATTAGATAAAGCATATGAAATTTGATAGGTAATAGAATATGGCCTATTACCTTCTTTCATCAGCCTTTTTTCCTTGAAGTTCTGATGCAATGTCAAGGCTCGGCTGAAATCTCGATCTACCAGGTTGTAGGCTATCCTTGGATAGATTACTCCTACAATTTTTCCTGCACAAAGATTTCCTGAGATTGTTCCCAGTACTGAATCTTGTAGATTCCCCATTCTTTTATCGCAAATAGCAATATCAATAGGTAAATCTATCCCTTCTTTGAAAGTAGCCTTTATCATAATATGGATTGCTCCAATATGAATCCAGGACATAGTCCTTGCTACTTCTATCTTGAGTTTTTGTAATTCTTCCTTAATTTCTTCGGAAGGAATTAACTGCATCTCCATTCTATTTCCTGTTAGTTCCATCGGGATTGCCATTTCCCTTCTAGAAACTTTATAGATTAGATGATGTTTTCTGTTTCTTAGGCCAAGATTTCCTAAGAATTTTTCAACCTGTCCTGCAGAGAAACCTTGATATCTCTGTAGACTCGGATTTTCTCTCATAATTCTTTGAACCATGTTATGAGATATTGTTGTCTGGCTGAAAAACCCAGACAGATCTTCATGTGTTTCGTGTCGAAACACCTCGTCTTCAGTCAGATTCCGATTCTGTTTCATCAGATTCTTCCTGACTTAAGACTTCTTCTTCATATATACTTTCATCTGAGGCTATGTCCTCGAATCGGTATACTTGAATAAGATCTTGGTAGTAAACTGCTTCTTCAATATCCGGAGTAGGATCGAAACGTTTAATACCTCTTTTTTCATTTTCTGGACAGTTGGTCGAGATATGACCTCTTGCTCCACATGTCCAGCAATTACAATCCTTGAAACTTTCATTAGCCCGAGTATGAGCTCTTCTGAAAGTTTTCTTTGTAGGTGTTCTTCCTGTGCTTCGAGATGAACTCGATGCTTGGGATGATATCCTACTTCTTGATGGTCCACTTCTTTGTCCAGATTTATAAGATCTGGCTTTCTGTCCAGATTTATGAGTCCTAAAACTTTTCCTTTTATGCTTCTGTGGTTTACTCCCAATAATTGTTGGAAGATCATTTTCCTTACAACACAAAGGAGTTCTTTTGTTAATACCCCTTAAGCGTTTGTAATTCTTTTGTAATGCTGCCATATAGCACCATTCTGCCAACTTTCCTTTGAGGAAAGAGGCTCTTCGTGTCAACGTATCTGGATTTCCAGGTACGTATTCCCTAATGAGCATTTCTCTCCAAGGGCTTGGCATTTTTGCGAAGAAAAGCTGCATAGCTATATCTTCTTCGACTCCTGAACTCCATCTATATTTAGTGAATAACATAATGTATTCATCTACCAAACATATGTCATGTAATTCAAGACTGTACAGAGCTTGAGTGTATTTCTTCTTCTTCTATGTATCTTGACTATTGAAATAGTCTACCCCTATAAAATGTGCTTTAAATAGGGTAGCCATTTTTCCAGCGATCTCACTAAGAGATTCACCAGCTAGAACTGACTCCTTCATGTCTAATGAAGTCATTTCCCAAGCAATTTTCACTGATCCCATAAGACTCATTTCCAAAAGTTTAATGAATCCTTCTTTGTTGAGATCGAGTGTCCCTGCTGCAATTCTCATAGCAGATGTCCAATAATCTATGAGATCTTCTCAATTTTTGAAGTCTAATACATCAAGGTTAAGCATAACCCCGTAAGGATGTATAGGATCCAAAGCAGTTTTCTCATAGGGTGTTTGGTGCAAAGGAATTTGATTTCTCCTTGCCCTTGTCCTTGCTGGGTGTGATCCTCCCCCAGTATGGAAATCAGTTTGAGATTCTCTCATGTTTACATTCTGAGATCCCATACTTTCTCTGGGTGGTTCTTGAGAAGATGACCAGGTTATAGCAGGTGGTGTTTCACCTACTGTTGTGTTCATCCTCAGATCTACTACTTTAAGATTTGCGAAAGATTCCGCAAGCTCTTGTAGATCCTCAAAACCAATCCTTTCTAAAGTTGTCATCAGATGAATTTCTTTTCTGAGACAAACTTGATTAGATTGATCATCTTTTCTTCTTCAGTCAAAGGTTTTGACACCACTCTGGCTTTTCCTTGTTGATGTAACAAGGGTTCAGTACCAAAAAATGGTGGTAACCAACCTCCTGAAGTTCGTCTACTAGAACTGGGTTGTTGTTCCAGTTTCTGAATTCTTGTTTGAATATCCTTTAGGGTCACAAGAATTTCTTCTTGTTTTTCTAGGATTTTCTCAACTCGTTGAGGTACATAATATAACAAAGTGCCATAACTTTGTACCGTTTTCTGAATCTCTCTAAGATCTGTTGAGAGCTTAGAGGAATCGGGTATTATTTCCAGAAACTTATTGTTCTGAATCATAAATTTACCTGATATTTTACCTGAGGGGTTGTATGCTTCCCTGCCGGCTTCTGAGATCTAACAATAGTTAGATTCACTTGTTTATATTCCAAAATATTGGAATATTCTTTGTAAATTATTTTTCTCGAACCAAAGTTCGGATTCATAATTTTTTTCGAAATTCTCCTTCTCATACAATTAGTTACTAGTAATAATAAATTTTGTGTTTGAAATAACCATTCGCTCTGATACCATTTGGAAAGCGTGAATGATCAATTAAAATCAAAATAGAAATAAGGGTATTTTTGTTCATTTTAAAGTATTAGGGAGTTAAAAGAGAGTTTTGGAGGTGTAGGGAGTTAAGGGCAAGTTGAGTTTGGGTTTAGGGATTTATAAGCAATTTACCCTATATTGAAAATATGAGTTATTATTCAAAATTAAAATTTGAAAAAGGTTATTCCCCAAATTTCCCGTATTGGCGTAGAAAATGAGAGACACCACAATTTTTATTATTATTATTATTATTGTTGTTGTTGTTGTTGTTGTTCTTATTATTATTATTATTAATATTTTAGAGTACGTTTGTTGTGAGTCGGTCTCACGAATCTTTATCTGTGAGGCGGGTCAACCCTATCGATATTCACAACAAAAAATATATTACTCTTAGCATAAAAAGTAATATTTTTTCATGGATGACCCAAATAAGAGATCCGTCTCACAAAATACGATCCGTGAGACTGTCTCACACAAGTTTTTTTCAATTATTTTAACAAAAATTTTAACAAAACATTGTTTTTTAATATATTTCATTAACAATCAAATGGAATCTTGCGACGTCTTTTGTTTTGGTGACAGTCTTTTGTGTATATCTTTATGTGATATTGGACCTAACCCTTTATATTTAATTATTTTTAAAGTTTTTTATTTTTGAAATACCATTTCATAAACTAATTCCTCAAATCTTTAGCAACACGTAGAGAAAACCATTGAGAAAAAATACCTATCCATCCAAACAAAACTAGACAAAGTAGACAGCTACACAGAGCCAATCTATGTGCTACCACATTGGCCATACGCCGCACATGATTTAAGGAAATGAAGCTGGGATTATCCAATAAAGCTCGAACCTCGTTAATTAAAGCTCCAACCGGACTAAGATCCACTACATTATTGGTTACTGCTTGAACCGCCGGTAGTGAATATGAAAATATGCAAACATTTGTAATCCGATGAGATAAACAAAAATTCATACCCACCCTAATAGCAGCCATTTTATCAACCCCGGACTACGGATTAAACAAGCATGTGCTCCTAAAACTATTCCTTGTGAATCATGCAAACAACCCCTACACTAACATATGGTTTCGTCGCTCATCTATACCAGCATCCACATCCAAAATTACTTGAGGATCTGCAGGTGGTTTCCAAAACAATTCTGTTGAAGGCTGGACTGAAGCTTTCCAGCAACTTCCCCTCAAAGAAGCTCTCCGATACATTTCCAGAAATGAAAAAACACAATCGACGTTTAGTTCAAGAGTCTATTGAGTATTATCTGTGTTAATTTACAGTATTCAAACCATATCGCCCGCGCCATCAAAGCAAATAACTCCATCTCTTCTTTTGTGTTCCCCTTCGATATGGATAGACCACATTCCACAAATGAAGCCCCCTTACAACGTTTCAAACACTTCATATGAGGCAATGTTAGTAGTTGCATGATAGATTCTGACAAAATTTTTGAATTAAAAATGATTTAGATTCATTATCATTCATTCAAAACATGGTCTACAAATAAAATTTTTGACCCAAAATTACAAGTCATAAAGTCATTCATCCCGAATCATATTCATAAACATGTGTTAACTAGAAGTTAGCCAGAGGATAATAGGTTTAGACTCCCTAGAAGTTTTGCTACTAGTGCCAACTTTGTCAATACAGTAATTACAATGCCATTCATAACCAGGAAGGGACTGCAAACCCAAACCAGCTGCAAGTGTATGAGGAACAAAAGTCAGATTTAATGAAAAACATAGAAGTTAACTGATGTAGGATGGGCGATATGTGCCATCGGCGTTGTTTAACAATTTAAAATCGTATAACAATAAGCCACGTAGTATATCAAATAACCAAAAGCAAGTCTATTACATAAATCAACAATCGTCTTTACATTGCGATTAAAACAAAATGCGGAACCGTAAAACTCGATAATTTAACTAAAAGACAGAATGACAAGACTGGTCTTGAATTGGATTAGCTTCATCACCATCCCCAAAAATATTCTTGTTCTTTGTCTTCGATTTGTTCCTCGTTCTTATCTTGAGTGGGAATATAAGGGGTGAGTATTTTGGGAAATACTCTGTAAACGAGGGTCGATCGTGCATAACAAATATCAAAGTTATAATTATACAGATACATTATCATAATTTCAATAATAAGCATGTTGAATCGAATCCAAATACAAACATAGCACTGAAAATCATCTCATTTTCATGGTTTACTGATCATTCTCCTATATGTTACTCCTCTAAAGAGCGAGGCCAAATGAACGTGTATTATATCCCATCGCATCAGGGGTCTAAACATATCAATATCGAAATTTCCTTGCCATTTCTAATTCGAATCATTACTCAAATATTATAGCTAATATCCAACAACCAATTGTTCAAGGACATTCATAACAAATATGAATGAATATAGCATGACGACCGAATTTCAAGAAACATACATAATGTATTTTTAAGCAAATGTGTACATACTTACGAAGAACAAGTATGTTGGTATATATGTCGAGTAGAACACTTATGAAATGCAAGCACGTAAGAGTATAGCAAAAACCCACTTACCTCTTAGTAAATCTTGGGAGAAAAATGCTGCTTGTTTGGGGAACTTAACCTAGCTGCTGAAGGCTTTGCAAATGCAAGAGAATGAGCTGCTGCAAGGTTTCGAAAATAGCTGTTGAAGGTGTGATTTCTCTTGACCTTTGGTCACTATTTATAGGTGAAAAGATCAGCTGAAAAGGTAGTTTTTACCACTCATTCATGGCTCTTAATGACCCTTAAATTGGCTATTCATATTCAGCTTTGAATTCTTGGCTTGAATGAGAATTAATTCATGGCTTGAATGGGATTTAAAGGCTTGGTTGAATCTGCATTTCATGACTTTGTGTGGTTAATTTCAGGTCTTTACATCCTACCCACCTTATGAGAAGTTTCGTCCTCGAAACTTGGTTATACCCGATCTTCAAAGAGATAAGGGTATTGTTCTCGTATCTTTTCTTCCAACTCCCAAGTAGCTTATTTTTCTGTGTTATTAGACCATTATATTTTGGCATATGGAATAGTTCATGGCCTCAGTACTTGGTTTTTTTATCCACAATTCGAATTGGAATCTCTTCATACTTCAGTTCTTCATTTAGATTGCCCTCAACCCGGAGTGGTCCAGCCTCAAGAATATGATTTGGATCTGGAACATATCTTCTTAGTTGCGAAACGTGGAATACATTGTAAATTCTTGACATATCGGGTGGAAGTGCTAATCCGTAAGCAAGTTTTCTCATTTTCTCTAGGATTTCGAAAGGTCCAACATATCTGGGATTCAGTTTTCTAGCCTCATTAAATCGGATACCCCTTTCATGGGTGACATTTTCACATATGCTTTTTCGCCCACTTCGAATTCCACGGGTCTTTTTTTCAGGTCAGCCCAGCTTTTCTGTCGGTCCTGTGCAGTTTTTAGTCTATCTTTGATCATAGCAACTTTGTTTACTGTTTTTTGGATCAGTTTGGGTCCAACGACGGCTTTTTCTCCTACTTCATCCCAATATAGTGATGATCGACACTTTCATCCATACAGAGCTTCGTACGGTGTCATTCCTATACTGTTGTGATAACTATTATTGTATGTGAACTCGATTAAGGGCAGATGTCCACTCCAATTACCACTGAAGTCTAGAACAAATGCTCTCAGCATGTCCTCAAGAGTTTGTATTGTCCTCTCAGCTGGGCCATCAGTTTGAGGGTGATATGTCGTACTAAGAGTAACTTTAGTCCTCATAGCTTGTTGAAAGCTCTTCCAAAAACGAGATGCAAACCTAGGATCTCTGTCTAACAGTATGCTAGCAGGAACTCCATGTACTCGTACAATATCATTCATGTATAAGGTAGCCAGTTTATCCATATTATAGTTCATGCGGACAGGTAAGAAGTGCGTAGACTTCATGAGTCTGTCTACAATTACCGATATTTCATCATGAACTTGTCTCAACTTTGGTAAATCGACTACAAAATCCATGGAAAGATGTTCTCATTTCCATTCCGGTATTTCTAATGGTTGAAGAAGTCCACCAGGTCTGTGGTGTTTTGCTTTGACTTGTTGGCACATGTGACACTTAAAGACGAACATTGCAATGTCTTTCTTCATTCCAATCCATCAGAAGCTTTTCTTCAAATCTCTGTACATTTTGGTACTGCCAAGATGGACTGAAAATTTTGAATTGTGTGCTTCAGACATGACTTCCTATCGAAGAATTTCAATATCAGGTACACACAATCATCCTTTCATCCACACAACTCCCTTGCCATCTGTCTAGAAATCCGACGATTTTCCTTCTTCAGCTTGTTGTTTCAGTTTCACTAAAGTGGGGTCTCGATCATGACTTATCTTGATCATTTTTCGGAGGCATGATTGCGCTGAAAGTGACGCTATGATTACTTTTCTCATATTCTTCCGAATCAAAGTGTCAGCTACCTTGTTTGCCTTGCCCGGATGATAGCTTATCGTCAAGTCGTAATCTTTCAAGAGTTCAATCCATCGTCTCTGCGGCATAATTAGTTCTTTTTGAGGGAAAAAATATTTGAGGCTTTGATGATCAGTGAAAATCTCACACTTAGCTCCATAAAGATAATGTCTCCAAATTTTTAGTGCGAACACCACTGCAGCTAGTTTGAGGTCATGCTTCAAATAGTTTTGCTCAAATGGTTTCAGTTGTCTTGAAGCGTAGGCAATTACTCTTCATCTTGCATAAGCACACATCCTAAACCTCCTTTTGATGCATCGCTGTTGATGGTGAAATCTTTTCCTTCAATTGAAATACCTGTAACGACTACTCGTTTTAAAAGTGTGGAATTTTTTTTTTAAAAAAAGATCTCAATTTGAAAATAACCATTTAAATAAATTGTATGCATGCAATCTTACTAAAAAACTTCATTTAAAAATTATCATAAGCAATTACCAAATAAAAATATAACGGAGTAAAGACGAGTAAAATTCTCTCATCAACTGTGAAATAAAACAGAGCATAAAATCATCGTATCCTCTCCAAAACATAAAATCATAATGTGCAGAAAAATCATAGGTCCTCGGGTCGTGTTGCCCACCAGGCCTGCTGAGTCAGAGTCCAACACTTCCAGTCTCCTCGACATCGAACTCACCTGCATCACACATGCCTAGAGAGTCTAAAGACTCAACACACATGTATCATAAATAACAAATACCTATACGTAGCACACATCAGTGAAAAATATTATAATCAACATATCTTTCACGAACTTTAAAAGATGTAAACGTGCCATATGCAATCGTGACGTGTCAAAACAGCTCATCGTTAATTATCATTCATCCTTTATCATTCATCATTCAGTTCATTAGAGGTGACTATCGTACATCATCATTTACGATGGATCCATCATGCATAAAATCGCGGAACCTGGTGGCTGTCGGACATCAGTGACATGATTAACCATCCACTGTGCCTAGGCCTCATCATCATCATCATTTACATATATATCTTAAACATTTACATCTAATTCGATAGTCACAACTAATTCCCATCACTCAAAACATCATCATTTACATCATTTATAAAAATCATGCACAAATGCAATTTTCTTTAAATTCAAGCAAGCAACGTATATTCTCATAAAATCTTAAAAATCGTGAATCATGATGCATGAACATTTAATATATCATAGATTTGTGCTCAGGGCGCTGCCAGGACAAAAATTTCACCCCGGCTGCAAAATGACCATTTTGTCCTTGGAAACCCAAAAATTATCGTTTCACCCCTAGATCTTTAAAATTGCCCCAAGGTTACCAAACTCCTTAAAATATTCCAAAACATTTTTAAAAGCATTCCTAGACGTAAACTCGAGCCCAATCCATAACTTAACCGATTCGTTTTAAAACTTGGACCGGGATCCCGGTTTTAACCCGAATCGACTCGAAACTTAACCGATTTTTTTAGCGACTTTACCATATCTTAATAACACTAAAATGCTCCTACAACAATGGCACCAGACACCTAAAATTACGGATGCTAATTCCAGGAACCAACAAAACTCTCGGCCACTTCAAAATCAACACCTCGTGCGCTCCTTTTCCCTAAACTCACGCCATCCGCTTAACCTCGACGCACCATCCCTTAACGAGCATTCCAAGGATCTAGAATAGGCCCTAAAGAACCTGCCTTAACCACTCAACCAGTCCCATGCAGCCTACACAAATCGCACAGCCCCTGGCCCCCTTACGCGACACACTCGAACGCTACCCACTGCCCAACGTTCAAGCGACTTTCCTCCTTGTCCCAGCTATGTTCGAATCTCCCTTGACCATGGTTCAGACCCCTTCCGATCTGTTCCAGGTCTTAGGATACCCTTGCACAGCCGAGACTTCCCCAAACCTCCGATCTGGTCCACAACATGTTGCGGCCGAAGTTGAGCCCCGATTTCAGACAGCCCTTGCGCTCATGCTCGACCCTACCACCTAGTCCCATAAATCGTGCTGTGATACAAATTCCTAGCATCAGCAACCCCACGCCCCTTGCACAAAAATTTAAGAAAAAAAAACGTGAACACAATCAGAAGATGCAAGAAATACATGGAGTCCGAAAATATTTCATGGAAGGATTAGATCGAAGATTTTCGCACATGAAACCAAACAACAACATATAAACGTGTATGATGCAAGGAAAGATGATACAAAGGATGCCTTTGATGTATTTGCGCGAGAGGATCGAAGATCGGACGACGAAAGAATAATCCTTGCAAGAAATGCCAAAGCCGAGGGACCCTTCAACTGTAGGGGTTTGGAAATCGAGAGAAGATTTTGAATGGGGGAGTTTTGGGCAGTGGGGAGGGATTAAAATAGGTTTAGGGTGAATTAGTTGATATTTAAATAGTTAACAAATACCTTAATGGGCCCTAACTTGCAAATTAAAATTTTAAAAGGGTTTCATGCCCAATAAGCTTAAAAGTAGGCACAATAAATTTAAACACACTCCGGAAAAATATTCGTGTTGGTAAGTTCTTGAAAATAGTAGCCTTACCCTCAAAACGTCACTCGATTCGATAAAATCTACGTACCGCTAAAAATAAAATAATGTGAATAAAAATACCCAATAAAATCTTATTCTTGAAAAATACACTTTAAAACACCTTATATTAATTAATAAAAATTAATCATTTAATTAAAATAATTTTCCTAAAAATTCTCCGGTCTCCGTTCCTCGTTCGAGCATGAAATTTGCGGAAAAATTTGTGGAAAAATTTCATACTCAAAATTTGCGGAAAAATTAAAAATTTTCTTAATTGTAAACATTCATACGGTCGTCACTCAACATTCATAAAATAATCTCACAATCATCCGTCACCAATAAAATTTTGGTAAAAGAACTGTTTCAAAATATTTCGCATCCAGATGCTTAAAAACTTAGAGTATTTTTTTTTAAACTTTGCATAAAACGTAAACTTTGCGGTCCTCGGGTCTAGCCTGCCACTCAGCCCAAGCCTGCCCCTTGGTCATCACCTCCTGTCTCCTCCACATAGTCACCTGCATCGATCAAGTCTAGTGAGTCTAAAGACTCAACACGTATAAACTGGGATAACGAGTACTACATAATAAAATCGCATGCAACTTAAAAATAGGACATACATAACTTGAAACTTGAGCTTGCATAATAAACTTAAACATACGTACGTACATAGCTAGACGTGCCATCAACATAAACTTTCATAAACATACTGCATACTTGAACATACATAACTTCATCATTTTGCATAGAGGATGTTTCAAAGAAAGTGAACCGTAACATAAATGAGCCTGATCAGACTATACCACAGTACTGGGCTGACAGGGACGTATCCACTGCCGCATACATAAGATCCCCGTTCATAATTTAACGGGCTGGTTGGTCCCCGTTCATAATTTAACGCTTTCCAACCACGATCTAACCCGTTCATAATTTAACGGGCGGATTGGTCCCCGTTCATAATTTAACGCTTTCCAATCCTAACATAATTTGGACACAAGACATTTAGCATACCTTAAAACTTAAAATATTTTCTTGCACGTCATACATACTTACTTGGCGTTGAGGGATTCGTTGGACTTCGACTGGGGTCGTCGCTGCACATACTAACATGAATTTGCATACTTAACTTGCATAACTTAACGTAGAAATCATACTTACTCTCAAGTTCAATCGATACTTAGGACATTCTAACATTTCCCCATAACACGACCCTGGATAATCCTTGCACTAAACCACAACATCAAACCTCAAACGTGTTATAATATTTTTCCCAAAATGTGAAGGACACGGACCCCGTGCCTACATCCGTGTAGGGGTCCGTGTAGACTCGGGTAAAAGGGTTCGGAAAGGAGGGTGGACACGGACCCCGTGCCAGGGTCCGGGTGGAGGTCCGTGTAGACTCTGGAAAAAGGCTCCGAAAAGAAGCAAAGGCACGGACCCCGTGTCAGGGTCCGGGTGGAGGTCCGTGTAGACTCTGTAATGGCGCACCAAGAGAAAAGCAAAGACACGGACCCCGTGCCAGAGTCCGTGCTCGGGTCCGTGCACCTGCGGGACAACGAAGCTATGAAAATTCTGTACATGCTTTGATCAACTTTCTAGACTCGGTTGCACGGACTATGAAACGACACCCCGAGACCCATCCTATCATGCCCTAACATCAAACCATAAACGTACAACCACCCAAGGCAACGATGTTCCCCTACGACACATCTAATTCAAAACATAGCAATTGACACCACTTCGTTACCTACGACTTCTAGTGCGTGTGATTGCCTATCGACACTAGGCGACGCATCAATTGACATCCTATCATCATAATAATCAAACCTAGACGCAGCAACGATCACCCGTCGATCCCCAACGCATCCTGCAACAAAGAAACTTCAAGAACACAATTTTTCGTCAAAGTCGCAGTTTGCGCAGTCCCACGAAAAACGCCATAACTCACTCAATTTTCATCCAAAAATCTCTAATTTTATATCAAATCGAAGGCATCGAAAAGTTCTACAATTTTGTAGTTTAAAGTTTTCTCAAACTCCCAGTAGAAAAATCGCAGTTTTGATACGAACAGAAAACTCGAAAATCTCAGATCTGAAAAGTGTTTCAAAAGTGATCCCAACGTAGTTGCTCAAACTTTTACGCATCATACACATGATTTTTCGCAAAAATAACAACGCACGCATAATATGACATGATCGATGCATCAAGAACAGAATATACGTGCCTTTTGAATCTTAAACGTTACCGAACAACGTCACCGAAGCGAGAAAGGAGCGAAGGGTGATCCGGGACGAACGAGGCACCGATTTCTTGCGATAAACTGAACGAAATCTTGCTGGGAAATACAGGGAAGGGGGCGGCTGCTATGCTAGTGAAGAACCCTAGCTTTCTTTCTCTCCAAATAATAAAAACTAGAATGAAACTTGTGTGTGTGTGTGTTTAGGCGTGTATTACTGTGTGTAAAAGTGTGTTTGTGTGTGTGTGGCGTGTGTTTTAATTAAATTAAAAGACTAAATTTTTGCTTAATTAAAATAATTATCTACTAAATAAACACTAACTCTCCTCTACCTTTTTAAATAAAACTCTTTAGTTAAAATATAACACACACCATACTAGACTTTAAAAGTTCTAAAATCATAAACTCGCAAAAATAATTAATTTAGGATTCAAACTACTAACATCTCATAAAAATACTAATTTAAAATAAACTTCTCAATTAAAACCACACACACAAAATACTAAATTTTAAAAGTTTTAAACTCTTAAAATTTCTAAATAAATACTTTAAGCTTAGAATACTAAAACTTAAAAATTTAATTAAAATACCCCCAAACTCAACTTAAAATTAAGTACCATATTTTAAATTGCCAAAATCGTCACCGGGTCTTTTTTCCTCAATCCCGCTTCGAATAAACGCCTGAAACACGAAACTCGAAAGACATCTTAACGTGCATCACGCAACATAATTAATTTAAAGATAATGCATTTAAATAAATCATGCATGGCTAAAACTCCTTTAAAATTAATTAAATGCTTTAATAATTTTAAAAAAAATGCAAGGGTTTTACGTGTACGAAATTGGGCTCTACAGTTCCTCCCCCACTTATATAAATTTCGTCCTCGAAATTAAGTCTTACCGAACAATTCCGGGTAGCGAAGTCTCATATCTGCCTCTGACTCCCAAGTGGCCTCTTCCACTGATTGATTCAGCCACTGAACTTTGACTAGCTTAGTCACTTTGTTCCGGAGTCTGCGCTCCTGTCTGTCGAGGATTTGAGTCGGTCTTTCCTCATAAGACAAATCTGGAGGAAGCTGCAAAGGCTCATAACTCAGAATGTGCGAAGGATTAGCCAAATATTTCCTTAGCATCGAGACATGGAACACATTGTGTACCCCGGCCAGATTCGACGGAAGGGCTACACGATAGGCTAGTGTCCCAACTCTGTCAAGAATCTCAAACGGCCCAATGAACCTCGGACTCAGTTTACCTCTTTTTCCGAACCTCATAACACCTTTCATAGGTGCTATTTTGACGAATACGTGATCACCAACGGCAAATTCGAGGTCTCTCCTCCTCTTATCGGCATAACTCTTTTGACGACTTTGGGCAGTCTTCATTCTCTCACGAATCTTGACCACCACGTCTGCAGTCTGTTGAACTATCTCTGGACCTAGATCTGATCTCTCACCCACTTCATCCCAATGAACTGGTGATCTGCACTTCCGACCATACAACGCCTCATAGGGAGCCATACCAATAGATGCTTGGAAACTGTTGTTGTATGTGAACTCCACTAGAGGTAGTCTAGACTCCCATGTTCCCTTAAAATCAATCATGCAAGCTCTTAGCAAGTCTTCTAAAATCTGTATCACTCACTCAGACTGGCCATCTGTCTGCGGGTGAAAAGCTGTACTAAAAAGCAACTTCGTCCCCATAACTGCATGTAAGCTCTTCCAGAAGGACGATGTAAACCTCGGGTCCCTGTCGGACACAATAGAGACTGGGAAACAATGCAACCGGACTATCTCCCGAATATAAAGCTCCGCATACTGCGTCATGGAGAAAGTCGTCTTCACTGGCAGAAAATGCGCTGACTTAGTGAGTCTGTCTACTATAACCCAAATGGAGTTCGATCCTCTGACTGATCTCGGTAATCCAACCACAAAATCCATAGTAATGTTCTCCCACTTCCACTCGGGAATGGGAAGTGGCTTAACCAATCCTGCTGGCCTCTGATGTTCAGCTTTTACTTGCTGGCAAGTGAGACATTCTGATACGAATCTACGGATGTCTCGCTTCATCCCTGGCCACCAATACAATATCTGGAGGTCCTTATACATCTTGGTACCTCCCGGATGGATAGAATACGGAGATGCGTGTGCCCCTGTCAAGATATCCTGTCTGATCGATTCACCACTAAGCACCCACATTCTACCTCTGTAACTCACAATGCCGTATGTCACTGTGTAAAGAACATTGCCCTTGGCTTCATCTTTCAGTCTCCATTTCTGTAACTGTTCATCTGAAGACTGTCCTGCTCGGATGCGGTCTAGCAAATCAGATTTGACTATCAGATTAGACAGTCTAGGGGCTCTGCCCTCAGGATAAATCTCTAGACCAAATCTCTGAATCTCTGACTGAAGTGGTCTCTGAGCCGTCAACTGAGCAACGACTGCCACTTTTCTGCTCAAAGCGTCTGCGACAACATTAGCCTTTCCCGGATGGTAGCTAATTTCGCAGTCGTAATCTTTCACAAGTTCTAACCACCGTCTTTGTCTCATATTCAGCTCTTTCTGCGTGAAGAAGTATTTGAGACTTTTGTGATCGGTGAAAATCTGACACTTCTCGCCGTATAAGTAATGTCTCCAAATCTTCAATGCAAAGACAACGACGGCTAACTCAAGGTCATGCGTCGGGTAATTCTTCTCGTGCACCTTCAACTGCCTGGAAGCATAAGCTATGACCCGACCCTGCTGCATCAATACTGCGCCCAACCCGAGCTTAGATGCATCGGTGTAGAGCACAAATTCACCTTGCCCTGTTGGCATGGCTAGCACTGGCGCCGAAGTAAGAGCTTGCTTCAAAGTATCAAAGCTCTTCTGACATTCCTCACTCCACACAAACTTAGCATTCTTCTTGGTTAGTGAAGTGAGTGGCACTGCTATGGACGAAAATCCCTTAATAAACTTACGGTATTAGCCTGCTAAACCCAAAAAGCTGCGGATCTCTGATGCATTCTTTGGCTCTACCCATTCCTTAACGGCTGCTACCTTGGCTGGATCCACTTCAATCCCGCTGCTAGACACTATATGCCCCAAGAATGCTACTTTCTGCAACCAAAATTCGCACTTACTGAATTTCGCAAATAACTTGCGACTTTGCAAAACCTGTAAAACTGTCCTCAAATGTTGGTCATGCTCCTCATGGCTCTTCGAGTATATAAGGATGTCGTCAATGAACACGATGACGAACTGATCAAGGTAGGGCTGAAATACTCGATTCATGAGGTCCATGAAAATTGCTGGAGCATTCGTCAATCCAAATGGCATTACTAAGAACTCGTAGTGCCCATATCTGGTTCTGAAGGCCGTTTTTTAAACGTCTGCGTCCTTCACTTTCAGCTGGTGATACCCTGATCGAAGATCTATCTTAGAGAACACTGCAGCTCCCTGCAATTGATCAAACAAGTCTTCGATTCTAGGAAGTGGGTATTTATTCTTGATCGTTACCTTGTTCAGCTCATGGTAATCGATGCACAGTCTCATGCTCCCGTCCTTCTTCTTCACGAAAAGCACTGGTGCGCCCCATGGTGAGAAACTAGGGCGAATGAATTCCTTGTCCAAGAGCTCCTGAATCTGCTGCTTGAGCTCTAACATCTCGGCTGGAGCTAGTCGGTACGGTGCCTTAGAGATTGGCACTGTACCTGGCATGAGATCAATGGAAAACTCCACCTCCCTATCGGGGGGAAGACCTGTGACGTCATCAGGAAAGACGTCTGAGAAATCTCTGACTACTGGCACTTCTGATATCGAAGGAGTGGGCACGTCAGGCGCTGTAACACTGGCCAAGAAAGCCTGACACCCCTTGGAAATAAGTCTCCTCGCCTGCATGCACGAAATCATGCGGGGAAAACTCCTCCATCTAGCTGGCTCGAAGAGAAACTGCTCAATGCCCAATGGTCTGACTAACACTGATCTCTTCTGGAAGTCGATAAGAACTCTGTTCTTAGTCAGCCAGTCCATTCCCAATATGATGTCGAATTCTGGCATCGACAATAGGATTAAATTTGCGTATACTAGGTGGCCATGCAGTTCTAGATCAATATCTCTGATCACACTGGTAGCCAACAGCTCTTCCCCTGACGGGACTGTCACTGAAAAGTTCACGTCTAGGCCTATGGACTTGAGGTCCAAATGATTAGCAAACTTCTCCGATATGAAGGAGTGAGTGGCTCCTGAGTCTATCAGTGCAGTTGTGGATGATCTCTTAATGAAAATGTTTCCTGAGATGCGTTAGCACAACAAACTAGCTTATATCCCAATTATTCTACGATAACCTCAAGCAACAAAATACACCTAATATTCCAACTAAAACACTAGTAATCTCAATTAAAGTTAAACAGGTAATGCAAGGAATTTAATACTGAGCTTAGATAGGAAAGGTTACCGGTCAGTAGAGTAGTGTCTGGGTTCGCCTCCTGAGCATGCATGGCGAATACCCTGCCCTGGGTTGGTTGCTTCCACTGTGAGCACCCTTTAAGCATGTGGTCCGTAGCTCCACATTTAAAACACTTGCCTGACCCATATAGGCACTGTCCCGGATGCTGGCGGTTGCATTTTGGACACACGGGAAAAACAACTGGTCTTTGTGGCGCCCCTTGCGGCTGAATGGGACCCTTGCCCTTAGGTGGTCCCTGATACGGTTTCTTCCCAGGTGGCCCCTGATACTGCTTCTTAAACTGGGGTCGTTGATTCTGCTGCTGCTGGTGTGGCTGTGGTGGAGCCTGATAGGGCCTCTTGCCCTGCCTATCCGCCTCAATATCTCGCTGGTCTTGCTCTGCCGCCAGAGCTCTGGAAACGGCAACTGCATAAGTAGTAGGGCCAGCTACCCTCACATCACGGCGCAAGACGGGCCGCAAACCATTCAGAAAATGCCTCAGTTTTGCTTGGGCATCATTCGCAATAAGGGATACGAAGTGACATCCCCTCTCAAACTTCCTAACAAATTCTGCCACGCTACTGTCCCCCTGTCGCAGCGTCATAAACTCGTTGGTGAGTCTAGTTCGTACTTCCTCAGTGAAGTACTTGGAGTAGAAAACCTCCTTAAAACCATTCCAAGGCAGCACCCGTAAACTGACTGCCACTGACACACTCTCCCACCATAGCCTAGCGTCTCCAGTCAAGAAGAAAGTGGCACAACGGACTCTGTCAGCATCCGTCAGTTCCATAAAGTTGAAAATTACTTCGATGGACTTGATCCATCCCTCGGCCATCATCGGGTCAGTGGTACCCGAAAACTCCTTTGGACTCATCCTCCGGAACCTCTCATATACTGCCTCTGGTTGGGGCCTTGCCCCTGCACCTACTGATGCAACCTGGTTCCCCGCAAACTGTGCGAAGAACTGCGTCATACCCGCAAGCATCTGTGCCTGCATATCTGGTGGTGGAGGTGGTGGAGGATTGGCCCTCTCCTCATCTCGATGTTCCCTGTCCTCTACTCGGTGCTCTCTGTTCTCATCCCTTGTTTCCCGGTCAACCAAACGTCTAGGAGGCATACTGTTCCAATAATTCACCCAATACGTAAACCCAATATGCATGAACATATATCAATATTTTATGATGCACGCAGATCAAACTTAAAACATGCAGATACTGAAATCATAACTTGATGCTTACTACATAATGCAAAACTTTAAACTTACAGACTTGAGGTGTGACTTCGTGAGCTTCTTGCGACGGGCAGTAGGCATAACCCTTTACAAGAACACCGCTCTGATACCAACTGTAACGAACCGTACATTTCATACTCAAAATTTGCGGAAAAATTAAAAATTTTCTTAATTGTAAACATTCATACGGTCGTCACTCAACATTCATAAAATAATCTCACAATCATTCGTCACCAATAAAATTTTGTTAAAAGAACTGTTTCAAAATATTTCGCATCCAGATGCTTAAAAACTTAGAGTATTTTTTTTTAAACTTTGCATAAAACGTAAACTTTGCGGTCCTCGGGTCTAGCCTGCCACTCAGCCCAAGCCTGCCCCTTGGTCATCACCTCCTGTCTCCTCCACATAGTCACCTGCATCGATCAAGTCTAGTGAGTCTAAAGACTCAACACGTATAAACTGGGATAACGAGTACTACATAATAAAATCGCATGCAACTTAAAAATAGGACATACATAACTTGAAACTTGAGCTTGTATAATAAACTTAAACATACGTACGTACATAGCTAGACGTGCCATCAACATAAACTTTCATAAACATACTGCATACTTGAACATACATAACTTCATCATTTTGCATAGAGGATGTTTTAAAGCAAGTGACCCGTAACATAAATGAGCCTGATCAGACTATAGCACAGTACTGGGCTGACAGGGACGTATCCACTGCCGCATACATAAGATCCCCGTTCATAATTTAACGGGCTGGTTGGTCCCCGTTCATAATTTAACGCTTTCCAACCACGATCTAACCCGTTCATAATTTAACGGGCGGATTGGTCCCCGTTCATAATTTAATGCTTTCCAATCCTAACATAAATTGGTCACAAGACATTTAGCATACCTCAAAACTTAAAATATTTTCTTGCACGTCATACATACTTACTTGGCGTTGAGGGATTCGTTGGACTTCGACTGGGGTCGTCGCTGCACATACTAACATGAATTTGCATACTTAACTTGCATAACTTAACGTAGAAATCATACTTACTCTCAAGTTCAATCGATACTTAGGACATTCTAACATTTCCCCATAACACGACCCTGGATAATCCTTGCACTAAACCACAACATCAAACCTCAAACGTGTTATAATATTTTTCCCAAAATGTGAAGGACACGGACCCCGTGCCTACATCCGTGTAGGGGTCCGTGTAGACTCGGGTAAAAGGGTTCGGAAAGGAGGGTGGACACGGACCCCGTGCCAGGGTCCGGGTGGAGGTCCGTGTAGACTCTGGAAAAAGGCTCCGAAAAGAAGCAAAGGCACGGACCCCGTGTCAGGGTCCGGGTGGAGGTCCGTGTAGACTCTGTAATGGCGCACCAAGAGAAAAGCAAAGACACGGACCCCGTGCCAGAGTCCGTGCTCGGGTCCGTGCACCTGCGGGAAAACGAAGCTATGAAAATTCTGTACATGCTTTGATCAACTTTCTAGACTCGGTTGCACGGACTATGAAACGACACCCCGAGACCCATCCTATCATGCCCTAACATCAAACCATAAACGTACAACCACCCAAGGCAACGATGTTCCCCTACGACACATCCAATTCAAAACATAGCAATTGACACCACTTCGTTACCTACGACTTCTAGTGCGTGTGATTGCCTATCGACACTAGGCGACGCATCAATTGACATCCTATCATCATAATAATCAAACCTAGACGCAGCAACGATCACCCGTCGATCCCCAACGCAGCCTGCAACAAAGAAACTTCAAGAACACAATTTTTCGTCAAAGTCGCAGTTTGCGCAGTCCCACAAAAAACGCCATAACTCACTCAATTTTCATCCAAAAATCTCTAATTTTATATCAAATTGAAGGCATCGAAAAGTTCTACAATTTTGTAGTTTAAAGTTTTCTCAAACTCCCAGTAGAAAAATCGCAGTTTTGATACGAACAGAAAACTCGAAAATCTCAGATCTGAAAAGTGTTTCAAAAGTGATCCCAACGTAGTTGCTCAAACTTTTACGCATCATACACATGATTTTTCGCAAAAATAACAACGCACGCATAATATGACATGATCGATGCATCAAGAACAGAATATACGTGCCTTTTGAATCTTAAACGTTACCGAACAACATCACCGAAGCGAGAAAGGAGCGAAGGATGATCCGGGACGAACGAGGCACCGATTTCTTGCGATAAACTGAACGAAATCTTGCTGGGAAATACAGGGAAGGGGGCGGCTGCTATGCTAGTGAAGAACCCTAGCTTTCTTTCTCTCCAAATAATAAAAACTAGAATGAAACTTGTGTGTGTGTGTTTAGGCGTGTATTACTGTGTGTAAAAATATGTTTGTGTGTGTAGCGTGTGTTTTAATTAAATTAAAAGACTAAATTTTTGCTAAATTAAAATAATTATCTACTAAAATAAACACTAACTCTCCTCTACCTTTTTAAATAAAACTCTTTAGTTAAAATATAACACACACCATACTAGACTTTAAAAGTTCTAAAATCATAAACTCGCAAAAATAATTAATTTGGATTCAAACTACTAACCTCTCATAAAAATACTAATTTAAAATAAACTTCTTAAATAAAACAACACACACAAAATACTAAATTTTAAAAGTTTTAAACTCTTAAAATTTCTAAATAAATACTTTAGGCTTAGAATACTAAAACTTAAAAATTTAATTAAAATACCCCCAAACTCAACTTAAAATAAAGTACCACGTTTTAAATTGCCAAAATCGTCACCGGGTCTTTTCCTCAATCCCGCTTCGAATAAACGCCTGAAACACGAAACTCGAAAGACATCTTAACGTGCATCACACAACATAATTAATTTAAAGATAATGCATTTAAATAAATCATGCATGGCTAAAACTCCTTTAAAATTAATTAAATGCTTTAATAATTTTAAAAAAATGCAAGGGTTTTACGTGTACGAAATTGGGCTCTACATAGATTGCATGCATCAGGTTACGAGAATTAATTTCCTGGACCTTACAACTCTTCCCCTTAAATAAAATTTCGTCATCGAAATTTAGAACGTACCGAATAACTCCGGGTAGCGACTCCTCATCTTGGTCTCTGTCTCCCACGTGGCCTCCTCCTCGTAATGATTCAGCCACTTGACTTTGACCATCTGGATCACTTTATTTCGGAGCCTCTTCTCCTGCCTATCCAAAATCTGAGTAGGTCTTTCTTCGAATGATAGGTGCGGTTTCAGCTGAAGTGTCTCATAATTAAGCACATGTGAAGGATTCGACATGTACTTCCGCAGCATAGAGACGTGGAACACATTATGAACTCCCGACAGATTCGGCGTTAAAGCGACTCTGTATTCGAGTGTTCCAACTCTCTCTAGGATCTCGAATGGTCCGATGAATCTAGGGCTGAGCTTGCCCTTCTTTCCGAACCTCATCACACCCTTCATCAGTGCGACCTTCACGAACACATGATCCCCTACTGCAAACTCAAGATCTCTCCGCCTCTGATCAGCATAACTCTTCTGGCGGCTCTGTGCAGTCCTCATCCTGTCTCTAATCTTGGTCACTAAGTCTTCTGTCTGTTTGACAATATCCAGACCCAACTCTGCTCGCTCACCTAGCTCATTCCAATAAACTGACGATCTACACTTCCTCCCGTACAGTGCCTCGTATGGAGCAATACCAATCGATGCTTGATAACTGTTGTTGTACGTAACTCCACAAGAGGTAACTTCGACTCCCAGCTGCCCTGAAAGTCGATCATGCAATATCGGAGTAGGTCCTCCAGAATCTGAATCACTTTCTCTGACTGACCGTCTGTCTGAGGATGGAAAGCGGTACTGAACAGTAGCTTAGTACCCAAAGCCTGGTGAAGACTCTTCCAGAATGCATGCGTAAATCTCAGATCCCTCTCTGACCCGATGGACACTGGAATCCCATGCAGTCTGACTATATCTCTAATATACAGCTCTGCGTACTGAGTCATTGTGAATGTCTTCCTGATCGATAAGAAATGAGCTGACTTAGTGAGCCGATAAAAAATCACCCAGATGGAATTGAATCCTCCAGTAGTCCTCGGAAGCCCTGTCACGAAATCCACAGTAATATTCTCACATTTCCACTCAGGAATAGGGAGTGGTCTTAGCTTCCCTACAGGTCTATGTTTCTCTGCCTTAACCTGCTGACAAGTCAAGCACTTGGAGACGAATCGCAGAATATCTCTCTTCATGCCCGACCACCAGTAAAGAGTCTGTAAATCCTTATACATCTTTGTACTCCCTGGATGGATAGAGTACGGGGTGTTGTGGGCCTCGCTCAGGATTTCTGCTCGAAGGGAATCACTGTCAGGAACCCATAGGCGGTCCATATATCTGACTATGTCGTCCGCAACTGTGTACAGTCTCTGGCCTTTAGCCTCGTCCATCTGTCTCCCCTTCTGTAACCGCTCATCAGAAGTCTGCCCTACTCGGATTCTGTCTCTCAGAGTCGGCTGTACTGTCAGAGTAGCAAGATTCGAGGCCTCGTCCTGGCATAAACTGCAATCTCAAACCTCTGAATCTCAGTTTATAGCAGTCTCTGCACTGGCAAATAGGCAATCACTGCATGATTCCTGCTCGGAGCATCTGCAACTACATTAGCCTTACACGGATGATAGCTAATGTCACAATCATAATCCTTCACCAGCTCGAGCCATCTCCTCTGACGCATGTTCAGTTCCTTCTGTGTGAAAAAATACTTCAGGATCTTATGATCTGTGAAAATCATGCACTTCTCCCCATACAGATAGTGTCTCCAGATCTTCAGGGCAAATACCACTGCTGGTAACTCTAGGTCATGAGTAGGGTAATTCTTCTCATATACCTTCAGCTTTCCGGACGCATAGGCTATCACTCTGTCCTTCTGCATCAGAACTGCGTCCAACCCAAACTTAGATGCATCTGTATATACCACAAACTCTTCCTGCCCTGATGGCATATCTAGCACTGGTGCGGTAGTCAAGGCATGCTTCAATCTGTCAATGCTCTCCTGACACTCAGATCCCCAGATAAACTTGGTGTTCTTCTTCGTCAAGGCGGTCATAGGTACCGCAATAGAAGAGAGGCCATGGATAAACTTCCTGTAATAACCTGCCAATCCCAAGAAACTGCGGATCTCTGTCACGCTCTTCGGAACCGGCCAATCTCTAACTGCCTCTACCTTGCTGGGGTCGACCTCTATGCCATCCTGAGATACAATATGGTCTAAGAATGCCACCCTGTCAAGTCAGAACTCGCATTTGCTGAACTTGGCATACAGTCGTCTATCCTGTAGAGTCTGCAATAGTATCCTCAGATGCTACCTGTGATCCTCCCTGTTCTTCGAATAGTTCAGAATATCGTCAATGAAGACTATGACGAACTGATCTAAATATGGATGAAACACGCGATTCATGAGATCCATGAAGATCGTTGGCACGTTCGTCACACCAAAAGGCATCACCAAAAACTCATAATGCCCATAACGTGTCCAGAAGGCTGTCTTATCACATCTGTCTCCCTTACTTTCAGCTGATGATAACCGGATCAGAGGTCTATCTTGGAGAATACTGAGTCTCCCTGAAGCTGATCAAATAAGTCCTCGATCTTCGACAGCGGATACTTATTCTTGACTATGACCCTGTTCAGCTCTCTGTAGTCGATGCACAGTCGCATGCTGCCATCCTTCTTCTTAACAAAGAGCACTGGAGCGTCCCAAGGAGAAAAACTAGGGCGAATGAAACCCTTATCCAGAAGATCCTGAATCTGATCCTTGAGCTCTTTCATCTCTACAGGCTCTAATCGGTAGGGTGCCTTAGATATCGGCACTGTCCCTGGCATGAGCTCAATAGAGAAGTCCACATCTCTGTCTGGTGGAATGCCTGAAACATCTTTAGGGAACACGCTGGAGAACTCGCTGACTTTAACTACATCTTCCAGCCTCAGACTGACTGGCTCTGTCACTGACACAATACTGGCTAAGAATTCCTGGCAGTCTCTCTTGATAAGCTTCCTCGCACACATGAATGAAATGACATGCGGGAACTGCTGATGTCTGGCTGCCTAAAAAACAAACGGCTTCCCACTGGGCGGTCTAACAGACACTGATCTCTGTCGAAAGTCTATGAATGCACCGTGAGAAGATAGCCAGTCCATGCGCAGTATGATATCGAACTCTAGCAGCGGTAGTACTATCAGATCTGCCTATACTACCTTCTGCTGCAATTTGAGATCCAATCCTCTCACAACTCGGGATGTGAACATCTGATCCCCAGATGGGATTGAAACTCTGAACCCTAAATCCATCGCTACTGGTATGATTCCTAGTCGCTCCATGAAAGATTCAGATACAAACGAATGCGTAGCCCCTGAATCTAGCAATGCATGTGTGGATACTTCTTCAATTTATATCCTCCCTGCGACAAAACATACCATCAAATCTGATAGAGTTGAACTTAAGGGATTTCTTATCAGCAAATAACCCAAAGTCATCGAACAATCACTAGATTAACCCAAATATCGATCCCCAAAAGTTCGAAATTCAACCTCAGATAAATCACAAATTGCACATTAACCCCTTAAATTTTTGAAAATTGCATTATGGTCTTTAAATTATCTGTTATTACAATTAGGTCCCTATAATTCCTCGGATCAAACAATTAAATTCTTGATCCCAACCAAGTAGAACATGCATCCTAAATCTTTCTAAGTTATAAGTCCCACAGTTAAACACTGTGGGCAAGGCTGCCTGTCATCTAGCTTAGGCACCCCTGGCGCCTGAGGAGGTCTCTGCTGCTGCTGTTGTGGCCTCCTAAACTACCCTTAGGGCTTCTGCTGCCCTGTCTTGGCGGCCCAGTAAACTGTTTCTTCTGCGGTTGGGAGATGGACTGAGCCTGATGCCGCTTCCGCTGCATCTCAAAATCTATGTCCCGTAGAGCCTGCTCCGCCTGAAAAGCACAGGCGGTGGCCTCATCATAACCTGCCGGCCTCATCAACATGATATCCCGACGGAGGGTGGGTCTCAATCCATCCAAAAATTGCCGCAGCTTCTGATCGGCATCCCTCGCTATCATGGGCACAAAGTGGCAGCCCTTGTCAAACTTGCGGATGAACTCCGCCACGGATGAATCACCTTGGCGGAGACTCATGAACTCTCTCGTCAGCCGACCCCTGACGTGCGATATTGCTTGTGGTCACTTTACTATCAGTATTAAATCCGGTCCCCAGTATTGGTCCGGTCACCAGATACCGGTTAGTTTAGTTGTTTCACCCAGTACTGTGGCAGTAGTCTGATCAGACGTAAATCCGATCCTCAGTATCGGTCCGGTCCCCAGTATCGGTCAGCTCAGTTCAGTTCAGTTCAGTTCAGGGACCACTTGCGTAGTCCATAATCTCACCAGAAAATTATTACAAGCTATTTCAGTACAGAGCTCCAAGGAGCAAACATTTTTACTATGATTTTTCAGCTCAGTATGCAAGTATTATAATTGCTCATGACAAGTTATTTTCACGCATGCATCATGACATGATATTTTAACCCATGCAAATTTTACTATAGTATTTACTTGTTATTTACGATATATGCATGTTGAGTCTTTAGACTCACTAGACTTGATTGTTGTAGGTACTGATGATGTCGGGATCGAGGGCGGGGACCAGTGAGCTAGCTTGGGGCGGCAGTAGTGGCACTCGAGGACCTCAGTTTCAGCACTCGCCATTTTATTTTTAATGCTCAAATATTTTATAGTTGTTGAATACTTTAACTTGTTATTTTGGCAAGTATTAATTTCTTCCGCTGCTATTTTGAACGTTAAACATTTTATCAGTTTTTGGTATGAATGAGGCACTCCATTTATTTTAAAAAGGAAAAATTTTAAATTTCCAGCAAATTTTCAAACATGAAATTTTTAGGCCGTTATATAACGTCTGCTGGAAAGTACTTCCCATAGAACATCTCTCTGAATCTGGCCCATTTGAGACTAGCCACATCCACTGCATGTGCGGCTCCCTCCCACCATAGGGACGCATCATCCCTCATCATATAAATGACGCACCTAGCCCAGTCGCCATCTCTCATCTGCATATAATAGAAGTGAAGCTCCAGCGATCTGATCCACCCCTCAGCTACGAATGGATCAGTGGTGCCCCCAAACTCCTTCAAGTTGAGCCTACGGAACTGCTCAAACACATCCACATCCGGTCTAAAAGCCTGCCGTACCTGCTTCAATAATCTAGCCATAACCTCTAGGACTCGGGTAGCTGGGTCCCTTGGCAGTGGTGGTGGTGGAGGTCCTCTGCCACCCTCAGGGATATCATCAATTTTGACCATCCTAGGCTCGCGTCTGGGAGGCATATCTGAATACAGTCCAATTAAAATGTAACCCATCATGTAATTAATCTAGTTTTGAAATTAATGGACCTTAAATCGTAAAAACGGTTAAACATAAGCAGTAAATCATCATAATGCTTAAATCATGAAATCATGTAGGTGATAAAGAATATTCATTTAAAACATTTAAATCGTAAGAGCTTACAGACTTGAGGCATTGAAGACTGAGCTGCAGAAGCTAACGACGACACAACCCTATACAGGAACTTGACTCTGATACCAACTATAATGTCTACTCGTTTTAAAAGTGTGGAATTTTTTTTAAAAGATCTCAATTTGAAAATAACCATTTAAATAAATTACATGCATGCAATCCTACTTAAAAACATCATTTAAAAATTATCATAAACAATTACCAAATAAAAATATAACGGAGTAAAGACGAGTAAAATCCTCTCATCAACTGTGAAATAAAACAGTGCATAAAATCACCGTATCCTCTCCAAAACATAAAATCGTAATGTGCCGAAAAATCATAGGTCCTCGGGTCGTGTCGCCCACCAGGTCCGCCGACTCAGAGTCCAGCACCTCCAGTCACCTCGACATCGAACTCACTTGCATCACACACGCCCAGTGAGTCTAAAGACTCAACACACCTTTATCATAAATAAAAAATACCTATATGTGGCACACAATAGTGAAAAATATCATAATCAACATATCTTTCACGAACTTTAAAAGATGTAAACGTGCCATATGCAATCGTGACGTGTCAAAACAGCTCATCGTTAATCATCATTCAACCTTTATCATTCATCATTCAGTTCATTAGAGGTGACTATCGTACATCATCATTTACGATGGATCCATCATACATAAAACCGCGGTACCTGGTGGCTGTTGGACATCAGTGACATGATTACCCATCCACTGTGCCTAGGCTTCATCATCATCATTTACATATATATCTTAAACATTTACATCTAATTCGATAGTCACAACTAATTCTCATCATTCAAAACATCATCATTTATAAAAATCATGCACAAATGCAATTTTCTTTAAATTCAAGCATGCAACGTATATTCTCCTAAAATCTTAAAAATCATGAATCATGATGCATGAACATTTAATATATCATATATTTGTGTTCAGGGCGCTGCCAGGACGAAAATATCACCATGGGTGCAAAATGACCATTTTGCCCCTGGAAACCCAAAAATTATCGTTTCACCCATGAACCTCTAAAATTGACCCGAAGGTTACCAAACTCCTTAAAATATTCCAAAAAATTTTTAAAAGCATTCCTAGACGTAAACTCGAGCCCAATCCATAACTTAACTTATTCGTTTTAAAACTTGGACCGGGGTCTCGGTTTTAACTCGAATTGACTCGAAACTTAACCGAATTTTTTTCCGACTTTACCATATATTAAAAACACTAAAATGCTCCTAAAACAATGGAACTAGACCCTAAACTTACGGATGCTAATTCCAGGAACCAACAAAACTCTCGCCCCTTCAAAATCACCACCTCGTGCGCTCCCTTTCCCTAAACTCACGTCATCTGCTTAACGCCGACACACCAGCCCTCAACCAGCATGCCAAGGACCTAGATTAGGCCCTAAAGAACCTGCCTTAACCACTCAACCAGTCCGATGCAGCCTACACAACTCGCACAGCCCCTGGCCCCCTCACGCAATGCACCTGAACGCTACCCACTGCCCAACGTTCAAGCGACCCTCCTCCTTGTCCCAGCTGTGTTTGAACCTCCCTTGACCGTGGTTCAGACCCCTTCCGATCTGTTCTACGTCTCATGATACCCTTGCACAGCCGAGACTTCCCCAAACCCCCGATCTGGTCCACAACATGCTGCGGCCGAAGCTGAGCCCCGATTTCAGACAGCCCTTGCGCTCATGCTCGACCCTACCACCTAGTCCCATAAACCGTGATGTGATACAATTTCCTAGCATCAGCAACCCCACTCCCCTTGCATATTCAGAAAAAAAAAACGTGAACACAATCAGAAGATGCAAGAAACAAATGGAGTCCGAAAATATTTCATGGAAGGATTGGATCAAAGAT
Source organism: Primulina eburnea (assembly GCF_022965805.1). Classification (NCBI taxonomy): domain Eukaryota; kingdom Viridiplantae; phylum Streptophyta; class Magnoliopsida; order Lamiales; family Gesneriaceae; genus Primulina; species Primulina eburnea. The sequence continues at coordinate 35,549,625 of NC_133110.1, forward strand.
TTTTGTACATGAAACCAAACAACAGCATATAAACGTGTATGATGCGAGAAAAGATGATACAAAGCATGCCTTTGATGTATTTGCATGAGAGGGTCGAAGATCGGACGATGGAAGAATAATCTTTGCAAGAAATGCCAAAGCCAAGGGACCCTTCAGCTATAGGGGGTTTGGAAATCGAGAGAAGGTTCTGAATGGGGGAGTTGTCGGCTGTGGGGAGGGATTAAAATAGGTTTAGGGTGAATTGGTTGATAATTAATTAGTTAACAAATACCTTAATGGGCCTCAACTTGCTAATTAAAAATTTAAAAGTGTTTTAAGACCAATAAGCTTAAAAATAGTCATAACAATAAATCCTTAATCATATAAATTCTCGCCATCTCCTATTGCTTCGTCTTCCATTGGCTCTTCTATTGGTTCTATTTCAGGTTCCAAGTTGATAAGGACATCCTGAAGTTGTTGAACCTGATTTTGTAAGTGTTCGTTATGCATTGTCAGATGTTGCGCCGAATCTTGCAGCTCTTGAATGATCAATGCATCTTGCTGATGTCGTTGGAGCACTATAAAAGAGGTCTGCTCCATGAGAGCCTTGAGATGAGCTTTCTGTTCCTCTAGCTCGTGCTTTTCTTCTTGCAGAGTATGTAAAGTTGCAAACAATTTCACGTTGTCTTTCTGTTCTCGTGCGAGAGATGCTCGGAGGTCCTTAATGATGGTATCATTGTCAGGGACGTATAACACTCATGCGAGCCGTGGTCCGAGTGCGAGGCATAGAAGAATTTGAAGCCATTTTCTGAAATAAAAACAAGTGGAAAGGCTTAGAACAATAGAATAAGATGGATAGCAACATTAACGGATAGTTTAAAGTATTTCGACACCCGATAAAATTTTTCGAGAAAATTTCTAATAGGAGAAAGTTCAGAAATTTTTATTCAAGCTTCAAAGGATTCGACATGCATAGTAATCAAGTTGGAAGATGTCATTCATGTGCTAGATTGTGGAGATGAGGCCAAAACAAGACTGAACTCGAGTGCTTCACGCTAGGGCGGCCAAATAATACCGCCCCGGCGCCCCAAGCGCTGTCCAAGGTCGCAAATTTCCAGAACCATCCGTGCTAGGGCGGTCAAACTCTACCGCCCTAGCGCCAGCTTCACGCTAGGGCAGTCAAACTATACCGCCCTAGTGCCCCTTGCGCTGTCTAAAATTGCAGATTCTAGAACACATCGCGCTAGGGCGGTCAAATTATACAATCAGTTACCAATATCTTTTTTTTAATATATGCACGTCGAGAAGATTCTAGCCAGATTATGAACCTTGCGAATCTGATACAACTAAAATGTCACGCCCCAAAACGAGACGTGTCATCGGCGTTGTTTAACAATTTAAAATCGTATAACAACAAGCCACGTAAACACTACACTAAAGAGGGAAAAAAACATTAGTCAACATTTTTTCAAATATCCAAATGTTGATAATAACAATTATTAGGAAAGAAAATTATCCGGAAAGATATTTGGTTTTCTTTGTTGAGGCCTCTTATCGACAGTATGTTTATGTTCATTGATGTATTACGAAGAACTTAGTCAATGATCATCCATCTTCCAATGAATTTCTGTAATATCTTGTCAGGTGACTCATATTTGTTATGGGTAAGCTGCTAGTAAGCTCATATGCATCCCGATTATTATGACTTATGCATCTGAATTTTGGTGCTAGCCTCTAAATTTTTTGGGGTTAACATGTGAAACTCCAACAAAACTACGGAAGAAAAAAGCGTACTTCAAATGGAAGAACAGAAAAGCAAAATTGAAGAAACTTAACCCTAAGAATCGCATATTGCCAAGGTGAGGAAAACATACCATTTTTCCAAGGTGACTTGGTTCATCAGTGTTTTTGTTTCTTCATCATTTGTGGTCACTAAAAAACGTGTCTTTGTCAATGGTTTCCAATGGTTAGTGGCTTCAGTGATTTGAGGTTCGTTTCCCATTTAAGATGGAGAGATGGACAGATGGCAAATGAGAATGAAACCAAACAAAGGTAAATCGAACAGGGAAAATTCATCGCTGACGGTTGTTCATCACTCAAATTCATCTTCTCCAATATGCCATTTAAACTTCTCTGTGATTTTTTGGATGGGTTTTTTTGTATGGCCAAGATGAGTGGTGGAGAAAAGAAAGAGGAAGGAGAATGAAGGGCAAGATTGAGAAGGTGACAGTGTAGCAACAACGATTCGTTGCTTTGAGATTTTTCTGATTGTTTTTTTGGTTAAGGTCGAGAAAAATGGGATTGAGGGAGGAGACGAAAAAAATATTTTTTTAAAAAAGAAATTTGTAAATAAATTAGGTAAATCCTAGAACAAGGAGTGCAAAATAAAAAGTTTGATATGTTAGGGAGTTAACATAAAAGAACTCTGACTTAACGACTGGACAACTATTTCAGTTTCTGAATAGAAATTTTAAAATCGTCAATACAGGTTAGGTTCGTCGGATAGACTCAACTAGCTAACCAAATTTACTGGGGTTGAGTTGGGAAAATCTCATCCCATTTTACAGCTCTAGTATCTATGAGATGCCACTGTTCTAAAATGATAGCTAGTTACTTCTTTGAGAAATGAGAACGAAACGAAACACTATTTCAACTCATATAAAAGCTTATGCATCGTAATTGATAATTTTAATTTATTAATTTTATTAATAAATAATAACAAATAGTCGATTAGAACATCTTATTTAATTAGATGAAATTTTCACGCACTTGTTTTTCCCGACTTCCCCTTTATCCCAAATTTGATATATTTTTTCTCAAGTTTGGACCCAATCAAAATACGTTAATGACCAAAAGTTTGTGCAATAATTAAATAGATAAGTATTAATATATATTACACAAATATATTTTTAATATTAAAATAATATTTTCACTTAAATCAACACATATCATACAATATTTTTACATAACATCACTTTGAACATAAAAATTATTCTTTTCACGGATCAAATATTTTACACTCAAATTAACATAACATAACTAACAAAAAATTATACTTTGAACATAAAAAGTGAGAATTTTCATTATGTCTAGTCAGAGATTTGTTTCATAAAATTGATCGATAACTCGGAAGAAAATATCATAATATTTTTTGTTACCGACAATTAACCAATCTTTGTTTACGCACAATTTGTAATTTAAAAAAATTGACCGTGATTGTCGATTGTCATATTGTACTGTTGACTTTCCATGCCTAGGACCATTTGAATTTATGGCCCATAACGTTTTAATTTATCAGTCAAGTATCATCTTTTAAATGGTAATTTTTTTAAAAAAATACATCTTTGCATCTTTGATTTAAAATTTAGTACCTACATAGTTTTTTTATAAATCAATACCTCACAATACTATAAACTTAGTTTTAACTCCATACAAAGATAAATTTACATTTTTGCCTTTATTTTTTTGAAATCCTAATCTAGGGATGGGGAGGACTCGAACTCGAGTCTATACACTGGGAATTCCAGGTGATCAGACCACTGGACCAAGCGCCGGGTCTCACATTTTTGCTTTTTTATTATTTAAATAAATATATAATTTTATCCACTAAAATAATTGTGTCTTCTCCATCAACCAAATTAGTATCCATAACGAGGTTTCGGATACTTGATTTCGCTCTTTGAATATAATAAATGTGTAAAAAAAATACTATATTTTCGAGCTATCAAGATAAATTCAATCGTTGTTGGTCTTTTCAAGAAAAATGCATTATGATGACTTATTCATGTCGTTTTTTTAAAAACATAGTTCATCACTCATCATGAAATAAGATTAAGTACTTATTTTGACCTATAAAGTATCTTATTTGGATTTCCAGATGTTTGATTTGGCTATTTGAATACTCCAAATATGCAAGAAATACTAGATTTTCGAGCCGTCATCATAAATTCAGTCATTGTTGGTCTTTTCATTGAAATTGCATTAAGATGACTTATTCATTTCATCTAATTTTTGAAAAAAAAACAGTTTCTCACTCATCATAGAATAAGAAAAAATACTTATTTTGAACAATAAAAATATTATTTTGGGATTCCAGATCTTTGATTTGACTATTTGAATGCTCCAACTATGTAAAAAAATATTTGAGTTTCAACTAATATTAAATGACTTTTGATGGTGTCATTTGTGAAGTTAATATATAATAGCTAAATTGATATAAAGAGTATCTAATTCGACTCTATAAATACTTGATTTTACTTCATAAATACTCATATCCAATTATTTGGGGACGTTAAAATATAGTTTGAAGTTAATATTAAGTGGCATTGATAATAACATTCGTGAAATAAAAATGTGATACCTAAATTAATAAAAATAAGACATAATTCGAGTCCACAAATACTTGATTTTACCTTTTAAATGTTCAAATTCGATTATTTGAGACTGTCAAAATATATAGTTTGAAGTTAATATTGAGTGGCCTTTGATGATGAGATTTGTGAATTTAAAATATCATATCTAAATTGATACAAACAGTACCTGATTCTATCTCACATATACTTGATTTTACCCTCTTAAAACTTAATTTTGATTATTTTGGGATGTAAAAAAAAGAGTTTCAGGTAATTTTGAGTGACTTTCGATGATGTGATTTGTGAAGTTAAAATGTGATACTTAAATTGATACAAAGTGTTAGAATTAAATTTATTATGGAGATGCTAAGGAAAAACCAGTAGATATTGGGTTAGTACAAAACCAATAGATGTAAACCAGAAGCACTTAGATCGCGCTAAAACCAGTAGCAGCACTTATCAAGTATTGCTTAAACAAATAATTTCTTAGCTAAAACTAGAACTAGAAGAATACAAAATTCGAAATATACACTAACAGAATCTTGCGTATCTCAAAGTCTCTAAATATTACCGTTGATCTATTAACGTGATACTAGCATTTATTGCTTCATTAAATGCCATTAAATGTCATACAAGAACATTTAAGACGGTTTACCATTTTTGGTATGAACTGAGACTGATTACTTTTAATGTACTTTGCAGGGTCTATTTTAAGCAATAAAGCTGAACCACTGAAAAGTTAAAGAGTCGTTCAGATTTTGGAACGTTAAATGGAGCCTATATATGGAGATGAAGGATTTTGTCAAGTGCATCGGTGTTGAAACAAAAATTCTGAATCAAAAATATCATTCGAGCATTGTTAGAACTTTCAGTTATCTTAAAAAGCTCAACACTGAAAAAGCAGGACACGCTTCATTGCATACTTTTGATCATCGAAGATCATATTGTGCTAGCTATTCTCAATTATATCTTCTTAAGCTCTTAATTTCATAAATTCATTGATAGAAGAATTTGTAACTGGAAAAGAGTATTTTCCAGAACTTAAGATCATTCAAGAAGTTGAGTTGTAAAGCTAAGAGTTTCAATAGGCGAAGGGTAAGTCCTATTGAAGTGGGTGTGTACAACTGATGTACTGTATTCACCAAAGTCTTTTAGTGATACCTTCGGGAAACAGAAGAAGGGGAGACGTAGAAGATTCATCTTCGAACTTCCAGAAACAAACCTTGTGCTATCTATTGCTTTTCCGCTTTATCATTTTTCACCTACTAACCAACAGATCGTTTTCCGCACATTATCTTGTGATCTGCTGGTCTTTGAACTTGAACAAGAATTGCTAATATCTCTAACAGGATTTTAGCACATTATTCAGAAGAATTTATTAAGTTTGTCATTGAGTTTATTCAACCCCCCTTCTAAACTCAAACCGATCCTCAACAAGTGGTATCAGAGCAGAGTTATTCTTGTTCTGAAAAATATTTAACAGACATGGCTCATTTCAGCAAAGTTCCAATGTTCTCAAAAGAAGATTTCGAGGACTGTAAAATCAAATGCACGCTCATCTTGTGGCTCAAGATGATGACATGTGGTATGTCATCACAGATGGTCCATTAAAAATCTTAAAGCCAAATCCAGCTATTGCTATCACCGAAGGTGCACCTCAGATGCTTGAAAAACCAATATATGAATAGACAAGTGAGGACAAGAAGAAAGCCAATCTTGACAACGTTGCGAAGGACATTTTGTACAAGACACTCGACAAAAATACCTTCAGCAAAATCAAGATGTGCCATACTGCCAAGGAAATCTGGGAAAAATTAATTCAGATCTGTGCAGGAAACGAAGAAACAAAGGAAAACAAACTGTCTGTAGCCATGCAGAAGTTTGAGAATATGAAGATGAAGGCTGGAGAAACTATGAATGAATTTGATGAACGATTCAGCAGACTCGTCAATAAACTCTCAGCTCTTGGAAAAGACTTTGGCAATAGAGAAATTGCATTAAAGGTAATGAGAGGCCTACCCAGAGAATGGGACGTCAAAACAATGGCAATGAGAGCTTACAGAGATCTAAACAAGTTAGAATTGCATGACTTGTTCTCGGATCTAAAGGCATACGAGTTTGAACTTGAAGTTCGAAGTGGAGAAGAGCCCTTAGCAAATCCACCAACCAAAGCTCTTGCAGCTACTGTTAAATCTACTACTACAGTTGCCCCAAGTTCCTCTTCTGCTACTGCTATAGAGAACACTTCTGAGAAAAGTGCTGAACAGATAAGCAATGACGCAATGTCATTATTTGTTAAAAAGTTTTCCAGATCCATGAAAAAGAATCACAGAACATTTCAAAGTCCCAACCGCAATTTCAAAAAGGAATCATCACCTAGTGATATGACATGCTTTAATTGTGGAAAAGTTATACACTTCATTGCTGATTGTCCAAAACCAAAGAAGGATGACCAGAGGAAGAAGGGTGTCAAACGCAATGATAAAAAGACTAGAAGAGACAGAAAGGCAATGATTGCAGAAGAAAGTAAGTCCAAATGGGCAGACTCAAGTTCTGAATCTTCTGGTTCTGAAAGCCATTCAAGTGAAAGTGATGAAGATGAGATCAAATGTGTGATGGCAAATACTGATTCAACCTCGACATCTGGAGAGGTATTTGACTTTTATTCTGATGAATTTACACGCACTGAGTTAATCAAAGCATTACACGACATGGTAGAAGAGTATTCTAGACTTTCTCAATCATTGGAGGAAGTTAAGATCGAAAATCAGAACTTGAAAGATCAGAACAATAAGTTAACTTGCTTGCAAGTAGACAGTTATAATGATTTACAAGTCGAGATGAGTAAATTAAAAATGGAGAATGAAAGAGCAAAAGCAGATTACCAGACGATGCTTTCTGAAAACCATAAGTTATCACTACTGGTGAATGTTTGGAACAAGTCCTCTATTTCACTGGAAAAGATGCAAGAGTTACAAAAACAATCTGGAGACAGGAGTGGTCTCGGATTTTGTGATAATGAAGGCACTTCTGAAACGAATACTAAGCCAAAACTGGATATGTTCAAAGGGAAGTACATTCATTTTGTGAAATCTAGTGTGGTACAGAAACCAGAAGTACCTACTACCTCAGTTGAAAGGAATGTAAATCAGATGAACAAAAAGATGCATTATGGTCTGGGTTATGTTGAACCTAAGGAAAGAGTTGACCAGAGTTCTAGAATCAGAAGAGGTTTCAACTCAGGAAGACAACTTCCTATGAAGGTTAAACTACCAGTACTACAATTCTAGACCTGTTTAGAAGAGATACAGGCCGGACAACAAAAACAGAAGGTAAGAACAACATGCTAAGATGCATAATGTTAGAAATAACAAAATCTCTGTTGCACACACCTCCATGGATACCCGAAGTACGAAAATTGTACAAATATGGGTTCCAAAGGGACTAATAAGGATTGGACCCAAATAGATTGGGTACCAGATACTAAAATTTTTGTTTGCAGGAACAGGTGAAGAAAACCAAGATCAGTAGCTCAACGTGGTATTTGGACAGTGGATGTTCAAGACATATGACTGGACAGAAGAGTCTACTATCAGAAGTAGTAAATTGTGCCGGACCAAAGATAACTTTGGGGACAACTCAAAAGGTAAAACCGTGGGTAAGGGTAAGATTATCCATGGTAACATCACTATTAAGGATGTGCTCTTAGTTGAAAATATTTGTTATAACTTGTTCAGTATTAGTCAATTATGTGATAATGGATTTTCAGTAGCATTCCAGAAGCACACTTGCACAGTTAAAAATGCTGATGATTCTACTGTTTTAACCGGAGTAAGAAAAGGCAACACCTATAAAATTTCATGGAACATAGATCATATCATTGCCCCTACATGTTTAGTTGCATCTCTAAGTGATAAACACTGGTTGTGACATAAAAGATTGAATCATCTGAACTTCAAGTCTATTAACAATCTCAAAAGGCAGAACTTAGTTTCTGGATTGCCAGACATAAAATTTATTAAGAATCATGTATGTTCTGCATGTCAACTTGGTAAGCAAGTAAGATCTAGCTTCAAAAATAAAGGCAGCAAATCATACTCAAGATGTTTACAATTATTACATATGGACTTATTTAGTCCAATCCCTATCATGAGCTTAGGGGGAATAAAATACACCCTTGTTGTGTTTGATGATTTCTCTAGATTTACTTGGGTAATTTTTCTTGCTGGAAAAGATCAAACCAGTAGCCTCCTGATCAAACTTCTGAAAAAGATTTAGAATGAAAAATCAGTTTCTGTCATTAGAATCAGAAGTGATCGAGGTACTGAATTTACTAACAAGATTCTTGAGATATATCTAAATGAACAGGACATTCATCATGAATATTCAGCTGCCAGGACGCCTCAACAAAATGGAGTAGCTGAGAGGAGAAACAGAACACTTAAAGAAGCTGCTAGAACAATGCTAGCAGATGTAGACATCTCTCAGCGCTTCTGGGCAGAAGCCATTAATACAGCTTGCTACACACAAAACAGAACAATGACCAACAAGAGAAACAATCAGACTCCCTATGAAATATGGAAAGGAAGTAAACCGAACTTATCTTACTTTCATGTTTTCGGTTGTAGATGTTTTGTGCATAATAATGGCAAAAATTATTTATCTGCATTTGATTCAAAATCTGACACTGGTTTATTTCTTGGATATTCAGCAGTTAGTAAGGCTTTTAGAATTTTCAATAATAAAACACTCAATGTTGAAGAATCTAATCATGTTGTCTTTAATGAAGACAGCAGTGCTTCCGAGATTACTAACATATCTAATTTAAGTAAAAGGTTAGACACGGTTCATCTGGAATTAGACAGTGAAGATGATGAAGAAGCAAGTGTCAAGGATATTCAAAATCCAGAACCAGACATTCACCTTCCAGAACCAGCAGCTGATACTTCAGAACCAGGAGCTGACACTCTAGAACCAGCAGCTGACATTTCAGAACCAACAGCTAACATTTCAGAACCAGCAGCCGATACTCCAAAACAATCTACTGCTTTGTATGAAGATAATCTAAATCCTTTTATTTGGAGAAAATCTCACCCTCCATCTTTGGTAATTGGAAATCCAGCAGCTCCACTAAGGACCAGAAGACATATGATAAATGAATATATGCATGCTGCTTTTATTTCTCAAGATGAACCAAAGAAGATTGAAGAAGCTCTTCTGGATCCTAGTTGGATAGAAGCTATGCAAGAAGAGCTGAATCAATTTGAGAGGAATAAGGTTTGGTTTCTAGTACCTAGAACTTCTCACCAAGCTGTCATTGGAACTTGGTGGGTATTCAGAAACAAACTAAATGTGGAAGGAACAGTTGTAAGAAACAAAGCAAGACTGGTTGCACAAGGATTCAGACAAGAAGAAGGAATAGACTATGATGAAACCTTTGCACCAGTAGCTAGGCTCGAAGCTATCAGAATATTTTTAGCCTTTGCTGCTTTCAAAAACTTCAAAGTATATCAAATGGATGTGAAGAGTGCGTTTCTTAATGGTCTACTACAAGAGGAAGTCTATGTTGAACATCCTCCAGGTTTTTCTAATCATTTATTACCAAATCATGTTTTTAAATTATACAAAGCATTGTATGGTCTGAACTCTGAAACAAGCACCTAGGGTTTGGTACGACACACTTTCACAATTTCTCATTAATCATGATTTCACCGTTGGTACTGTATTGATAAGACTTTGTTTACCCTAGTAAAAAAAACAAACACATATTATTAGTTCAGATTTATGTTGATGATATCATATTTGTGTCAACTAACCCCAAATTATGTGCAAAGTTTGCTAAGTTAATGTAGGACCAGTTCGAGATGAGCATGATGGGAGAATTAACATTTTTCTTAGGGCTTCAAATCAAGCAACTTGATACAGGAATCTTCATAAATCAAACTAAGTATACAAAGGAACTACTGAAAAAGTTTGGAATGGAAACATGTTCTGTTGTTTCCACTCCTATGAGTTCATCTACCAAACTTGATAAAGATGAAGGGGGAATTCCAGTAGAGGTAACTCAGTATCGTGGTTTGATTGGTTCATTGTTATACCTTACTGCTAGTAGACCCGATATTATGTTTGATGTTGCATTTGTGCTAGATTTCAATCAAACCCTAAACAATCACATTACATTGCTGGTAAAAGGATTTTAAAATATCTGAGGGTTACTCAAAATGTAGGCCTCTGGTATCCCAAGGACTCGTCGTTTAATCTTATTGGATACTCAGATGCTGATTATGCAGGATGTAA